>NW_027040878.1:1200000-1705000 GCF_037179485.1 Ochlerotatus camptorhynchus
AACTCCAGTGATATGTAAGAAAAAAAAAATCCCTGATTTCAGTATCTACATGTGGTGTTCAGCATTTTCACGGAGAAGCTACCTTCCCGATATTTGAAAAATTGTTCCTGTGAACATTCCTTAGATTCGGAAATTTTTTTACGAGTTTTTCGAAATGCCAAGTGACCATCTTCATTGATATTTGAGTTCTCGCACCGCTGTTTTCAATAAGAGGAAATAATCCTAAATGTGGGTTCAACTTTTTCATGGAAAACCGACCTTCTCCGATACTGAACCATGAAATAGTTCCTATGGCCATTCCTATGATCCGGAAATATATTTACAAGTTTCTTGAAATGCTAAGGGACCCACCTTCATTGATATTTGACTTCAAATACCGGTGATTTTAGTAAGAGGAAATTTATCTATATGTGGTGATCTATATTTGTATGGAAAATAGGTCTTCCCCTAAACTGAATCTTGAAGAAAAGTTCCTATGACCAGTCCTGCGATCCGCATATATTTTTCCAAGATTTTTGAAATGTCACCAATTGCAATGATATATAAGGTTAAATACCAGCTATTTCTACACCGGGGAATCAAATAAGTAGAGATCAATATTTTTATGATGTTCCTCCCTTCCCCGATGGGACCAAGTTCAATGCCACTTGAAATCAAATACCACTGATTTCAGTGAGAGGAAGTTAATCTAAATGTGGGTTCTGCATTTTCATGGTGAATAGGTCTTCCCCGATACTGTACTTTGAAGGATAGTTCCTATGACTATTCCGGAGATCCGGAAATATTTTTCAGAGTTTTTTTTAAATGTCAAGCGACTAACATCAATGCTAATTATATGAGTTCATACACTGATGTGTTCCGTAAGATAAAATCAACCTAAATGTGGGTTCTGCATTTTCATGGAATGCCGGCATTCCCTGATACTGTACCTTGACGAATAGTTCCTGGGATTCAGATATATTTTTTGAGTTTCTTGAAACACCAATTGAAATGATATTTGAGCTCAAACACTGCTATTTGCAATAACAGGAAATCATCCTAAATTTGGGTGCAGCATTTTCATGTAGGCCTCGCTTAACTCAATCGATAAAGGCGCAGCTACAAAGCAAGACCATGCCTGGACGTTACTGGGTTCGATTCTCGGTCCGGTTAAGTTTTTTTTTAAGTTGGAAAATATATCGAGTACCCTCAGCATAAAGTATCATTGTACTTCCTTTATAATGCAAAAATGGTTCCGGCTTCGAAAGCTCTCAACTGTGGAAGTGCATATAGAAATCTAAGTTGAGGGCACGCAATAAGCTTGAAATGCGAACAATAAGAACAAGATTTTCATGGAGAACCGGCCTTTCCTGATACTGGACCTTGAAAAATAGTTTCAAGGCCATTTCTGAGATCCGAAAATATATTGTTGAGTGTTGCGAAATGAAACGTGATAATCTTCAATGATATATTAATTCAAATAAACACAGAAAAACATTCTGAATTTTACTGGTGATGTAAACATCCATGCATGCAAACATTCATGCATGTAAACTTCCATTTCACGTAAACTAGCCACTTGCAAGAAGTGTTATTTACAAATATGGACAGTTGCGTATAACAAATGGAATATTTCATTGCATGTCTCATAAATTTACACGATCTACAATGTAAATCTGTATGATATATGACACTCCATTTATGTACATCATAGTAACGGTATTTTACACTACTTTTTTAAACTCTGAAGGCAATTTACATACACGTGGATTTACCGAATTGTAGAGTTTAGAATATTCATGGAGATAAGACTACGGAGCCTTCCTTACCTCAGTCAATTTTAGCATAGGTCCATTCTGGAGGCGGCTGGGTCCGATTCCTAGTTAAGTTCGGTGGTTATTCATCTATGCAAACATTGTATATTTACGTTATTTGACAAATCTCAGCTAATCATGACATTCACTTATTGCAAACAAAATTAATGAAGAAAACAATAGTACTGCAGTCCTGATTATCAGAGTTTTGTCAAATAATGCAAATATAATTGACCTGTGCATCGAAGAACTGAGTATGATTGTACCGCTTTCCCCCGAAGAACGCATTGCCGACTGCCACCGCTTTTTCTCGGCGGGTTTTCAACCAACCACTATGATTTTCTGCGAGTGGCTAGTTCTCTATTGACAACATGCATTGACTAACATGCAAAAAATCATACCAACTGGTTGAAAACCCGCCGAGAAAGACGTGACGTTTTTTCCCCATACCATTTCCATGACATTTACTCTGGTTAAGACACTATTTACTAACCAAATTGACAGACAATGTTTATAGTGTTTGTCAAGTTTATCTAGTGAATATATCATGATCAATCATAATATAGTGCGTAGATGTACCTTGTCAACAACAGAAAATCACCTACTTGTTAAATAAAAGCTACACCCAAGGACAGAATGTGATTTGTGGGCTCGAGTCCCGCAAACAATACCGTTTTTTTTACTATTTTCTTATGCACACATTCATGCCCTGCTCATCATATGTGTCTGTGAAAGACTCTTGAAAGCAAACACCTTGACTTCTTCTTCTTCTTATTCACATTTTTAAGCTTATTGCTTAGCGCATATTAGCTTATTGCGTGCTCTCAACTTAGTGTTCTAAATGCAATTCCACAGTTATTAATTGAGAGCTTCCGATGCCAATAACAATGCATGAATTTGTATATTGTGTGGCAAGCACAATGATACTCTATGCCCAGGGAAGTCGAGAAAATTTCCAACCCGAAAGATTCCCTCGACCGGACCGGGAATCGAACCCTCTGCCTCCGGCTGTCGAATGCTTTTTCTATGTCTAGAAGAGCAACTCCAGTTGAGTGGCCTTCAGATTTGTTTGAATGAATTAAATTGGTAACTCTTAAGAGTTGATGAGTAGTTGAATGCCCATGGCGAAATCCAAACTGCTCATCTGCGAAAATTGAGTTCGTATTGATGTGAAGCATTATTCTATTCAAAATTATCTTTTCAAAAAGTTTACTTATTGAAGAAAGCAAACTTATTGGACGGTAGCTAGAAGCTTCAGCTGGATTTGCATCCGGCTTAAAAATTGGAACAACTTTTGCATTTTTCCATTTATCAGGAAAGTATGCCAAATGGAAACATCTGTTAAATAATTTTACCAAGAAAGACAAGGTACTCTCTGGGAGTTTTTTGATGAGGATATAGAAAATTCCATCATCACCTGGAGCTTTCATATTTTGAAAGTTTTTAGTTATAGACCTCACTTCGTCCAAATCAGTGCCCCAGGAATCATCAAAAATTATATTCAGAAAATCCCGAGCAACCTGATTCTCAATAGGACTAGTAAGACCCAAACTGAAATTTTGGGAACTCTCGAATTGCTTAGCAAGTTTCTGAGCTTTTTTCCAAATTTGTGATCAAAATTTTACCACCTTCTTTAAGCGCTGGAATAGGCTTTTGAGGTTTTTTCAAAATGTTTGTGAGTTTCCAAACGGGTTTGGAACTCGGGTCGAATTTAAAAATATTATTTTGAAAAGTTTTGTTCCTCAGGGCAGAGAATCGGTTTTTTATTTTGATTACTTGGAGGGGCACAACTCCAAGTAATTTTGCCAGTTCATCTTTGATCTAATCCAGGGATTCACCACTGGGCAGTCCTTTCATGACAACCTTGAACACACGTCCAGTTTTGGTGTCGTAAGTAAAAAATTTGTGCTGCTTCTCAGTAAGATACTTGAGAAGACATTTAAATCCGTCCAAGGTTTCAGCCAATACACGGCATTCACCCCGACGTCCAATTTGTAGTAAAAACTTAGCTTTCACGAAGTTCAAAAGTTCCATGCGAAGAGTATGGAAATCGGAAGTGGTTATCACAATACGGGGAATCTTTTCCTTCTTGGCATTAAGCCGGGAAAGTTTACTAGAATTTTTCTTGGATGATGGATCATTCTCATCATCCGTGAGCAAATCAAATTGATTACTCAAATTAATTTCATCAGAAGGGGGATCAAGAGTTTGACCCTTTCTTTTGCATTTAGGCGCCATGGCGGCAGTAAATTTTTATCCAAATCGACTTCCAAGCAGATAACTATAAGAATCTGAAGGATCGAAGAGGAATTTTCCAAATCGATATCCAAGAAGGATTACCTCGGGTAGGGTCCAAACAAGGATCGAAGAGGAATAAGAGTTGAACAAAGTAGAAAATTTTTACAGGTTGAGCACTGAAAAGTGCTGTTTAAATTTGTTGTAGCTTTAACACTTCCTTCAGCAAAAAGCAAATGCGGATCGCACGGCAAGAGAGCACGATGCGGACTGATTTGACAAAACTCTGATAATCAGGACTGCAGTACTATTGTTTTCTTCATTAATTTTGTTTGCAATAAGTGAATGTCATGATTAGCTGAGATTTGTCAAATAACGTAAATATACAATGTTTGCATAGATGAATAACCACCGAACTTAACTAGGAATCGGACCCAGCCGCCTCCAGAATGGACCTATGCTAAAATTGACTGAGGTAAGGAAGGCTCCGTAGTCTTATCTCCATGAATATTCTAAACTCTACAATTCGGTAAATCCACGTGTATGTAAATTGCCTTCAGAGTTTAAAAAAAAGTAGTGTAAAATACCGTTACTATGATGTACATAAATGGAGTGTCATATATCATACAGATTTACATTGTAGATCGTGTAAATTTATGAGACATGCAATGAAATATTCCATTTGTTATACGCAACTGTCCATATTTGTAAATAACACTTCTTGCAAGTGGCTAGTTTACGTGAAATGGAAGTTTACATGCATGAATGTTTGCATGCATGGATGTTTACATCACCAGTAAAATTCAGAATGTTTTTCTGTGTTTATTTGAATTAATATATCATTGAAGATTATCACGTTTCATTTCACAACACTCAACAATATATTTTCGGATCTCAGAAATGGCCTTGAAACTATTTTTCAAGGTCCAGTATCAGGAAAGGCCGGTTCTCCATGAAAATCTTGTTCTTATTGTTCGCATTTCAAGCTTATTGCTATTTCATGGTTCAGTATCGGAGAAGGTCGGTTTTCCATGAAAAAGTTGAACCCACATTTAGGATTATTTCCTCTTATTGAAAACAGCGGTGTGAGAACTCAAATATCAATGAAGATGGTCACTTGGCATTTCGAAAAACTCGTAAAAAAATTTCCGAATCTAAGAATGTTCACAGGAACAATTTTTCAAATATCGGGAAGGTAGCTTCTCCGTGAAAATGCTGAACACCACATGTAGGTACTGAAATCAGGGATTTTTTTTTCTTACATATCACTGGAGTTGGTTACTTTGCGTTCTCGGAAACCCGGAAAATATTTTCGGATCTCAGAAATGGCCATAAGAAACATCCTTCAAGGCGCAGTATCGGGGAAGGCCGGTTCAACATAAGAATGCTGACCATCTTATTTCCAAGTCTACGTACTCCCGACTGACATGTGTAGAGAGGAGCACATCATGCTGTAGACTGAAACTGATCGATGTGTCGGTCCGGCTTATGAAAATCGAAAATACGAACAACTGTTGCTCATATTCGGTTTTAGTACACGTCATTGCACTGTTTCTGTTCGTACACTACCAAGGATAAGTTCGGGAACACATAAATGAAAAATTAAGTTCTACATCACCTAGCCTATCTGACCTTGATTTGGATATGAAGGATAAAATGATATGATGCATAAATGTTGATGATAATCTTTGCAACTTTCTCGAATAATGCTGTAAAGTACCTTTACGCTGATGTTAGATATGAGAGATATATGATTGTGAAACATCTAGGGAACCCCACATTTATGAAAAGTAGTGTACGCTAAGCTGACGACGTTCTTCGCGAAGTAAATAAATATTTCTTTCTTCTGAAAGTAGGGATGATCACTTCTAATGAGAATGATATGTATCGTAGTCGCAAGTAATTGTGGCTTTTCATATCTGCCGGAAATTGACTGTTACACTCAGGCATGGAAAATCATTTACATTCATTTCGTGCATTCATTTACATTTATTTGCCCCTAACTTTTTTCATCAACAGAATTTCGCAAAATGATGTATAGAGTTTTTGTAGGTTTGTTAGTAGCTGCAACTTTTTTCCCTAACTCAAATCCGTATATCTTATGCATGATGAACCAGAGCGAACAGAAGCCACTACTGTTTTTCAGTGAATGTATTTTACATTCACTGAAAAACAGGAACATGATCTGCCCGCGCTAATTCGTGATGCATAAGAGATACAGATTTGAGTTATGGAGCTTATATCAGGAGTCTTTTAGTGTATAAATTATAAATTATAATCATTAATGTCTCAAAATACAGGTTGCTCTGATTTTTTATATCGGTTAAAAAATTAGCGGAAGCGATAATCGCTATCGAAAATGTTCCTAGTGGATTAACTGAAATGTGCCCAACTCTGGACGAAGCATTAACTTTTTTCAACAGTTGAGAAATGTTTTCACTTTATCAATAAACGTTACTGTCATTTGCAATAAAGCAATTGCCTATGTTGTAACTAACTGATGCATTATTTTCTGCTGATATAAGTTATGCAAAGTTTCAGAATACATCATAGCAAAGTCTTGTCATTATCGGCTGTAATATCGTAATTATTAATTGAATCAGCTCGGTGATTCTTACAACAAATCACACCGTCAATAGGGACTCTATCCGCATCGCGGAGCTTTTTGAGGTATTGGCAATTATACCATATGACGTTTTGAATGTGATTCTTAGATACGGAAATCAATAATACCTGCTGTGTAGATTGTATTGTCAATATCAAGGTGGGAGGATATTTTGCTTATTGCTTATATTGCTTCCCAAACAATATTTATATGTTTACTCCAAACAAAGAAAACACAAATAACCTAGCTAGTTTCATCGACCTGCAGAGAACACTTTGTCATTCAGGGTGAAATGGAGGATGTAGGGAAAGACATTTTATTTCTTGATGACCTTTTTCATTATCAACAACTTGAATTATTTTTGCTAAACATACGACACCACTATTCGCATGCTTCAGTCAGCCGTCCGCAAAAATCATGTGAGCCGAAAGCTCTTCGCGAGAAATTCGTGTTTAGTACATTTTTTTTTCTTTCCCATGCCTTGTTCGCCATGTACCGGTACAACGGGAAAATGGTATGCATGAAATGAAAATGGAAAAACGATGCGAGGAAAGTTGGAAAATTGTACTTTGAAGTGCACCAAAAGATTCCTGACATTCTCACGAATCTTTTAGTATATAATTATCTGGTACTTTAGAATAAAGATCACGAGCTATCAGAGGGGAAAGATAGAACATGGTGTCTACACCTATGCAATCACGTGGCCGGAATTGGGTGGTCTTCATGTCGGAAAAACAACCCAGTTTTTTTGTGGGTTGGATTTTCCCAAAAATTTTCCAACTATCATGTTGCCAGAAAGTTATGCTAGAGCGTAGTGTGCTTCGATTTTTCGATTAGCTTATTTTTCCATCTCATTTTTGCGGGTTTTCCCAGATGTTCTAAAAACTCCCAGCAAGGGAATAATATCAATAATACTTCCAGACGGGGGCCTTAAACGCTTTCACGACACGCTTGTGATCCTGATCACTAATAGAACATCCATTCTGACCGCATTTCTCCTTTCGTTCGATGCTCAGAGTTTCGTAGTAACGTTTAATCACACGACTCACCGTTGACTGTACGATTCCGAGTTGTTTTCCGATGTGAGTGTTGATGATTTTCCAGGCGCTTGCGCAAAATCAATTCGCGACGTTGCTTTTCGGGTGACGCCATTTTTCCAAACTTTCGAAAAACTGACAGCGATAAAAAATACAGTGTAAACAATACACTCTAAACGTTATTTGTAGAAGATAAATATTAAACACAGCGTCTAATGTAATCACAAATATATTTCAATAGTAATAAAATCATCATCAGAATTACCAACATCTTTTGAAACCATGATTCTGGTGGTCACTCTATCGGTCAATCCAGATTATCCGGGGAACCATAATATAGCCACTATACCCCAAAATATGTATTCCATATTAAATACGCTTTGATCTCTTGATTCTGAACAACATATAAACAATCACAGGGTTCTAGGTCATTTTTTATAATGTGGCCACTTTATCGGTCGTTCCGGATCCTCCTTAACACCAGTAGAGTTTCCCTGAGGGCGTGTAAGGTGTCTTTACACCATATATACTTAGTACTATCAATTTCCAGTGATATACGTTAAGTAAAGTGTAAAATTATGTCGATAGAAAGTGGCATTTCCTACTGTCCCGGGAACTCGGGTTGATTCCGGCCCTCTATCTCGGTACGCAAAAGTCTCCGGCCAATGAGATCACCACCAATCGATTCAGCAGAGTTTTTCCTTTGATAATATGTATAACATGGGCCTCCCTTAGCTCAGTCGGTAAAGGCGCAGCTACAATGACCATGCTGGAGGTGGCTGGGTTCGATTCCCGGTTCGGTCTAGGAATTTTTCGGGTTGGAAAATTTCTCGACTTCCTTGGGCATAGAAGTATGATTGGACTTGCCACACAATCATATCAATGCAAAAATGGTACAGGCATCGAATGCTCTCAATTAATAAGTGTGGAAGTGCATCTAGAACACTAAGTTGAGAGCACGCAATAAGCTAATATGCGATATGCATAAGCTTGAAATACGAAGAATAAGAAGAAGAATGTCAACTGAAACCGTTTGGCAGCCGAGATATTCAATTTAGTCGCGGTTTTGTCAATTTTTGCCCAGTGTGCGTTGGTACGTTTTTCCTATATCTAATTCATTGCATGCCATACAATCTAACACCCCCTTTTCCCCACTTATTATGTAAGGTAAAAAATGTATCACCCTACAGCGAAATAAAACAAGACTCATGTCGATTTTTATCGATACTATTTAACGCATGAATCTTGTTTTATTTCTAACATGTACATTGTTTTAGATTATTAATAGTAAAATGGGTGCCCTCCCTGCCTTGATCACTTGGCTAGCCTGGTTAAGATCAGTTCCGTAGACTATACTGATAGCGCAAAAATCTAGGTATAAGCATAGGCAACATATCAAGAAGACTGGCAACTTTGCCTTAATCCGAGCGACAGACACAGTAGCGCTGTGCTCGAGCGAAGGTGGAAGCAACGCATAGAAAAATGAGCAAATACAAAACCTTTCTTCTGAGGATGGAACCTTTGCTATCCAATTCGTTCGGAGCATTTACCTCTGAGCGGCAGATGACGCGATTGTGCCTTTATCATGCCGGTAGTTTGAGAAAATGGAAGAGTTGCCAGTCTTCTTGATATGTTGTCTTCGGTATAAGCCTAATGATTTTTTTTTCTAATTCTGCCTTTTCCGAGATGAATTCAAAGATTAAAATCGATGTTTATGATGATGTGGTGGTGTTTGAACTCCTTGCTGTAATCAAAATATATTTACTCGTGGGCAGTTCCTTCATGAAACACCCGTTTGGCATCATTGAATCAAGCGAAATGAATGAAATCACCACACGCGTATTATTTTATGCTCGTTTCACTGTCAACACTCGTATACCCCTAAGGTGAAAGTTAATACTTTTCCGTTGATACTGAATCCACACATTTTCAAACCACACCCAAATTCGAAATGCACCTTGGTATTGGTGCATTTCGAATTTGCAAATTAGAAAAATGGGAAGTATTGAAATTTTGAACATATTTGTAAACACAATATAAAAATTCTACTTCTGAAATGACAACTACAATTCCAAGATTCCAAGTTCAGGGTAGTCCTACTAATGCTCAGGGAAGTCTTGCCGTAGTTCAGGGAAGGCCTGCCGAGCTTCAGCGAAGTCCTGATGAAGTTCAGGGAAGCCCTGCCGAAAGTCCTGCCGAAGCTCAGGAAAGTCCATCCGAAGTTCAGGGAAGCCTTGCCGAAGTTCAGGGAAGTTCTGAGGATATTCAGAGAAGTTCTGTTGAAGTTCAGGGAAGTTCTGCCGATGTCCAGGGAAGTTTTTCCGAACTATAGGGAAGTCCTACCAATGTTGAGAGAACTTCTGCCGAAGTTCAAAGAAGTTCTGCCGAAGTTCAGGGAAGTCCTTTCATTTCAATTCTGGGAGTTCAGGGAACTCATGCCGAAGTTCAGGGAAGTTATGCCGAAGTTCGTGGAATTATCTAATTATCTTTAAAAATACCAAGATATAATAGAATATCTTCATCAAATAGGCTGAAATTTTTGCAGAATATCCTCAAATACTTGTGAAACAACATGTCAAAATTGAGGAACCTTTGATTTGAAAAATATTTCAGTTAGCAATGGCAAAGGTGGGTGATTTCTTAAATAGATCCATTTATCTTTAAAAATATCCAGATATATCAAATAGGCTGAAACATTCACAGAGTATCCTTCAATTAGCTTACACATACACACACTTGAATTTTTTTTTATTATTTCACAAATGCACGCGTTTCCAACACGACTTAGAAATACTCTCAATTTAGAAATAGTTTTACCATTTATTTTCAAGCACTTTCATAATTTCGATAACGCATAGATGACATTGCCGAATAGCATCCGTTTTCAATTATCAATAATTTTCGCAAAATATTTAGAATTGAAATACCAATAGATATCTTACAATATGCATCAATTATTGCGAATGGAAAACGTCACGCGCGAGCTTGATCCTGCTGACGGTGCTGATGGTTTTTCTTGCTAATTTATTCATGGATCGCCCCGTCGTGTGGCTTTTTTTCGCTTCTCTGTTTTGTGCAAGGGTTCCACATCACATTGTTCTTCAACCTGGAGCATGCTTACTAGACTGCCAATGAATGTATGGGAAAAATTTGACCATCAAATTTCGCTAAGAAACCATATACAAAATGTTTATTGCCTCGAAAAATGACCCTATGCAAAATTTGAGCTCAATCTGACATGATTTAGGGGTGGCGCAAACGCGTCAAAGTTTGACTTTTTTCACTCTCGAAAATCTCCCAAAGAGGGGGGAGGGGGGGTACATGAAATTTCGGAAATCAAAAAAAAAATTTGATGCCAAATGTCCTAAAAATGCTTAGATTTTTTTTCATGAGTTCTATATGGAATATAGAAGATTGATGAGTCGGCTTCTAAAACTGTTCATAATTGTCTCCAACCTGCTTATATATCGAATTAAACCACCATTTAGGATCTAATACGAAATAATTCATTAGGGTGGTCCAATTATTCTTCATTGGGGTGGTACAAAAATCAAAATAGGTATGTAAAAACCATTACTTTTTACCAAACGCATGTATCTGAAAATATCATCATGTTGTGTTTTGGAATTTTTAAGAATCCAAACTTCAAAACATTTGATGATATTACTTTTTAGTATCTGAGATCACGTAAAATAGAAGCATAGACAGACATAAATCGTAGAATAATTCCGAAAATTGTACAGGACAACCGTTAGTGCTGTTTAGTTTACAGTACAATCTGACGAAAGTACAATGACTTTTTAACATATCCACCTAATACGGGACAACCCTTTATATGTGTTTCTTTTAAATTCCAATCCTATAGAGGTGCCAAAAAAGTACCCGCATAATTTATTTGAAAAGTTGGTTTCTTTCTCCGTGTGCTGCGATGGCACCCAACAACGATCTGAACTTGTTAAAAATATTGAAGGAATATGAAACTGTTGATGAAGACGTTGCGAAAGCAGTACATAAAGGAATTTTAACTCACTTGCAATATTTGGACAACAGCCTTATCGGACTATGTCTGTTTGACGAAAATGTAGACCTCCCGGTTCAGAAAAAGGTCATCGAAGCCTTACTTCTATCAGATAAATGCTTTAATTGATACATTTGCATTTAATTTTCTAATGATTTTTTTTTTTACAGATACTCATAAAAACAACGATATTTCAACGATTGAACTACACTCGTTTGTACAAGGCAGCAGTGGTATTGAAAACTTATTCAAAGCTCTCCAAATTCCGAAGTCGTTGCTGAATGTCGATATGGAGCAGTGGAGCAGTTCCATCGAGTTTAAAAATGCCAAAAGACGGGTTCAATGTTTGGAAGTAGTTAATGATAATGCAGAGCGTGGTATAGCATTGATTAAAACATACAATTCAAAACTATCAACGGATGAAGATCAAAAGCAGTGCATTTCACAATTAGTTGAAGATCATCGAAAAAATTATAAGAGTACCAGGAAATCTGATTTGGTGTAGCTAATAAGGAAATATATGGCAAAGTATAAAACAAGTATTTTTTCATCTTTTCAGGCAAATGTTCCTCTTGTGTAAAACTCATGATTTCAAAAAAAACAGATTAACGATATTCAAGATATTTTTACAATTGATTTTAGGAATTTCTGATGAAAAGTTGTGGTTTTCATATATTTTTGAATTTTTGGACCACCCTAATGAAGAATAATTGGACCACCCTAGTGAATTATTTCGTATTAGATCCTAAATGATGTAGTTGAAGATGCTAATTTCAAATAACAGACTGTAGTGGTAATTTTTATACGATAGATGGAGTAGATGAAAGCATAGAGTTGATAGTTCCGTTAGAGTACGGCAGTGTGAAGATTGTATATATTAGAAAGATATTAGACAAGCGAGCTAGGACAACTTTCAAGGAAGGTACAAATCGGTTTTTTCATCTCTCTTTACCAAACTCCCCCTTTGGAGAGGGATGATGAGGGGTGTTCCGTTTTCCATTTTTCAATAAACCATTCATGAGAGCTTGAAGTTATAAACAAACAATCTCAAACGTCATAACTGCAGGGTTGCCAAACTCATGGTATACTGAGACTGACAAATTGATTGCGGCAATTCGGCACGTTCGTGCTGAACGTGCCGAATTTCCACAATCAATTTGTCAGTCTTTGCTGTTCGGCACAACGCTTGGCACAGCTTGTGACACAGATAAAGTGCTCAGCACTGATTGAAATGTGCAGAGTTGAGTACCCTTTGATGGGATCCTCTTCACAATCGAATTGGAATTTTCCACAGAGCTACTTAAAAATTCTACTCTGAGTCTGAACTCACACAAGTGACTTGGCGCTAAAGTCTAAATCCCTAATTGTGGAAAGCTCCAGCTCGGATTAATTTTTAATACCGTCCCTGTTTGGATGATCTGCAAAATGTTTGATTAGAGTCGTGCTGATTAACTCTGATGTCGACATCAAAGCAGCCGTACATTCTTGACCGGGATTTAACCCAAGGATTATACCGGTTGGAGCTTACCAGTTCTGTCATTCATTCCAAAATGAAAAATCTTCTCAAAACTCCTTTACAAAAAAAAATCTCGTCTGGTTCAAGAATCTTTAAATATTTCAAAGTCCTAAAATCTAATATCTTTTTCTAAAAAATAGATTAAGTAAATATTTTTCAAATTTGTCATCGAAATTCGCAGGTTTTTCCCGGTCGATATCATCCGATCGACTTTCCACAAATAAAAAATCGAGATATACGTAGAAAATCGGATGATATCGAGTAGATTTTATTTTTTTTACTTCACTTAGAAGATTTTTAGCCATGTTCAGTTTAGTTCATCTCCGATATCGAGTTATTGATTGATTGATATTGATATTGAGCTTAATGCAGCTCGTTGCAGAGGTGAGTCTCCTTGTACCCCACTGCTGGTTGTCAAGGTGATATCACTCATCAAGCCCGCCCGCTGCGAGGTAGTTTCGTACCTAGCCGCCAAATACAATGCCGGTAGGAGATGCCAATTTGGTGAACTTAATTGTTTTGTGATCAAACCGTTGACTTAATCCAAAAACTGTATTCAGAAAAATTGTTCACAAAAACATTGCGCATATTATGACAATTACCAATATTTGTCGTGGCATACTATAAAAAAATAACTTTTTTTTGCAAAAGAGATAGAAGGGTAGTTTTTTTCAGCAAAGTTGTAGTACTCACAAAAATATGAAACTTTGCTGAAGACATCAAATTTGTATGACGAATACTTGTGAAGATATGAAGCGTTTTTGATGGAAACCCCCTTAAATTCCGTTTTTTAAGTATAACTTTTTTATAACAGTTTTTTTAAGTAAACAATGTTCTAAAAAAAATGAAAACAATATACAACTAAATGTTTTTGCTGAAGACAGTATGTGGCTAAAATCATTCCTTTCAAAGTTATAGTACTTTTTACATTTATTTTTCCTTAATTTCAGCTGCATATAGGGAAGAAGGTGGCAAACCGGGACACAGCACCAAGTACTCTTTTTAAAGCTTAGACTCATTACTACAAAGTAGTGAAGGTTTGATTAGCTCCAATTCATAAGTGTGTGAATAGGGTCACGTTGAATGTTCACGTGTTTGGCCTTCCCGTAAAATAAGAACGATACAGGTACAATCAAATGTATTGTAACCATACAATAGAATTTATTCAACTTAAAATAAATTGTATTGTCAACAACGATAAAATAACCATGGAATTTATGTATCTTAACCGTACAGAAAATCACTTTTTCCCGAATAAACTTGAGTCATTTACCATTAACTTTATTGTTTTTCTACTGTTGAAAATTCATGCTCTGTGGAACGTATTGTAGATCGATTGTAATAACAATATTTTAAATTTACTTGTATGATATACATACAATAGGTTCGAATGTTGGCAATAAATTTTGTTGTGATTTTATATTATTTTATGGTAATTGTATGGTTATTTTTTTACGGGTTTTTCTATATAAAAATAACCCTGTCTCCTCATTTATGAACGGTAAATTACGGATTATAGAAACAGATATTATCAAACTCATCCGTGAACAACAAGGAAATTTTCTGTATGTATCCATTTAAGTGTGCATGTGAGGAAGAGTATGTAGGTTATTGTGGATTAAAAATGGTTTTTAAATTTACTTTCACTTTCATTTATCCGCGTGAGTCAAGAAGAACACAATTATCTTGCTGTTAGGTAGTTTTATCTGTATTTTAACAATGATAATTTTACTGAGAAGTTAACATGATAAAAAATAAAAAAAAAGATTCACTCTTCATCTGTTTCCTCTTCGCTGTCTGAACAATCTAACGAAAACTGTGCATCTTCAGAAAACTCTCTGTCCATCTTCTGATATTTTACACGCAAACCAGCAATAAGTGAATCTGAAGAAACTAATAGTCGCCGCATGAGATCACCGTTTGTTGTAGCTCGTAATGATTTTCGAGTGTGATCTAGTCTTTTCATTACTTTATTTAGCGACTTTTGTGCCTCTTCAGACAATTAACCACTTCATTCGAGCAGTTAAAATGACGTTTACTACCACTCAAACTTTGAAATAAAACATTATTTTGAGATTTTTCTTCTGAAATCGCTGGTAGAAAGTCACACCAAAACTGCTTGACGAAGTGGTCAGTCCGATAGGAACATTGAAATGGAGAATTATGTCTGAACCGTGCATTAAAACCTTAGGGACCGTGGCGGGCAAGTAAAACCAAGGGTATAGGGTTACTAACAACTGAGCTGTTTCTAGACAATAGTTCTTGATTTCTCGTCCGAAAGATAAGACCTGCAAAATAGTTGAGCAACGTTCAATCACCTGCAGGTCGACATCCAAAATCTCTGCAGGAACTGCTGCATTCTCAAAGAAACGTCACGCAGTTTTCCCATCGTTCGACGAGCCGGCTCCATTGCCACGTAGCATGTCAACAAGAAGTCCCAATTCTTGTTTGAAGCGTTGTTGGATAAGCTGCTTGCGGACTTTAAATTTTTCGGCATCAGGTCCAGTACATCTCCATTTTTTGACTTCAATTTTGTAGCCCAGGTGTAGAAATTATTCGGAAAATCTGTAACAATTTGTCAAATTTTGAATGGATTGAACAACGTTATATTAGGTTTTTATTACATGATTTTTGCATGGCGAACTGATAATCCAAACTGAAATACTTCTTCATCGATTGGTCGCAAAAGAACAATTTTTTTTTTTCTCTCGGTTTGTTTTTTTCCGTCGATCTTGTTTTCCGTGCTGAGCACCAATGCTACCGACGTGCCAGGAAGGCAGCTCCCACACCTGGACCCTACCTATCGACCCATCAACTCATGAACCCGGGACCAACGGCTTTACTTCCCATCCGAAGGAAGGCGTGATCAGAGATGTTATGCCTCAGAACATCCCGGCGGCGCCGACTGGGATTGAACCCAGGCCTGCTGGGTTGAGAGGTAATCACGCTTACCACTACACCACCGGAGCTGTTAAAAAGAACAATTTGAATATTATTCATTTGAGTGGGTGTAGCCTTGCAGATATTACATCGCTGTGCTGATTTGGTGGTCGTACAGCATTAACAACTTTGCCATCCATCATGGTCATATGTAGCCTATATTCGACTATTTTGTTTTGATTTGAACAAAGCTGATTTTGTGTGCCATGATGTTTGACGTGTGCATGTAGAAAGAAAGAAATAGAACCAACATTTGGTGAAAATGCCAGTACAATCCAGTAGTAGTGTTGCCATGTGGTACACTGAAAAATTTGCAATAGCAGGTTCGTTACCCAAGTTTTCGAGCCACTCCGTCGGTCACTTCGTTTGATACTGGGGTGCTACTCCAAAATATGTTTAGGACCCCACATTTGAATTTTCATGATTAATTACATTCCAGGGAAAATACTTGAACGAACATTGAACCATAACCGAAACATTGAAATACTTGGAAAAATTTATCACAAAGTATAATATTCAAAAATGCATGCATACATCAACTTTGCGTAGTTCTACGTCATACTGCGGTCGTATCTAGGACACATTTTTTTTTTACATGCTTCTAAAGTTTTTTTTTTATGAAAAATTGGAAAAGCATTTGTGTCGGCAGATTTGTAGATTTATTTCCTATCGATTGGTATATTTGGATTTTAAGTTCATCTATCAATGACTAAGTTATAAGCGTTCAAAACCTAACACCTTTTCGTGTCGACCGCAAAAGATTCTCGATTTACCTCCTATACCTTCCCGTAAGACGTAGTCTACGTCAAAAATATTGTTCTATTGTACATTTCGATTCTAGCCTCATATGGAAGGGACGGAAAGAAGTTTTTCTTTCAACCAGACCCTATTCTCATCTGTCAGCAGTGAAACAAACTATAGATGATTGCAAACCTTGTTTTTCCTTTGTCAACATTCAGCTTTAAAAAGATTCTTTTATTATTATTGGGTCATCTATTATGTATCAATTGATTTCCTCGGAGTTATTCGCAGAAGTGAACAATTTCACACCCTCGCCTGAAAAACTTGATCCTCATTAGACTTTCTTCCTCGAAACCGCTAATAAAGTACATGCCTCCTCAACCATGTTCCCCTCTGTTTCATCCCGCCCAAAAAATGTTCACTCAGAGCACAACCCAAACGGCCGAAGACCACGTTTTCCACCAAGAATGAATTGTTAAGTGAGCTGGAAATTGGAAATTAAATAATTTAACAGCTTCTAACACGTCCAACCACACTCCGCCGCCCCCCCCATCGCATCGTGAAGGTGGAATCCGCGCGCGAATCTTGCGCGCGTGACATTTCCACCCCTTTCTTTAACACTAGGTGTGAATGTGTATACTTTGGAATTCCATTCCACCGCCGAGAGAAGATGCCTATCTCGACGCCGCACATCGACCAACCGACCGACCGACCGACCGGGTCGAGATGAAAGTAATTTTCCCTTCTATGTCATTTCAAACGGGATCGAGGAAAAAAAACGAACCGAGTTGAAATCTTAATCACCGCAGTTCCATGACCAACGACATCACTACAATTGGTGCCGAAAGGTGCGGGGAAAATGCTTGGGAAATGAAATCACAGCGGATAAATCTTAATTAAGTAAATGAAACTGTGTGCTCTGTGTGGATGGGAGAAGCAGAAACAATTCGCTCAAACGGTCCTAATGAAATCCGGAAATTTGAAACGTCGTGGAATGCAGTCCTGTAAATGGGTTGTTTGCGCTGGGATTAGTTGCGGGCTGGTCGTTGAAAGAGAGCTTCTTTTTGTCTTTCTCGAATATGATTTCAGAGATGTTAAGTGTGAGCACTCCTTTGCTCCACTGCTGATTTTTTTTTTATTTTATAAGGTCATAACCAATTCAATTCGATGAATTAAATACATGAGCTTTCCAATTATATTGAGGTTAGTTACGCATTAGTATCCAATTGACGGAGTCATATCAATTCACTTCCATCACTTTACCAATCGCCAGTCGAAATCGGTCGTAATCCATGCGACAGAAGCATTTACTTTCAAGAGAACGCATTCCCCCCCTTGACCAATTTCGTACCTCAGATGTCCTCACTCTTCGCATTGATATAATCGACCGAAGCAGTCACCGAGGCTTAAACTTTCCTCTTATCATATCTTTATTAATAAATGCACTTAAATATTAAGTAGGCAGTCAAGCAGCCGACCGAGAACCTGCCACTCTGCTTGCCGCTCGAATCGGTCGGTGGTGGCATCAAAACGGCAAAAGCGCGGCACGAAACACACCGAGGACATGCCTAAGCAATTCATATCGTATTCAAGCGCGCGGCACAGAGAATGAATAAATTACGCTTGTATTTATATTTTCTCCCTTACTGCTATAGGGTAGAACAGGGGACAAATGCACCCCGGGAAAAACGCCCGATGTGGTTTTTCATAACTATTCCACTCTTAATTCTCGGATTTTTTGTGCAGAGGAGTGCTAGTTTAAGTACTAAGTGGCTTGTCAAATTAATGAACTAAAAACGGGCATGCTATGAAAAATATCGCACCGGGGTGCATTTTGGGCTGTTTTCCCCTACTACATTTTTCTTTGCTTAACTTCGATCCAGAGAGAGAGTGTCAACTGTTGGTTCGTGGAACTTTTTGTGCCAATCTCGCCAATCTTTTGCGACATCGGAGAGTTTTCCGAGAGATAACGACGAAATGGCTGCGGCGAAACGAATAAGACACGGGAAGAGCCTCTGGAAGATCAGAGCACTTGGGAAAAGTATTGGTGGTACAGGTATGCGGGAATTTGGTTGTCCCCGACTCAACGTGGAAACTACGAATCAGTTGATTGGGTTAGCTGGAATTCAGGGTAGGGATGCTCAGCGATTCCAGGTGTATTTTTAATAAATCTTTAACAAGATGGAAGAAATGTCATTTGCTTTCCCTGCTACTGTTTACATTTGAGAGTGCCTCCAAAAGTTTTAAACATTTTAGATTTAGACACTAAGTCTTTACAGACGTTCTTATAAGAAGTCAAGGGCAATTTGTAGAACTTAAGGTGACAGTGGATCGGTTTAGAATGACTCACTTCATCGATTTTTTTTACAAAATAACGCAATGCTCAATTGAAAAAACTCTTCCGTGCAAAATTAAAGAACTAAAATTGCTATCTCTAGCAATTTTTACAAGATTGATTTATTGTTTAAATTTTCAGAAAACCATTTTCTAAGATCAATTTTAAAACCACAATCATAGTGGTCGCTAACTTTGCTCATCAATTACACAAGTATTTCGTATGGAAGGTCATATTTCACTTAGGTTCCAAAAAAGAGGAAAATACTGCAAAATATCCTTCATGGATATTTTCGGAATCGGGATGATGTCTAAAGACCGAAAATCAAAGTCCAGCGCCATCTTGAAATCAAAGATGGCGGCTGCCGATTTCAGAAAAAGTTGGAAATACTGCCAAATACCCATCAATATGGGTATTTCCGGAATCAGGATGACGTCTAAAACCCGTAAATCGATGTCCAGCGCCATCTTGAAATCAAATATGGTGGCTGCCGATATCAGAAAAAGTGGGAAATACTACCAAATACCCTTCAATATGGATATTTCCGGAATCGGTTTGACGTTTAGAGACCGAAAATCGATATCCAGCGCCATCTTGAAATCCAAGATGCCGGCTTCCAATTGCAGAAAAAGTGAGTAAACTTTACAGAATATCAGAAAACTTTCTAGAAGTGCATCAAATTTTGTAAGAAATCAGATTTTTTTTGTAGAAGTTAAATAGCTTTGTAGAACTGCATTAAACTTTGTAGAAATTTAGTAAACTTTATAGAATTCCGTAGAAATTCTAGGAACTTAGATGTAGTTCAGGTACTTTTCTTTAACTTCAGCAGGGCTGGTAGCGATCAATGCTGACAAAAATAGTGATTTTAGTGACCATGTTGAAGAAATAAATGACCAAATAGTGACTAAAAAGTGACCTGAAAGTGGGAAGAAAATTAGTCGTTCTGATGGCATATCAAATAAATCTTTGATGTTTTAGACTTATTCAATTAGATTCTCATTAACACTTAAATATGTACGATAGGAACCTTAAAAGTGAAAGATTCAATAGAAAGTTTGTAACTAAACCTCTAAGCTTCTACTACCTGGAAAGACATGAAAAACCGGGAATTCCTGAAAATACCTGGAAGTATCAGGGAATCTAATCATTTTTCAGGAAATTTATTAATTTTCTTACTAAGAATGCATTTTAAAATAAAAAACATATAATATTCCTAGTTACTTTCATTCACCCATTGAACTTTGTAACGCTGTGCGTTTGTTTTCAATTGAGTTGGCGGTAAAGATTGTGGAAAAGAATGGAATTTGTAAATATTAGGGATGAGTTGTATAAGTTGTAAATATTAGGTAACGTGTGTCGTCATATAGGTTGTAATCTTGTGCGAAGAAGCTGGTTAGTGTCTAAGCTATGTTTTACATTTAGCTTTGTATATACATTTGTAAGGTTTTATAGCAAGCTAGCGTTTTTTATGGAACAATAAATAAGATGGCTAAAGAGGAGAATTGCTAAATACGCGAAAGAGATAGGATTCAAATGAACACATAAATAAGATGGCTAATCGACATATGTTTTCGCACCATATCCGATCCTTTTATCTTGAAGAAAACCTGTGGTTTCTTGGGGAACAAAACTTCTAATCTCGTCCATTTCGCTAACGAATCGGCTGGAAAGCAGATGTGTGTGACGCGGTTTTAAGTTCGTAAAGTGGACTCTGTGAAAGTAATCTACGTACTCTAAGGTGATTAGTTTAAAAGGAGTTAATTGAGCCAGCTCAGTGATCTAACGTGTGGTTTTTTTTGTACGTTTAGGTTAATTGTACTGTTCAAAGTAGTTGTGTCGCAGATATCTGCGTTTTTAGTGTTTTATTCTACAAAAAGGTAATTTGTAAAACTTTTAAACATTAGCATTTTTGTAATTTCGTGTTTTTCGCGTTGGACAGTTCGTTCAACGGGCTTTTTTGTACGGGCTGGATTTTTGACGAGTTCGGCAGTCATCATCGCCGGAACTTTGGCTTCGTGGCGTCATCAAAGCCACATTTTTCGTCCGTGAAGGACGGATCAGACCCGTGTGCACAGCGAAGGCCCGCCTCTCGTAGGTAGTCAAACGGAGGAGAGTGAAGACGCTAAATTTCTGCTTAGCGAATTGTTTCCCGACGGTCGCCAAAAGCCATCGGTAAGGTCCCCATCCCGTTACAACCCCGGGGACCGTGACATTCGAGAGCTCGGACCGTAGGAGTACGAAGCCAATCGCGTACCTCGGATTTCAACCAAAGAGGAGAAGATTTCATTCCATCTCGGGCGGTCAAAGCGGAAACACAGTATGCGAAGCCGTGCAACGGTACGTTGGTCTCTCTCTTCCGCGGAGCGAATCTCCCGGGAAAGCTCGACTCCGTCGATGCTCAGCTCTCTAGAAAGAAAATCGGAAGCCTTCCGTCCAGCCGCCACTACCTCCGCACCTCTAATTTCGGCCATACCGCACACGGGTCACTTTTCGTCGCTGCACGCCATTTCCGCAGCTAGATCGGCGCCATTCCGAGACCGCCGCCATCATCACAGGTCATCGGAAGGTCGACAGTCGCCATCGCTAGGACCTTGGTAAGGTCTCCGGCCGCCATTATCGCTCCATTCGTCGCCATCACCGCTTCATCCGTCGCCGTTGCATCGCATCGCATCGCATCGCATCGCATCTCACGGAACCTAAATCCTGCGCAGGTATGTCCGTATTCTTGTTTTCATGGCCATGAATTTAGTTTTTCTGTTGTTATCGGGTTGGTCCAACACAACACGAATGCAATTATCAAATACGTGAATATAGTTTGAATTGGTTGTTTTTTGTTGTAAAGTCTATAGTTTTCCTTCATACCGTTGCGTCTCTTAGCTGGTTTCATACGTCACTGTGTATTCCATTCGTAAGATCTCTCTTTATTCATACATATTTGTTTTTAACCCGATTCGTTGTGTTTATGCTGATAGAGCTTAGCATTTTGGATCTTTTCGGGGTTGCAGGTTTTTCGTGATAAAAGGAAGTGCGGATAAAAGTGTTCATTTGATCTCAGGCGTTAGCGAAAATTCGGGGTTGATTCGTTGAGGGACTTCGAGAATCGTACCGTATGGGAGTCCTCTGAGATTTAGTCTCAAAGTGTCGGGCAAGTTTAACACGACCGGTGGTCTCTCTTCGTGAGAGTGGCGCTTTAGCCACCGTGTTTACAATTATCTCAGGAAGTTTTCCCGCACGGTTACAACTTTATAGATCAAAATGGATAAATCTTCAGTAGAGGCATTCCACGAAGGTTCGCAAATCGATCCTGACCGATCATTTCCAATTACGCTGAAACTTTGCACAGTTGTTCCTTTTTAGTAAAGGCGCCGTTTTGTGCTCTCAGTTTTTCATATTGAATCACGACTACTTTTTGAAAATGGCCTGTATAAAAATAGTACTAATGAGTTTAAAAATAAATATTGCCGAAACGCTTTGTTCGATTGATTCGGTGTCTTCAGCAAAGTTGTAGATATTATTTTGGCAATTGTGTTAAAAATATACACTGTGAAAAATTTCGTTTGAATCAATGAAAAAAAATGTATTTGTTATTAAAAAAGTTAATTTCTCAAAATGTACATTTTTGAAAATTTTCGTTTTAAGCCTCATATATCATTTCAGTTTGAGTAACGTTTGGCTTTAATTTTATTTTCTGAAACAGGAATGAAAGAATGAAACTTTTTAGTTCCTTGAATTATTTTTGCATTATTATATTGCTCGTTGAGGTGCGAAGCCATACTTTCGTATTCCTCTGTTGTGGCAAAACTAAATGATAATTTTGTTAATTCTTCTTCTCTTCGATTATTTGCCCAATTATAAAGCTCTCTTGCATTTTTAATTGGATGTTCACTTTCTTTGGCCAAACTTGCTCTAGTAGCCATGCGTTATATTGTACCTCCAATAGCGCATTTTTCCTCTAATTGTTTTAATAAAATGTTTTCTAATGCGGAAGAGTCTGGACAATCTTCACAACACCGTAGATAGCAATATGTTGACTTGTTTTCACAAAGTAGGCTGTCAGTGAACGTTTTTACATCATGTGAATGGTTAAGTTTTTTCAAACTGTGCACACGCACACACGCACACATAAAAGTTTACATTGCTTAGGGCGGAGTTTTGCAAATGAAGAGAATCCAATTTTTACATTGCAGTGAATTTCATTGAATCATTTATAAGCTTCTCTCAAAGTCATCATTAGTAATTTTTTTTGAATGGATTGTCGTTTTCCTTCTTTCTGCACAAACACATATCTTTTTGACCAGGCATTGCCCGGCTTATATCATCATCTTCAATAAAATTTATGACTGCCAATTTTGTTTGATCACTTAAGGCTGTGCCATATTTTGCGGTTTTTGACGAATGACCATACTTTATCAACTTAGCATCTGTTGCAATATATCTACTAGCATCAATTGATCCATAACTTTTTGTGTTGACCATGAATAAGGCAATAACGATAAAATTAATAATTTTTCGCTTCTTGCAGTGGATGCATTGGAAAACTTTTCCTTCATGTTTTCAAAAAACTTCTTTGAGTTCATTCACTTCGTCAGCCTCAGGCTCGAAGTTGAAAAGGTTCTTTCTAATACCTTCGTTGATTTCACGGTGCTTCTTTTCGGGGTAGTGGATGTAGTTGAGTTTTCCCACGTCTATCGGTGATACCTGGATTCCTGCAATGCCTCGGTTGAATATCTCGATGTTGACTGGTTGAGTGAATTCTTGGTACGATTGAACTGAAGTAACTGATGTCATTGGTGGTACAGTTGTAAGGCTTTCATATCTCGGTACGACAGGTACTATCACTGTAGTTGGCATCTTTGAGCTTCCGGCAACATGCTGTTCCTCGTTTGAGATGAAAAGAGCTTGTTTATCAACACGAAGACGGCAGAACGTGCAAATGCGAAAAGCAGTATTCAATCCTGATGCTTCAGAATATCCAATCACTACTACAGTGTTGAGTATTTGACTTATTACCGTTAAGATCACTGATACAACTATGCAAAATTGAAGACAATGAATAAAAACAAATTAAAAAATCGTCAATTTGAATGGAATTACTCCTTCGGTAAGGGTCGCTAGTTTGAACATCATATCACTTTTATTTAGTTCTAGCTCAATATTCATCAAATTTCACCAAAATTTTTTAGTTTTGTTAGTAACGATACCTTTTCATGGTATCAGATGTAATGAATCCTAACTTTTCAATAGGGCCTGTGTAGAAAAACACTAATGAAATAAACATACCTATATTGCAAAAACGGCTTGCTTGATTGATATGGTGTCTTCGGGAAAGTTGTGCAAAATTAAAATGCAATTCTTGAAAAAATATACACGGTTGAAAAACATGTGTTTTTAATGAAAATGTAAAAATCGTGAAATTTTCAAAAAATCATAACTTTTTTGTTTTTGAGTTTACTATGACCAAACTTTTCCAGTTTGTAGCAAACATTATGAGCTTCAATGAGGCTCAAAACGATGTACTTTCTGCGAAATTAACTTTTTTAATAACAAATATAATTTTTTTCATTGAAACAAACGAAATTTTTTAAATATACAATTTTTAACAAAATAATATTTACAACTTTGCTGAAGACACCAAATCAATCCAACAAACCGTTTCAGCAATATATATTTTTTAACTAATTAGTACTATTTTTACACAGGCCCTGTTAGAAAAGTAGTCGTGATTCAATTTGAAGAACTGATAACACAAATTGGCATCTTTACTAAAAAAGAACAACTGTGCAAATTTTCATCAAAATCGAAGCCGCCAAATTAAAAAAAAAATTTAAAAATTCGTCAATCTGTATAGAATTGCTCAGTAAAAAATACATAACTTTATAAATTTTGACCTGAAAAGTTATCATACTTCAAGAAATTTTCAAGAATCTGGAGTCAAATTCCTTGCACAGTTTTAAGGCTCATGCAATTTTAATATAATTTCTAAGGACCTCATTCCACGGGAGTTCTGGGGGGGGGGGCGAAATTATGAGAAAAACATCAACTGCAATCTGTTGTCATGGTACTTCTGAGGAATTTTAGACTTCATGTGAAGCCTAAGCTTAAGATAGTAAACGCCATGCGAATTTTCATGAGAAATCTCCGTTGAATATGGAATGGACTAGCCTGAGGTCTTCATAACTACTTGAAAGTTCCCAAAATATTCCTGAATTTAATTAAACTGCCTTGAAGTTCTTTTGTAGTTTGAGAAACTAACCTGATGCTCGCAATACTTCTCATCATTTCTTTTAACATCTTTAAACTTTTTCGGACTACCTATAGTTTCCACACTTTTCCTAACGATCATGAATCTTTTCTAAAGTGTTAACAATTCACTGAATTTCTCTAAACTTCTTTAAAATTTATGTAAATTCGCTGGAATATCTCTGCTCTGAGGATATCTGTCCATTCTTGAAGTTTTTTTTTTTTTGTTAGCTTTTTACAATATCTTTCTTGAAGTTCTCGAAACTTCTCTAAAGTCTTTGCAGTTCTGATGAAGCTTGTTGTACTACCATTAATTTCATTGATTTAATTCTAACTTCACTTCTGGACTTATGTGAAAACCTCAATAATTTTCTTAACATCTCTAAAGTGCTCTGAAAATTTGGGAACTTCTTGAAATTTTCTGCTATTTCAGTGAAGCTAATGGAACTCCCTCAGCTCAGTCGGTGAAGGCACAGCTACAAAGCAAGACCATGCTGGAGGTGGCTGGGTTCGATTCCCGGTCCGGTCTAGGAATTTTTCGGGTTGGAAAATTTCTCGACTTCCCTGGGCATACAGAATGATTGTACTTGCCACACAATTATACTAATGCAAAAATAGTACAGGCATCGAAATCTCTCAATTAATAACTGTGGAAGTGCATCTAGAACACTAAGTTGAGAGCACGCAATAAGCTAATATGCCATACGCAATAAGCTTGAAATGCGAGGAAGAAGAAGAAGAATGAAACTGAACTCCCCTGAAATTCCCCTTGTTTTTGGAGCTTTACTAAACTTATTTGAAATGCTCCCGAAATGTCCATATAAGTTACTGAAGTTCTCGGATCTTCCCTTAAGTTTCACAGACTTTTATAAAGTTCTCGAAATGTTTCTGAAGATCCCTGTACTTCTTTGAAGATTTCGAAGTTATTATGACATTTCAGGAACTTCTTTAGGCTCCCGCAACAAAATAATTAATATAGTATAGATTTTCACTGAAGTTCTCAAGATTGGTCGATTTTCGAAACTAATTCATAGCTTCTTCAATATTCTGGAGTTTCCTGATGTTTTTAAAACCACCCAAAATATTTCTCAATTTCCTTAAAATTCTCAGACTGCCCTGAATATCTTAGGATGTTTTTAAAAGAACCCACAATTTTACTGGAATTGAATGAATTGCCTTTGAGTTCTACAATTTTCCTTAAGTTTTATAAAGTTTATAAACGCTCACGGAACTTTGTCTTAAATCAATCATTTTCCCTGGATAGTCCGGCCCTGAAGTTTTCTATCCTTACCTTAATTTCTCTAAATTTAACAAATGTTCCGGCAAATTTTCTGAATCTTCTTTAGTTTTCAGAGCAATCATAGAATTCTCGGAATTACCCTGAATTTGCCTAAACTCACGCTTATAGATTTTTAAACCAATCCAATAGTCTGGGCTCAAATTTCGGGGACTTCCGCTAAAGATCTCTGGAATTCCCCATGATCTCTAGATCTAGTTTTTCTGACATAAATAGAACTTCTTAAAAGTTTCCACAATTTTGCTGGTACGAAACTTTAAGACATTAAAAATGTTGTGATCTTAAACTTACTAAAAGGAAGTAAAGCTGTTTCTTTAAAACTGATTGTCATCTTTAAAAAAAAAAGTTGCGTTACTTGTTGTTTTTTTTACAAAAAAAACATGTTTTTAACGCATTTCATAAATAGCTTTCTTATACACGCTAACTTGAAAGTACCCATTAATGGTTGAAAAAGACCCATTTTGAAGAAAAGTGGCTTAACTCATTAAATGAGTAAAATTTTTACCCATTAATGAGTATCTGTTACCCATTAATGAGTAATTGTTAATCATTAATGGGTAACAGATACTCATTAATGGGTAAAATTGTTTAATCATTAATGAGTTAAGCCACGTTTCTTCAAAATGGGTCTTTTTTTACTCATTAATGAGTACTTTCAAGTTAGCGTGTAATAAACTTGGAAAATATCAATCAAAGTTATGGAAAAACCAGGAAAACGCAGGGAACTTTATTTAGCCAAATGAGTGGACACCCTGTAGATAGAGAAAGACGATTAAACGTAAAAAAAAAAACTCTGTTCATGGTCGTCAACTTCGAATTGTTCAAAAATTAGAACAAAATGTAGGCCTATCTTACACACTGCAAGAAGAATGACATACATTCATGTTAAAAAAAAGTTTAAAAGAAAATTAAAAAGTGACTTTAGTGACTTGGCCTTATAAAAGGAGACTTTTAAGTGACTTGTTTGAAAAAAGTGACCAAGTCAAAAAAAAAGTGACTCGCTACCAGCCCTGATATCAGAAAACTTTCTAGAAATGCATCAAATTTTGAAAGAAATCAGAAATTTTTGTAGAACTGCATCAAACTTTGTAGAAATTTAGTAAAATTTATAGAAGTTTGGTGAATTCCGAAGAAATTCTGGGAACTTAGATGAAGTTCAGGTACTTTTCTTTAACTTCAGGGAATTTTGTAAAACTTTAGGGACGTCGTAAATGTTAGTTCCCTGAACATTAATTCGAGAAACTTCGTAGAGCATCAGAGCACTTCGTAGAAATTCAGAGAAAACAAAGTCGAGAAAACTTTGTAGAATCGGGAACTTTGTACATTTCTGAAGTTAAGGGAACTTTGTTTAATTTCAGGGAACTTCATAAAAGTTTCGGGACTTTCTTTCAACTTTATGCTACTTGTTGAAGCTTAAATTACATTGAATAGGTGAGTGAAAAGAAGGAAACTTTACAGAACTTCAGAGAATTTTTCAGAAAATCATCGAAATTCTTCAAAGATCATGGAGCTTTGAAAAAAAAAATCGGTTCAGTGAACTTTGCAGAAGTTTAGCTACATGGAAACTTAAACTTATTTAATGTTCAAGGAAGTTCGGTAAAATTTGATCAGCTCTGCAAATTTCGTAGGAAACTCCATAGAAGCTCAGAGAATATCGTTCAGCGAAGTTCCTAGCACTTCAAGGATCTTCATATCAGTTTGTCTGAGAACGTACTTCAAAAAAGTTCAATCAACTTCCTGAAAGTTTTGGGTACTTCACTTAATTTCAGGGAACTGTACCAGGGATCCTAAATTCTCTGGAATACCGCACCCAAGTGAGAGATGCACATTCACTAGGGTGAATCACTTATCGTCTCTGGAGGAGATTCTCTGCGGGGACCACTGAAGAGAAAACAGATATGGAACGGGAGTCCGTAATGTCTTATTAACCTGCACACTTAGTTTTTTTCTACCGAGCTCGACTGTGCAAATCTCGGCAAAAATAAGTTTCACTGAGATCTCAGAAAAAGTGACATTTGATTGCTGAGTCTCGGATCATGCTTAGCTGAATCTCAACAAACAAGTGAAATGTTTGCTGAGATCTCAGTAAAACATTTTTTGCCGAGATTTTTACAGCCGTGCTCGGTAGAAAAAACTAAGTGTGTGTTTTAAATCTCTCTTGGGTGAGAAGAAGAACAGCGCAATTGTGCTGCCATATATTTTAGATTTTTTAGATATATTAGATATTTATTTGTTTACATTGAAGCAATGAAAGGAAGCTCATCTCTGCGTCGAAAAAGTAGAAGGGTCTGTGCCTAGGGGCACGAACGGGAGCTTGACGTAGGACCGCTAGGGCACCGAACAAATGTGAAGAAAATTTAGTTCTTTTAATTGATCGATCATCTATTATCTTAACTGTTTCCGTTTTTGATTTGTAGGCGTACCAAATTTGTAGTATTTTTTTTTTTTTTTTTTAAAGAGAAAGTTGATGAAGAGAATCAATCAAAATCACTTGCACCCCGCTTCCAAGTTTGGTTACAAGATTACAACTCTGAAGAGCATTTTGTGTGGTCGTTGGGGGCATGTGGTTCTGAATATGGACCAACAGGCAGATAAATTTTATTCTAAATTTTTACTGTAATAAGCTTGTTGGCTCAGAAAAGGGCCGTTTTGTTGTCAAAGTTGGTGATGATTTAACCTTCGAAACTGTACAGAGTTCGTCTGTCGCTTCAAAGCGTAAACGACATCGATGGCCGCTTACGCTTGGCGTAAGTATAGGTGACAGCATCACGGATCACATTTTCCAAGAAAACCTTCAGCACACCTCGTGTTTTCTCGTAGATCAGACTGCTTTTGCTGCCTGCTCACCACGGCGTCCAAAGTGAAAATGAGTTGAGGCTAGACAGCAGCGCTCTTTTATATATTTTCAGGTTAAAGCAGAATGATGTGCCACCAAGTGGTACTCGATTATGACGACGCCGGTAAGCTACAAAGACTCCTCCCATCAGGAGTAGTTTGCTATCAAGTAGCGACACTGGCCCCTTTCTTTTTGCGCAGTTTGCCAATGTCAACACCTGGAAAGTTAGCGGTGCCGGTGGTTTAGTGGTAAGCGTGGATACCTCTCACCCCAGCAGGCCTGGGTTCAATCTCAGTCGGCATGTTCTGAGGCATAACATCTCTGATCGCGCCTTCCTTCTGAAGGGAAGTAAAGCCGTTGGTCCCCGGTTCATGAATTGATGGATCGATAGGTAGGGTTCAGGTGTGGGAGCTGCCTCCCTGGCGTCGGTAGCATTGGAGCTCAGTATGGAAAACAAATCTCGTGTCATTTTTCAATAGGCTTCAAGATTTGTCCTGCCGTCTTTGTCGAATTAGATGCTAGATTGTTGCTTCTTCTATTGAAAATATCCGGCCGTGGCGATTCAAAGTTGATCAAGGTTGATCAAAATCATTTGTACCCCTGCTTCCAGTTTGGTTACATGAGCATTTTGTGTGGTCGTTGGAGGCGTTTGGTTCTGAATATAGACAAACAGGCAGATGAATTCTATTCCTACTCTTTACTGTTATAAGCTTGGTGGCCCTGAAAAGAGCCGTTTTGTTGCCAAAGTTGGTGATGATTTAACCTCCGAAACCAAACAGAGTGCGTCTCTGTCACTTCAAAACGTAGATGACATCCATGGCCGCTTATGCTTGGCGTGTTTAGTGTAGGTGACAGCATCACGGATCTCATTTTTCAGGAGCACCTTCAGCACACCTCGTAAATCAGACCGGAGATACGTCAGACACCGCCACGGCGAGCCAGACGACGGATGGTGGACATCTCGAAGAATTTGCGTTTGGTTCTGAATATGGCGATGAGTGTGCAAAATATTACGCAATTCCATCCTACCTATTCGCAGGCCCCGAGGATCGGAGGTGAATGCCACTTCGACTTGTTTCGTCTACTTACTACTCTCTGACGACTGTGCTGGGGAAGCAGCATATGCATGTAGGTAATTGGGGGATTTGTTAGTTAATTCGACGCTTTTGGACAATACTGAACATTTACTAGTTTTTCAATAGTTTCTTGTTGAAAATCATCTCTCGGAGGCATTGGTATCGATGCGTAGCCATATTTCTGATCGATTGGTGATAAAATTATTGAAATTGGACCAGGGGCAGCTGAGTTATTAACGTTCAAAATCTTTCTTAATTTGTTACATGTTTCATTTTAGGTTTTCACAAAGTGTACCCCCATATAGAAATCAAAGACGTAGTCCTACGTCAAAATTAAAAAAAAAAATCTACGTGCTTTAGAGTGCCATAATAGCGGTGGAAAGTACGCTTTTTACACGGAAAATATTGGTAGAATTATATGTACAGCTTGGCTGCTTTAAAACGGTTTTATAAAAAATAAAATATTGTTCTACCAATACAATTCATTATTATAGTAACGTATACGTCTCTTCCAACTTTCCTAGAAATTATAATTTGATTTCATCGAAAGCTTCTTCCGGATGTTGTTCTGGCTCCCACGGTAGCTTTTTTTTACTTCCGCTGGGTAGTTCATCCAACTTTCATTGGAAGTTTCTATTCAATAGTTTTAACTACCCTTAGAAGTTTTTTAGACATCCCTGGAAGTTCTTCCGACTTCCATGATAAATCTTGACTTTGAACTGTGTGTTCTGTTTTGCCCGAGAGTTTTACCTGGCATCCTGCGGCAATTTCTTTTTGCTTCTTCTGACTTCTCTTTGGACATTCTTCCGATTTCCCTTAGAAAAATTTTAGACTTCCATTTTAAGTTTCTATCTCCATAGAAATGTTTTATGATTCCTCTGGGAAATTTCATGTGACTTTCAAACAATAATCCATTTAAAATTGTATCCCGGGAAATTTGAACAGATTACCGGGAATCGGGAAAAGTATTTTTTTTTTCTTGACAATGGTTTCCCGGGATCTCCCGGGTAGGAAACACTACTTCAGAGTAGTTCCATTAATTAATTGCAGGCACTTCTAGAAATTCCAAGCTACCAGCTGTACCGTGACAGCACTGATGTCTCCTTAAAATATACCGAAGCAAAGATTAACTCTCAAAATAATTGAGCTTCTGGTGGCGGTTGTCTTAGTAGTTCTACTCGGGTAGGCATTTTCCTCCAAGCCAGCTGAGGTTGCCTTTACTTATGCAATCATAATGGCTCTGAATCCAAGCGATGTGACACCCACCGGAGGACGAAAGGATAAAAATCATCTCGCAGAAGCAAAAGAAAAACTATTATTCTTCAGAGATGGAAAAAGAGAGGGTGTGTGTGGAAGTGTGAAGCCAACGGAATTATAATAACAAGTGGGCTGCATGAGGAGCGGGAAAATGCCCTCTCCACAACGTCTTTTCCTTGATGCCGTTTGCAAATGCCAACTGTGAAAACGGCTGAGTGAGTTTGACCGGCTGCTGCGTTCTGCGGAGAGCAATAAAAATTCATCTCCTTCCATCAGCATACTCACAGTGGGTATGCAATTTATAGAGCTCAACTGATCTCTAGGGATGTGGGCCTGTCTCAGACACCCTCGGCGAACCTAAGATCATTCCGTAAAATATTCTTCAAGGCGATGGAAGCTTCCGAAACGTCTTGGAGATGTTTGAGGAATTTCCAGGACAATTGTGAAAGAAATAATAGTTCGAGTCAGAATTCTTAATTTTAATTAAAATGATCAGCCGTTGCAGTTCTGTTCTCTACTACAGACATCAAAGTCAAAGAAGTGAATCATTATGTTTTGACTACGAGATTAGGTACCCTTATAAAAAATAACCATAAAACACTTAACAATTAAATTTGTGGAATAATTTTACCATTTGCATTATCTAATCAACAACTCGTTCGTTTATGGTATTTGTTTATTAGGGTAGTGCAGTAGTTTCTGGTTTGATAACTAAATGCTGTAGTTTAATACACTTAATTCATTTCAGAATATGATCCATCCGCCAACCGAATCCATCGTAGTCCCAAAGACCTTCAACCACTCTTTAATCCAGACATGTTTACCCAGCCAATCGCGTTCTAAAAATACTCTCAATCGGTTGTTTTATACGGTCGGAGATGATCAACACGAATTATAGACAAGAGTCCAGTTTGATTTCTCGCTAGAATAAAAAAAAATCTTCGATTTCGCTCCTTCTATTGCTCAACAAACAAAAATAAATATCAAAAACCGACCGGCATGTTTATCATTATTCTCTTCACGTGCTTATAGGAAGAAACAGCATATACCTATAAAGGAATCAATACCACATCTGCACCGAACTCGATTTGTGTCGAGCTGGGCGCACCTCGTTCTTCTCCTCCTGACTGCGTTCTCGGTGTGTATCAAATCTAATTTTCTGTTTTTCTTCAGCAGTGCTTAGGGTTTTTGTCTGGTTCCTATATTTTCATTCCAAACAAGTTGCGACCAACGACGACGACGAGACGAATCCCAATTCAATTGAAATCGACAGTGTCCATTGAAAATGCTGTGCCGAATGAATCAGTAAACGTAACTTAGCTTTAAAAAAAAACACAGGTTCTCATTCATCCCGATTGATGCGCTTTTTTTCGATTCTAACGTGTCCAAAGAACGCCACATTCTTATCGCTGTCGGATGTCGTGAACTGCCATCAAGCGCGGGGAAAAAGCGAAGCAATCATATCGCTCGAAGGCGATTACGCCGCGAGTAACCATGACAATAAATCGTCAATCAGTGTCTGCTTTGCTTTGCGACGATTTATTATATGAACGGTGACGGTCGATTATACGTCGAGGCGACTGTCGAAAATGTTATCCGAGAGGCTATCGAACTTCTCACTTGGTACAATCGATCGTTGCTTATTATACCTCTTATTACGACCAGCAGCAGCCGTGTGTGCCATACCGGAATCCGGTTAACTGTTTGTTTACCTTTTCCTTCTCTATCTCTCTGACTCGTTCGCCTGTCCAATCCAAACCGGCGACAACGCTGAAGTCGTGCAGACAACTCCGAGCCGGTGTTCTTAGATTCACCTTAACAATACACCAAAATCGCCGAGATTCACCTGTCCTCTGCTCTATTCGAAACACTTCATTTAGTTTCCGAGATTTTCTTCCGTACCGGAACACAAACAACACATAAATCACTTCCAGAAACCCGTGACCATCACGCCCGCCGCGGTTCAATTCCGATGCACAACAAAATAACACACAGCCGAAACCGTAAATCCCGACGGTCAAAAACACGCGTGCTGCAGTCTGTATGAGTGTTTTATTTTATTTTTTTTATTTTTCATGAATCAACGATCGTTTGTTTGTGTGCGTGTTTACGTTCCGTGAATTCAGAAACACAGCCGATGCGATGCGAAAGCGAAACGGCAACTGTTTCGGGCTTGGACTGGCGCGAGTAGAGATACCCAATCGGGAATCAGCAGTGCGCCGTCGCGTCAACGAACGTGCTCGGCCGAGATGATGGAGGCAATCTCGGCTGTCAAGTGCGATGAGCACTCGAGGGCAACTCTGATGACAGAGGGAAAGAGATAGATGGATTAGGGAGCGTCACAAAGTAAGAAGACGAGGCTGAATCCTCTTAGGGCTGAATGGGTGTTCGCTCGGGTGTTTCGTTTTGACGATCGACGCGAAACTGGCGACGAGCATTGGGAATTTATTGACATTTGGGTTTGATTTGGAAGTTAGTGCATGTTCCAGTTAAGTTTGATTAAATATTTTAGTAACTGTGTGCAAGCTTGGTTTATCAGTAAATTTTTTGTAAGTTGAACGACACGTTTATAAATCCTATCTTCTTCAGCGCTGAATATATACCAAGCGTGTCTACGGTCGACCCTTATTACTGCACTAGTTGTTTTTGTAACAAACATTAAATTTCAGACGAAAATTGAGTTTTCAACGATGATGATCATTAGCCTCAACCTTTAGCAATACTGTTGGGTAATATTTTTATCTTAGAACTCAATTTTTATGTTTATTTTATAGCTCGTTTTATAGCTTATACATCAACCAACGTCGCTGGCAAGAATATCAAACTCGCTTAAATTTCTAAGTACATACTTACTTTATTTAGAAATTCGCCACTTTTCTGTTAGTTACTGCTGCTTCCTTTAAGATAACCGTTTTCAAAATATAAAAGACCTCTCGTGAAACTACACGATTCAACACTCTTTTACAAACTTCAGAATTATGCAACTATGTGTGGACTTCATATCTAGACCTTCTTGATACACACTGAAGGTTCAATTTACTTTGATGTATTTTCGAAAAATTCAAATGCTGTTTTTTTTTTTCGACGCATCATTTCATTTCAAAAAGATCGCGTCATTTTGTGTAAATAGCAAAAAGAATAGAATCTCAGCAAAATGTTATTTGTTGCCTGAGTCTCGGCAATTGTTTTACTGAATCTCAGCAAAATAAATTGCACAATTACTCGGCTGTGGGAATCTCGGCGAAAAATTTAAAGTGTTTAGATATATATACTGCCTATAAATGCATAACAGTCCCACTTGTGTTTTCCCCACTGTTAAAATAAATTCATGAAACATGTTTAAATTGAATGTAAATACTTTCAATAGTTCTTCTTCTTCTTCTTCTTTTCCTTCATTTAACGTCGATCTCTGTTCCGTAATCTACACTTTTAATTTTTTTTTGCCGAGATTCCAACAGCCGAGTAGTTCTGCAATTTATTTTGCTGAGATTCAGTTAAACAATTGCCGAGACTCAGCTAACAAATAACATTTTGCTGAGATATCAGCTAACAAACAGATATTTTTCAGAGATATCAGCAAAAGTAAATGCCGAGGTAATCGGCTGTTGGAGATTTTACCGAGCTAGATTAAGTGTGTAGTGCCAATCACCGACGGACATCGATTGCCATCAATTGACGGCAACCGAATGTGCAGGAAGGCAGCTTTCACACCTGCGTAGGATATCGCACCCATTCACAACAACACACATGGGCCGGGACCAACGGCTTTACTTCCCTTCCGAAGGAAGACGTGACCAGAGATTTGTATGCCTCAGATAAATCCCACCGACGTTGGCTTGGACTTGAACCCAGACCCATTGGGGTGTTAGAAAGCAGTCACGCTTACCACTACACCACCGGCGCCGGCTTTCAATAATTCAACATAATAAGGTATCCCAACAAACAATTCGAAGTCACAAATAAGCATACACATTTAACAAATGCTGTATAACAGTGTACCATGCTGAATAAAACAGGATGTCGAATTATGTGCTGAAAAAAGCTCATTGAGATCGATAGATGCGCTTTTATTCCGCCGTTTGCTCTAATATGATTAATTTCCTTATTAAAAGCTTAATAAACGTTTACTGTCTTCCTTATTCAGAACCAGAAGGTTGATCTAACAACAAACTGAATAAGTGTAATTTGTACATACATTGACACTTTAATTCGACTGTTTTCAATTGATTTAATAACATGCTTTATTAGACGTCTAATAAATGTTCTCCAGCTCCTTTATTAGATTTCATTGCATTACTTTACAATATTGCTGAATAAAGGTGAATACAGTCAGCATAATAGCTCTTACACGGATAGAAATCTCCTTATACCTTTTGGCAAATTTCCATTGCTGATTATTCATAAAATGTATAAGTCAACTAATAAGCAGACGCATTGCCAAAAGTTAATAAAGATCATGTGTCAAATGAAATGTATAAGCGGTCACACATACCTTTTATGCATTCTAATAGGACCTATGTTGTTTGTCTTATGGAATGTATAAGGCTGATGCTTTGGCAAAAATGTATAAGTGAAACACATGAATTAAATAATTGATTTTCGTTTCGTGTATACAACTATGCGTCCATGTTGTAATCACATGATTTGTAAATGCTTTATAAACGACGTATTAGATTCATTATTCGACAACACTGATTCAGTCTTACAACAAGGCGAAATCAGTAGAGTAGTGGTTACCGTTTCCGCTTTCCAATTAGAAGGTCGTGAGTTCAATCCCAAGCTCAACCTTTTTGTTTTTATTTGTGTGGAACATAATTAATTTAAATAGTAATATCGATAACATGACTCACGACAATGAATGCATTGATCTAGTTTAAAATATAACCAAGCATCCTTTCTTTCGACTTGGTGATGTGAAGAGGAAACATTGGTCTTATTTAAAACAACGACGAATGAATTAATCATTCCCACAGGGCCTTGAAGGAGCTAGAGTTGCGATCGGGAGTGCTGATAGGTATTTACTTTCATGCAAGCTTTTATAGATTATTGAGTTGCCCATATGATGAATTCTAGGATAGCTCAGATGACAAGGCAAGCGGCTGGTGATCGGAAGGTACATGGTTCGAATCCCATACAATGGCATGTATAAGTATTTAATAAATTTTCTAATATCTGTGTGGTGCGAGCCACGTCAGAAATGATGAAAACAATCACTTAAGAAACACACCCTTCCATGTCCCAGCCCTAATACACAAATACCATAAACGAACTGTATCCCGGATGGGTTAACTATCCCACAAATGGTTTGGATGATACTCCGAACACGTCGTTAAGCTCTCTTCATTAGGGCGTCCCTCTTATTTTCGGGTTAATTTTCCCACAGTTGAATTATCGTTTAATAAATGTATAATAATGTCTAATTAATCGTTACTTCACACGAGAATCAAGCGTATACAGAGCATCACTGTTTTAAGGAAAGCAGTGATGTCTAATAAACGCTGAATAATCAAAAATGTTATCGAATAAGCTCTGTTACAACTCAATATAAGTCGAATAAAAGCTTCTCGACATACCTTATACAACACCAGTAGTTCAATGTTGAGGTTGAATAAATTCTCCAGATTTGTGTGAACAAAGCCTGAACAGAAGTTATTATTAAAAATAGTACAAGTACTATTAAGCATGCAGTTGAATAAAATGGCCAAGAAGTCGTTTCTTCAATAGACCATTGTTTGTTGGGATGCTTGTTCCTAAAATGTTGGAAACAATACCAAACCTTGTCAGTCCCAAGGTCAGTCCCATGTTGCTAATAAACGCATAACAGGCTCAGAGTTGAAAATACGTAATTACAATTTTATTTCAGCAATTAGTTCCTTACTTAGTTAACATGAATTTTTATTTTAAGAAAACTGGAATTACAACAAGGGGTAGGTTACTCTGCACACCAATCTTGGGTCATCATTTTTTATGAGTGTGCCGCTATTGAGCCGCAGGTGTGCCAATTGTGCCGGTCATAGAGCAAGCTGCGATTGGTTGCGATCCCGGCAACCAGGTATTTCGGACACCTTGAATGTTTTGGTTTGAAATCGGATTGAGAATGACGCGGGAAGTGGCGGGTGTGCGGAATGCGTTCATAGGATAATAAAAGTCCTGTGTTTTAGGGTGTTATAATGCTCTCAAAGGCAAACCAGAAACCTAGCCTTTCGTGATGGGAAAAGCAACGGTCTATGAGCGGCCGAAAAGAGTTGGAACCGGCGCGGAACATTGTTGGAGACCGATTATTTCAAATATGCACCAACAGGTGCCATAAAAAGGGAGACCGACTAACATATCAAGGAAAAAAAGGCTACCAGAAACATGTATTTCTGATGCTGATAGGGGTTTTTTATCCTTTGTTCGGGACATAAAACCACTGCGACAGGTAATTTGATCTATTGAAGTATTTCCTGTGTCCTTAGTTCAGCGCATGTCATATTACTCTACTCTCGATTGAGACATGATAAGTATTCGGTTTTGATTCTAATTGAAAGGTTCCACTAAATATTTATACCGAAGGGTGAGAGCACCCCAATAGCGCGCCCACTTGTCAGTCAAGAACCTTAGCCTTAACCACTTCAAACTAAAGAACAATGAATAGAAGATTAGGAATCATATAGATGAAGACTAACTCATTTTTCCTTGTTTCAAGATCATCCTCGGTGGATAAAGCCGAGTCAAGGCATAAACAGTAACAAAGATTACTGAAAAATCTTGTTCCCCTAGTTTGAAGGAATCGGTGGTAGATCTTACATCCCGTAACATACCACGAAAAGGTGATCTACCCACGTTACGGGGCAAGCTGATAAGGTTACTAGAAGTGTAAATTAGAACCTCGTTAATATAGGGTTAACTACCCCATTTCCGGCCTATTAAGCACAACCCGCACTTAGTCTTTCTTAATCTAGCACAGTTTAGCACCAAACGGAATGTTATTATTACTGATGGCTTCGACATTTATTTACCTTTCCATACGTACCGTAAGATTTGATAAAGAGAAACAAATCGGTGAGATATTGTCAAAAGTCTAACACTGCTTCTTGATGCCAAACTCGGCCTACGGATTCTAAACTCGGCCTAATGTATTGAAACGCCATTTAACCGCCAATGAATTAACTTCGGCCTATTGGATGAAGATAAAACATGATTCGGTCGGAGCGCTCCTTTGTTGTTGGAAATAATGGATGCAAACCTTCATATCACGCGTTCTCAGTGACTTTGTTCGGTAGCTTATTAACTAAAGTATTGTACCAAACGCATAATTGACTTGTTAACTCTGAAATCATGGATTTATTTAAAGTTTTTTGCTCGATAGGCCCAAAATGGGTGGTTAGGCCGAAGTAGTTCTCTACCCTACATGAAGTGCCGTTCAGATTAGCGGGGGTCCACGGTATATCTGATATCACATAATATAGGCTTTCTTGATACCATATTACATTACGTGATATCAACTATAGTCTGATACCCCGTACAGACTATGACTTATATCGTGTAATATAGGGTGTCTTGCAATGAGCTCAATGAGTATGAGTGCTCATTGCAAGACAGCCTATATTACATGATATAAGACATAGTCTGTACGGGCAGGGCTGGTAGCGATCACTGCTGTCAGAAATAGTGGTTTTAGTGACCATGTTGAAGAAATAAGTGATCAAATAGTGACAATTGTAAAAATAGTGACTAAAAACTGACCTAAGACCAAGAAATTTCCAAGAATCTGCATTCAAATTCCATGAACAGTTTTAAAGACCCGAGGAATTTTATTATAATATCTAAGGACCTCATTCCAAGGGAGCTCTGGAAAAAAAATCATTCAGGAAAACATCAAATGCAATCGAGGTAGTTCTGAGGAATTTTAGATTTCTTATGAAGCCTTAGTTTTGAGTAGACTTACAAGAAATCTTAGGAATTTCTGAGGAGCACAACTCTTGTGAACTTCACCGGAGAATTCCAAGGACATTCTGAGGATAATTTCATAAAGTTTGTGGGAGAAAACGAATCCGGAGCAGAAGTCCTTGGAATCTTTATGAAAATACTAAAAGGAGCATTACAATTAAGTCTGAGAATAACTCCAGAACATGTTCAAAGGAATTCAGGAAATAATTTCAGAACAGTTTGCCAAACAAATTATGAGAAGAAATCTAATGAATTTCTGATGAGAAATGCCAATGAATTGTTAGGAGACTTTCAATGTAAGTAGAATTCTAAGGGAAGGAGTGAGATTCAAAAAGAAATCTGGAATGAATTCAATTAATACTCCGAGAATCTTTCCAAAGAATTTCTAATTGTGGAAAATTTCAAAGTAACTCCGAAGAAAACTAAAAGATAATTTAATACTGAAGATAGCTTCGTCGAGATTTTGAGGAAATCTCCGTTAAATATGGAATGAACTATTTTGAGGTCTTCGGAATCACTTGAAAATTCTCAGAATTTTCCTGAAGTTAATAAAACTGCCTTGAAGTTCTTTTGTAGTTTGATAAACTAGCCTGATGTTCACAATACTTCTCCTCAAATTCTGAACTTTATAGGACTTTCTAAAGTTTCCTATATTTTTCTAACGATCATGGATCTTCTTTAAAGGTTTGACAATTTACTGAAGTTCTCTGAACTTCTTTAAAATTTATGTAACTTCTCTAATGTTGACGGAACTGATCTGAGGTTCTCTGTTCTTTTCTGAAATTCCCAAAACTTCTCTAAAGTTTTTGCAGTTCTCATGAAGCTTGTTGTACTGCGCTGAATTTAATTAAATCGTCCTAAAAATGCTTCAATGCAAAGACCACAAAAAAAAAAAAAATTAACGTCTCTTAAGTTATCTGAAAATCTGGGAATTCCTTTAATTTTCAAGTTTGCGGATCTCATCTCATCAAGCTCCATAGATTTCTATGGAGTAATGTTTCTGAAGACCACTGTCCTTCTGTGAAGTTTCTTCTAAATTTCTGGAATTTAATGGGGTTATTCTGAAGCTATCTGATCGTCCTCGAAGTACTCGGAACTTCGCTGAATATCATTAAACTGTCTAAAAATATCTCAATTTAGTTCTCTGGAATTTCTTGAAGATATCGCTGCTTGCTAAAAGTTCTCTTCGTTGATGTTCTTTAATTAATTTACCTAAATTTTCACGTTTTCCGGATGTCCATATAATTTTGATCACGTTTCAGATATTCTCTCGGAGCTTTGCAGAAGTTTCCGGAAATTCTCTGAGTTTCTTGAAACTACTACAATTTCCTTGAAATTATTTGAACTGCCTTTTGATTATCTGATCTGCCTAGATGTTCTCGGAGCTCCCCTAAAGCTCTCAAGCTATTTACGATTATAGATTTCAAACTGCTCCAAAAGTCTAGACTATAGTTACGGGAACTGCTCTTAAGCTCTGAAATTCCCCAAAGATTTCTAGATCCAGCTTTTCTGAGGTGCTTAGAACTTCTTAGAAATTTGCACAATACCCCTCAAGTTTTCTTAAATTTCTCAAGTTCGTTTGATACCTGTGAAGTTCTCTGAAATTCTAGGAACTTCATAAAAGTTCCTGAAAAGTCTCGGATGCTAAAAGAACCGCTTTGATTGTAGTCGAAATACGTATCAGTCATGGATACCAAAATTAATTAAGTGGAATTAAATGGAAGATAACCTTTTTTGCTGTTTTATTTAGCATTCCGCTAACAACCCAATTTCATTACTTCATTAAGTTTCCCATATTTTTAGCGTGGTAACTTACCTTACGTTCCTGCAGTTTGTTTAAAGGGCTTCACTGAAATTCTCAGCATTTCCTTCTCCAAAGTTCTTACTATTGTTGTAAAGTTAATGGGCCTACAACGATGATCTCTATTCTTTCATAAAGTTAATTACGAACTTGAAATAAATCAAGAAACTTCAAGACATTTAATATTTTTAGATCTTGGACTTACTTACTTGGAAAACTCAGGTAATTTTATCCAGAAAAATGACATCCTGTATGATTAAACGTCACAACGAGAAGAATAATCAATCTTGAAATAAATTCACTCTAAAAAAGTTGAAAATAGTGACTTATTACAAGAAAAAGTGACTTTAGTGACTTGGCCTTAAAAAAAGATACTTTTTAGTGACTGACTTGAAAAAAGTGACCAAGTCACTAAAAAGTGACTCGCTACCAGCCCTGTGTACGGGGTATGAACGTAATAAAATGTCATCAGGGTAGGCGTATAAGAATGCATGAGAAAGCTAATACTAGGTCTGTTCCTGTACTTGCTTTTCTGTAAGATTATGTTCAGCAAAAACCGAAAGCATGTTCCCGTACTTGCTGTATCATATTATTTTTTTACAGCAACTTACAGAAAGCTGCAGCAACCTAGCTAGTTTGTTTGAAGGTGAGCCGCTAGGTTTCCAGACAAAGTGTTATTTTGGAACACTCTGCTATGTAACCCCCCGAAGCGCGCGATAGGTAACAAATTCTACCCACCGCTTTGCAAGTCACTAGTTCAAGGGCTGACACTGATTACATTCAAAAGATTAGCTAGATTGATTAGATTGATTGCATATATTCAACACTTGGTGTAGTGAAGCTCTACTTCAACTGAACGTAAAAAAATGTACCGCAATAGCATTCAGCAGAAAAATTGAAACACCACACATTGAAATATCATTGGGCAACCAAATAGTAGAAAAATGTAAAATTGTAAGAGATCCAGGCGTAATCCTAGACTCCAAACTATGTTTTGCAAAATATTATAATACTATCATTAGTAAAGCAAACAGAATGCTAGGCTTCATTAAAAGGTTCAGTTATAATTTCGAAGACCCATACATTATTAAGCTATTATATACCACATATGTAATAGTACGTTCAGACTACAGAGTTATAACATGTTATAGCACTATCTTGATGGTGGTTTCCGAGTTGCAATTAACTGCTCAGTCTGGACGAGGCTTAGGACCAATTATGGAATACTGTCACCTAGTATGGAATCCATACTTTTCCATACACGAAGAACGCATAGAATCTGTCCAAATACAATCCCTTTTATATACTTTACGTAAATTGAATTGGACTGCATTTCCATTACTATCTTATGCGATGCACACTCATCAATATACAAACACTTAAGGAGCGCCGCCAATTTGCAATGCTTTTCTTCATCAACGCCATTATTTCACTGCGCACAGATTCGGCAGAAATTCTCGCACAATTAAACTTTTAGGTACACACCTTTTCGACATCTTAGAACACGGAATTTATTTTCTGAAAAATCTTGCAGAACAAATTATGCACAAAATAGCCCAATCAATCGAATGATTAGCCTGTATAATTTGCATTGTGGAATTGTTGGCATAACTATGTTCAAGCAGCAAATAAAAATTAAGCTAAAACAGAATAGAAATAATGCATCGTATGTAACTAAACATTGTAAAAATCATTGTATGTAGTCTACATTGACTTGACGAAATGAAATGAATGAATTAGAAAACAACTGAGTAAGATCGGAGGTAGAACTTAACTACCTACCTACAGCTAAGCATCATTCCTAGCTGCACGGACTCTGTGATATAGAATAACACCACGCTCCCAATCGAATCTCTCCGGAAACGAAAAGTAACAACTTATTCATTGAAATTTCACTTTTATTAACTAAGACTTTCCGCTCTCGTACATAACCTACTATAGCTTTTTTGTTTGTTTTGTTTTTTATTAATTCATTATCAGTATTTTAAAATACGCTTCTTCGCTTTGAGTTTTTTTTTCTAGTTTGCTACTACGCTAATACATCAGTTTACAGTATATAAATAAATAACATCACAACGCTTGCAGTACATTTTTCATCTTCTTCTTCTTCATCATCTCCTGCTACGACTCCACACTTTTACTCCGCAAAAGTCCACGTTAAAAACATTCAAGCCATATTACACGCACACACTGTTCTGCTGCTGCCGGATCCATTTTCCATCTAGTTAGCAGAGTGGTTGTAGTTTTGATTTCCCATGCCTAGGCATGTTTTGACTGTCTTTGCTACTTTGTTATGAATTGTTTCCTTTCTTTTTTGCTGTTGTCACTACTACCTAGTTAGTTTTGTTTGCTTTGTTTCACTAACTCGTCCGATACTGTTGTTGATTTTGTTTCACTGCGGCTTTTTGTGTTGCATTCACTTGCTTGTGTTATTTGTTTGTTTTTGTTTTGCTTAGCTTCACACTACTTGATAATGATCACAATGTTTTTTTTAAGTTTTAACTGTTTTCAGGACTGAATTTGGCCACTACTCTCTATCACTGGTTGCAGAATTAGCACTAGCAGAGGCTAGTCTACTTTCAACAGTAGTAGTAGTTGTTGTAGTTGTGTTATTGGAGGATAATGAGCCGGAGGATGGCAAAGTGGACGAACTCGGAGATGGCTGCTGCTCTTCCATACAGCTCTTGTTTCGATGCCGTATGGCGTCACCTTGGCTGTAGCCAGCGGCAGCAGGTGACTGGTTCAGTTCGGATTTGCTTTTTTCTAAATACCTGGTGCGGGGGTAGAAGATTAGGGAGTGGATTAGTTATTGCTTGTCGTGCATCTGTGTACAGGATTCCAAATGGAAATTGTTACATAAATCCGAAGACATCGTATCAACAAGAATGGAAACTTTGCCAGAATCCAAGTGATAGATATTGTAGCGCTGCACTCGAGCGAAGTTGGCATATACTGTGGTTCAAACTTTTGAAAAATCAGCAAATTCACAAACCATTCTTCTGAGGTTTGAATCATTACTATCCAATTTGTTCGGAGCGTTTACATTTGAGCAAAGCTGGATATCCAATTGATTTCATTTTGGTGATTTGCAGAAAGAATTCCAATCAAATTAAAGAAAGAATTCCCAGAAGATTCCAGAGGGAAATTAAATGAATTACCGGACTGAAATCTATTCTTATTCTAGATGGAGGTGCAAGGGAATTGCACAAAGGATGCCAAACGAAATCCAGAAGGAATTTCAAGCAAATTCAAGATGGAATTCTAAGCAAATTCCAGACGAAATTCTAGAGGCATTTAGAAATCCAAGGACATAGCAGAAGAAATTTCGAAGGAAATTCAGGAAAGTTTCAAAAGATTTCCAGAAGAAGTTCCAAGCCAATTCCAGAAGGAATTAATCAAGAATTCAAGAAAACATTTCAAGGAGATTCCAGCAGAAACTTCAACAGAATTCTAAAGGCATTGTAGACGGAAATCCTCAGGGCCCTTTCAGACGAAATTCAAAAGAAATTCCAGGAATAGATTCGAGTGAATTCTATTAGTAGTCCAAGAGAAAATCCAGGCTAATTCTAGAAAGGGATTCCAAAAGATCTCTAGAAGCAATTTCGACGTAAATTCAGAAGGAATTCCAACGAAATTCCGAAAGTAATTCAAAAGGAATTTCAGAAGAAATTTCATGGGGAGTTGAATGAATTCCAAGTGAATTCCTAGAAAATTAAAGAGAGAATTTCACCGAAATTCAAGAATGGATTCTAACGGCTTTCCAGATGGAGATTATTCAAAGTGCATATCCGACTGGAATTTCAGAATTGATTCCAAGAAAATTCCAGAATTAATTTTAAGAAAATTCCAGAAAGAACTCCAGAAATTCCAGAAATAGGACGTAATATCGGAGGAGCTCTAGATGAAATCCCTCAGAAACTTCTGAATTCCAAGAGATTTTTTTTGGATATTTAAAAAAAAATCAGCTTTGCGATTTGCAGAAAGAATTTCAATCAAATTAAAGAAGCAGTTCCCAGAAGATTCCAGAGGGAAATTAAATGAATTACCGGACTGAATTCTACCCTTATTCCAGATGGAGGTCCAAGAGAATTTCACAAAGCATGTCAAAAGAAATCCAGGAGAACTTTCAAGAAAATTCAAGAAGGAATTCCAAGCAAATTCAAGATGTAATTCTAAGCAAATTTCAGAGGAAATCCTAGAAGCATTTAGAAATCCAAGTGCATAGCAGAAGAAATTTCAAATGAATTCCAGGAAAAGTTTCAAAACAATTTCAGAAGAAGTTCCAAGAGAATTTCAGAAAGAATTAATCAAGAATTCAAGAAAACATTTCAAGGAGAGTCCAGCAGAAACTTCAACAGAATTCTAAAGGCATTGTAGACGGGAATCCTCGGGCCCTTTCAGACGAAATTCAAAAGAAATTCCAGGAATAGATTCGAGTGAATTCCATTAGTAGTCCAAAAGAAAATCCAGGCTAATTCTAGAAAGGGATTCCCAAAGATTTCTAGAAGCAATTTTGACGTAAATTCAGAAGGAATTCCAACGAAATTCCGAAAGTAATTCAAAAGGAATTTCAGAAGAAATTTCATGGGGAGTTGAATGAATTCCAAGTGGATTTAAGCATGAATTCCTAGAAAATTTAAGGAGGGAATTCCAAGGAAATTAAAGAGAGAATTTCACCGAAATTCAATACAGGATTCTACGAATTTCCAGATGGAGATTATTCAACGTGCATATCGGACTGGAATCCCAGAATTGATTTCAAGAAAATTCCAGAATTAATTTTAAGAAAATTCCAGAAATAACTCCAGAAATTCCAGAAATAGGACATAATATCGAAGGAGCTCTAGATGAAATCCCTCAGACACTTCTGAATTCCAAGAGATTTTTTTGGATTTTTTTTTAAGAAATTCAGCTTTGCGATTTGCAGAAAGAATTTCAATCAAATTAGAGAAGGAATTCCTAGAAGATTCTAGAAGGAAATTAAATGAATTACCGGACTGAATTCAACCCTTATTCCAGATGGAGGTCCAAAAGAATTTGACAAAGGATGTCAAAAGAAATCCAGGAGAACTTTCAAGAAAATTCAAGAAGGAATTCCAAGCAAATTCAAGATGGAATTCTAAGCAAATTCCAGACGAAATCCTAGAGGCATTTAGAAATCCAAGAACATAGCAGAAGAAATTTCAAATGAATTCCAGGAAAAGTTTCAAAAGATTTCCAGAAGAAGATCCAAGCCAATGCCAGAAGGAATTATTCAAGAATTCAAGAAAACATTTCAAGGAGAGTCCAGCAGAAAGTTCAACAGAATTCTAAAGGCATTGTAGACGGAAATCCTCGGGCCCTGCCAGACGAAATTCAAAAGAAATTCCAGGAATAGATTCGAGTGAATTCCATTAGTAGTCCAAAAGAAAATCCAGGCTAATTCTAGAAAGGGATTCCAAAAGATTTCTAGAAGCAATTTCGACGTAAATTCAGAAGGAATTCCAACGAAATTCCAAAAGTAATTCAAAAGGATTCATAGGGAGTTGAACGAATTCCAAGTGGATTTAAGCATGAATTCCTAAAAAATTGAAGGAGGGAGTTCCAACGAAATTAAAGAGAGAATTTCACCGAAATTCAATACTGGATTCTAACGACTTTCCAGATGGAGATTATTCAAAGTGCATATCCGACTGGAATTTCAGAATTGATTTCAAGAAAATTCCAGAATTAATTTTAAGAAAATTCCATAAATAACTCCAGAAATTCCAGAAATAGGACGTAATATCGAAGGAGCTCTAGATGAAATCCCTCAAACACTTCTGAATTCCAAGAGAATTTTTTTGGATTTTTTTTTAAAGTAACTCAGCTTTGCGATTTGCAGAAAGAATTTCAATCAAAGTAAAGAAGGAATTTCCAGAAGATTCCAAAGGGAAATTAAATGAATTACCGGACTGAATTCAACCCTTATTCGAGATGGAGGTCCAAGAGGGAATTCCAAGCAAATTCAAGATGTAATTCTAATCAAATTTCAGAGGAAATCCTAGAAGTATTTAGAAATCCAAGGACATAGCAGAAGAAATTTCAAATGAATTCCAGGAAAAGTTTCAAAAGATTTCCAGAAGAAGTTTCAAGCCAATTCCAGAAGGAATTAATTAAGAATTCAAGAAAACATTTCAAGGAAAGTCCAGCAGAGACTTCAACAGAATTCGAAAGGCATTGTAGACGGAAATCCTCGGGCCCTTTCTGACGAAATTCAAAAGAAATTCCACAAATTGTAGACAGAAATCTTCGGGCCCTTTCAGACGAAATTCAAAAGAAATTCCATGAATAGATTCGAGTGAATTCCATTAGTAGTCCAAAAGAAAATCCAGGCTAATTCTAGAAAGGGATTCCAAAAGATTTCTAGAAGCAATTTCAAAGTAAATTTAGAAGAAATTCCAACGAAATTCCAAAAGTAATTCAAAAGGAATTTCAGAATAAATTTCATGGGTAGTAGAACGAATTCCAAGTGGATTTAAGCATGAATTCCTAGAAAATTGAGGGAGGGAATTCCAAGGAAATTAAAGAGAGAATTTCAACGAAATTCAATACTGGATTCTAACGACTTTCCAGATGGAGATTATTCAACGTGCATATCCGACTAGAATCCCAGAATTGATTTCAAGAAAATTCCAGAATTAATTTCAAGAAAATTCCAGAAATATCTCCAGAAATTCCAGAAATAGGACGTAATATCGAAGGAGCTCTAGATGAAATCCCTCAGAAACTTCTGAATTCCAAGATATTTTTTTTTAATTTTCTTAAAGAAATTCAGCTGGGAATTCCACATATACTTCAGAAGGCAATCAAAGAAATAATTTCGATTAAATTGTGGACGTAGTTTCTAACGAAATTCCAGAAGAAATTCCAAGAAAGCTTCAAAATAAAATCCATGGGCAACACAAAGGCATTTTAAGGCAATTTTAATGGAATTTCTAATGGGGATCACAGAAGGAATTGAATCAGAATTAGTGGAGAAATTTCAGAGGATTTCCAGCAATAAAACGACGAAAATTTCAAATCGAATTCCACAGGAATTCCAGAACGAATTTTAAGGAACTTCCAGAAGAAATTCCAAAGATATTCCATAATTAATTCTCCAGAGACATTTCAGGAAAATTTCCAGGGTAACTTCAGAGTTAATCCCTATAAAATTTCAAGAAAAAAAATGTCAGAATGAACTTCCAGAGAATTTTAAAATGAATCTATACGAACTGTAGATGAAATTCCAGGGGCATTCCATGAGTTATGTCAAGGAAATTATTAAATTAATTATTTGCTAATTTCAGGATGATTTTCAACGACATTCCAGAAGAAATGGAAAGTAAATTCTTGAAGGAATTTTAGAAGCTATTCCAAGGGAATTCCAAATGTATTTACTGTGGATCTCCAGGGAATGATTTTCATAGAAATTTCAGCTGAAATTCTAAAATGGCGACAATTTATGCGACGGTTTCGGCGCGTTGTGCCTCATTAAACAGAAAATATATTCGTAATAAATTAAAATAAAATACAGAATACACTTCTTGAGAATCGCACATGGAAATTCTTGGAGAAATCTAGAATAGATTCCGAAATAATTGTCGTTCAAATTCAATGAGAATTCCAGAAACAAACACATCTTTATTCCAGCGAATTCCAAAAGATAATTTCAAGGAATTTCAGGAGACAATTCAAATGAGATTTCGTAAGGTCTCCCAAGAGAATTACAGAAGGTTTCCACAAGGAGTTTCAAGGGCATTCCAGAAGGAGTTTCAAGGGCATTCCAGAAGTATAGTCGTAAGTAAGTTGTTCCAAGGGAATCTCAGAATAAATTTCATGGAGGTTTCAGAATTAATTTCTTTGGAGTTCCAATACATTGAAGGGATTTTCAAAAGCAATTAAAATGGCATTTCAAGATTATTTCAGATGGAATTCCAAGGGGATCCAGAAGCAACTTCAAGCTTACAAAAGTGAGAAGTAACTTCAAGCTTACAAAAGGAATTCCATTACCATTTTAAGAGGAATTCAAAGAAGAATATCAAGAGGAATTACAAGAGTCCGGATTGAAATTCTGTCCGGTATTTGTTGCATTACGGTATACGAATTCCAGATGAAATAGCAGAAGTTGTTCGAATGCAATTCAAATGCATAAGTTGGGAATTAAGAATTAATTCCAATGGAAATTTTTCTGGTAATTCTAAAAGTAAATGAAAGGAAATTTCATGAAAAATTCCGAGGACTTTCCGGAAAAAAAAGAATAGGAAACTCAGAATGAATGTCTAGGTGGTTCTAGAATTAATGCATTGGAGAAATTCCATGTAAATTCCAGAAGATTTCAAAAATAATTTCAGAATTAATTCTTATAAAATTTAATGCAAAAACAGGTCATATAAAGAAGATTTTAGAACAGAATGAATCAATACGAACTGCAGATGACATTTCAGGAGCATTCCATGAGTTATTTCAAGGGAATTTCAAAATCAGTTATTTGGTAATTTCAGGATGATTTTCAGCGGTACTCCAGAAGGAATTACTAGGAAATTCTTGATGGAATTTTAGAAGTTATTCAAAGGGAATCTCAGAATGAATTCTTTTGAGGTTTCAGAATAAATTTTAATTCCTGAAGGTCCAAGCGAATTTCAGAAGCAATTCAAATGGCATTTCAAATAGAAATTCAATATTATTGCAGACGGAATTCCAAGGGGATCCAGAATTATTCCCAAAGAAATTTGAGAAGCAACTCCAAGCTTACAGAAAAAATTCTATGACCAAGAGACTATTTCAAAGTAGAATATCAAAAGGGAATTTCAAGAGTCCGGATTGAAATACTGTCCGGTACTCGGTGCATTACGGTAGACGAATTCATGAATTGGGAATTTAAATTTAATTCCAAGCGTATTCCAAATGAAATTCCAAGGAAATTCTTCTGGGATTTCTAGAAGTGAATGAAAGGACATTTCATGAGAATTTCCAAGGACTTTCCGGAAAAATATAAATCGAATTCAAGAATAAATGTCAAGGGGATTCTAGAATCAATGCACTGGGGAAATTGCAAGCAAATTCAAGGAGAATTGCCCAGGTAATTTCAGAATTAATTCCTATATAATTTCAAGAAAAATGTCAGCATGAACTTCCAGAGAATTTTAAAATGAATCTATACGAACTGCAGATGGAATTCCAGGGGCATTCCATGGGTTATGTCAAGGGAATTATTAAAATAATTATTTGTGAAATTCAGGATGATTTTCAACGGCATTCCAGAAGAAATGCCAAGTAAATTCTTGAAGGAATTTTAAAAGCTATTCCAAGGAAATTCCAAATGTATTTACTGTGGATCTCCAGAATAATTTTCATAGAAATTTCAGCTGAAATTCTAAAATGGCGACAATTTATGCGACGGTTTCGGCGCGTTGTGCCTCATTAAACAGAAAATATGTTCCTAATAAATTAAAACAGAATAGAATAGAATACACTTCTTGAGAATCGCACATGGAAATTCTTGGAGAAATCTAGAATAGATTTCGAAATAATTATAGTTCAAATTCAATGCGAATTCCAGGAACAAACACATCTTTATTCCAGCGAATTCCAGAAGATAATTTCAAATGAGATTTCGTAAGGTTTCCCAAGAGAATTGCAGAAGGTTTTCAGAAGGAGTTTCAAGGATATTCCAGAAGTATAGTCGTAAGTAAGTTATTCCAAGGGAATCTCAGATTAAATTTCATGGAGGTTTCAGAATTAATTTCTATGGAGTTCCAATATATTCAAGGGATTTTCAAAGCAATTAAAATGGCATTTCAAGATTATTTCAGATGGAATTCCAAGGGGATCTAGAAGCAACTTCAAGCTTACAAAAGTGAGAAGTAACTTCAAGCTTACAAAAGGAATTCCCTTACCATTTTAAGAGGAATTCAAAGAAGAATATCAAGAGGAATTAGAAGAGTCCGGATTGAAATTCTGTCCGGTATTTGGTGCATTACGGTATACGAATTCCAGATGAAATAACAGAAGTCTTTCGAATGCAATTCAAATGCATAAGTTGGGAATTAAGAATTAATTCCAAGGGAAATTTTTCTGGTAATTCTAAAAGTAAATGAAAGGAAATTTCATGAGAAATTCCGAGGATTTTCCGAAGAAAAAAAAAAGGAAACTCAGAATGAATGTCTAGGTGGTTCTAGAATGAATGCATTGGAGAAATTCCATGTAAATTCCAGAAGATTTCGAAAATAATTTCAGAATTAATTCTTATAAAATTTAATGCAAAAACAATATATAGAAGATTTTAGAACAGAATGAATCAATACGAACTGCAGATGACATTTCAGGAGCATTCCATGAGTTATTTCAAGGGAATTTCAAAATCAGTTATTTGGTAATTTCAGGATGATTTTCAGCGGTACTCCAGAAGGAATTACTAGGAAATTCTTGATGGAATTTTAGAAGTTATTCCAAGGGAATCTCAGAATGAATTCTATTGAGGTTTCAGAATAAATTTTAATTCCAGAAGGTCCAAGAGAATTTCAGAAGCAATTCAAATGGCATTTCCAGTAGTAATTCAATATTATTGCAGACGGAATTCCAAGGGGATCCAGAATTATTCCCAAAGAAATTTGAGAAGCAACACCAAGCTTACAGAAGAAATTCTATGACCAAGGGGAACTCAAAGAAGAATATCAAAAGGAATTACAAGAGTCCGGATTAAAATACTGTCCGATATTCGGTGCATTACGGTTTACGAATTCATAAGTTGAGAATTTAGATTTAATTTCAAGCGTATTTCAAATGGAATTCCAACGAAATTATTCTGGGATTTCTAGAAGTAAATGAAGGGAAATTTCATGAGAAATTCCAAAGAATTTCCGGAAAAAAGTGGAAATTCAGAATGAATGTCTAGGGGGTTCTAGAATGAATGCACTGGAGAAATTCCAGAAGAATTTCCAAGATAATTTCAGATTTAATTCCTATAAAATTTCATGAAAAAGAATTATAGAAGATTTCAGAATGATCTACCACTGAATTAATCTAAACGAACTGCAGATGAAATTTCAGGAGCATTCCATGACTTATTTCAAGGGAATTTCAAAATGAATTATTTGGTAATTTCAGGAATTACTAGAAACTTCCTGAAGAAATTTTAGAAGTTATTCCAAGGAAATCCCAAGGTTATTTCCTGTGGAACGTCAGAAGGATTTTGATAGGAATTTCAACTGAAATTCAATAACAAATTACACATAAACTTTACCAGGAGCTTCGGTAGGAATTCGAAGAGAAATTTAAATTTCAAGGATGTCTGTTGTCACAGAAATCATCGCCATAAAAGTTTCTATTACAACAATTTCTGTGACGGCTTTGGTGACCATCGGTTTTCAATGAAAATTGAAATGAAATTCAGACTTAATTGCTTGAGAATTCTAGAAGGAATTTTTAGGAAAAATTCTAGTAGAAATCCAGAAGAGATTTCGATATAATTGTCGCTCGAATTCAATGCGAATTCCAGAAACAAACGCATCTTTATTCTAGGAAGAATTCCAAAGTAATTCTATAAGATAATTTCAACGAAATTCAAGAAGCAATTCAAATGAGATTCCATAAGGATTTCCAAGAGAATTACAAAAGGAATTTAGACGGGGGTTCCAGAAGTACCATCAGAAGAAAGTTATTCAAAGGGAATGTCAGAATGATTTGAATTCAGATTTAATTTCAATGGAATTCCAAGAGAATTTCAGAAGGAATTCAAATGGCATTTCAGATCCATTCGAAATCCAAGTCCAAAAGGAATTCCATGGGGATTCTAGAAAGAACTTCAAGAGAAACCAGGAAAAACAAAGTAAAGATATTCCAAGGGATTTCTAGAAGAAATTTCGACGACAATCCAGAAGAAATTCGAAGGAAATTCCAAAATTTATTCTAAGGGAATTTCACAATAAATTTTATGAGGATTTCAGAATGAATTCCAAGTGAATTCGAGAATGAATCCCTAAAATATTGAAGAAGTTATGCCAAGGAAAATACGGACGGAATTCTACCGGATTTCAAGAAGGGACTCTAAAAGCCTAAAAGGAGATTTAAGGGCAGCGCAGAAGGAATTTCAAAGGAATTCATGAGTTAATTTCATGGGAATTCGAGAAGGACTTCAAAGGATATTCCAGCATAGAACAAGTGGAATTTCAATGAAATCCAAGATGGAATTCCATGAGCATTTCAAAATGAATTCCTAGGGCATTGCGGAAGGAATACAAAGTGCATTTCCGAAGGATTCACAAAGGAATTTATGATAAACTTCAAAATGAATTTCAGAACGAAGTTGAAGATAATTCCGGAATAAATTTAAGAAAATTCCAGAAAAAAATTAAAACAAAACTTAAAAATGAATCCTGATGGATGTGGGCGTCTTAGTGGAATACCTGTATAATGAGAGAGAGAGAGAAGGATTAGTAATTTCCATTTAATTCCACTACCTTATTTGCTTATCCTTGACCGATACGCGTATTTCGTCTACAATGTGCAGACTTCTTCAGTGTCTTGTACTAATACTCGACTATTATTCGAAAAAAAAAATACGCGTATCTGTCAAGGATAAGCAAATAAGGTAGTGGAATTAAATGGAAATTACTAATCCTTCTCTCTCTCATTATACTTAATAATGAATTAGAAGGAAGTTCCAAGAGAAACTTTCATGGAATTCCAGAAGAAAATCAAAGCTAATTCTAGAAGTATTATTTGGATTAGGACGTAATACCAAAGGAGTTCTGGATAAAATTCCCCAGAAACTTCAAAACTCCAGGATTAATTCTAAAAGTGTCCATGGAGATATTTTAAGGAAATTCAAGAAGAATTCAAACGTATATTTCAGAAGGAATTTCAAAAAAATTAAAGAAAGAATGTCGATAAATTCTGGAAGTAGTTTTAAAGGAAATCCCAAAAGAAGGTCCAAGGGCATCTTAAAAGTAATTTCAAGAAAACATTTAAACAATGCCACGGGGACTACACAAAGGAATTCTAGGGCATTGCAGAAGGAATTCCAAGGGGATTCCAGAATTATTCCCAACGAAATTTGAGAAGCAACTCCAGGGTTACTGAAGGTATTTCATGGCCATTTCAAGAAGAATTCCAAGAAGAATATCAAGAGGGATTACAAGAGATATTCCAGTGTCATTTTAAGATAAGGAAGGCCAAGGAAATTCCAAGAGAAATTCCAATGAGCAAATTCCAATAGCATCCTCAAAGAAATTTCAGAACCAAATCACTACTAGGGAACATGCATAAATGACGTAGCAGTTGAGGAGGTAGGTACCTAAAAACAAAAAAATACCCCACCCCCGGTACTCACTTTCTTCTCGCAATGATGAGCAGCTGTTCCTTTCGCCGCTGCAGGATCCGTTCCCGTTCTTCCGAACTCTTGGAGAACCGATCGCCCAGAGGAACGTCATCGAAGCTGTCGTCCCGCAGCAGGTTGTCAAAGTTGCCGAAGATGTTGGTGCTCCGTTCCACCTCGTAACCGCTGCTGCTGCCAGCCGAAGAAGGTGTGGACGCACTGGATCCACCACCACCCCCGCCACCCCCGTAATGACTACTCGGACTGAATTCGTCCGCATTGACGTAGTAATCGTTGGCGGTTATGGCAGGGAAGTCACCCAGCGTACTGCTGCTGGAGCCGGGCGTTTCCGGTTGACTGTTGAAACTGTTGCTATTGCTTAGGGTGCCGCTAGTGCTATTACCGTCGTTGCCAATGTTAGTGGTGGTGGTGTTGGTAGCCGTGTCATCGTCAAGTAGATCTTCAAATTCTTGGAATCGAGCCGGTACCTGCAGGCGTCCTTCCAGGATATTATCGATCGTGACTTCGATCGAGCGGGAAATCTGCAGGTCGCCTATCAAAGTCGACAGCGGGAAGCGAGGGAACATCTCCTGCACGTGGCGTGCCATGTTCCGGATTTGCGAGGTGTGATTGACCGTTGTCTCGCGAGGGCTTGGCTCATTCCGGAGGACCGAATTGATGTGGGTCACTTCAACGGAGAAATTTGGCAACCAGGACACGTACCGAGAGCCGTTGAAGTGGAAGAAGTGGTTGTTGGCCGTTCGACCGGCCGTTTCCGTGTCGTCGATACGGATCTCGTTTGGAAGAATGTTAACATTGTTGTTGTGGACGCTCAGTCCCAGACGACAGGTGGGACAACTAGTGTCCTGTTCCAACCAAGACTGAAGACAGGAGCTAAAAACATAGAAATCATCATTAGACATTAAATATTGAACAGGGAGAATGCCACTCACTTATGGAACAGATGCGAACAGGGTAGCTTCCGGGCCGTTTCCATCTTCTCCCAGCAAATGGCACAATTGTCGCAATTCTGCTTCAGGTCCTCGGCCGTCGCCAGCGGGTAGCTCTTCTCCATGTGATTCAACACCCAGAGGTAGTTTCGGTGTTTCTTGATCTTCCGCTGGATCTCGTTGATCAAGTACCTCAGCTGCATGATGATCACCAGGCTGGCCATCGACAGGAAGATGTTACTCCACAGCAGCATATGCAGATGGTGGCCAAAGTCCACCACCAGAGCCGCCACCTCGAAGGATAGCTCGATGTAGTACGCCACCGGACCGCGTTTGTCCCACGAAATTGCTGCTGAAATGGACAAGACGGAAGCAGTCGATTAGCATATAAAGGTGATTAACGTGAAAGATTATCTTAATCGGTGCATCAGAGGGGAGGGCTTAATGAATTCTGTAAAACAAAAATCATGCATGAGAGATCGCGTGGCTTGGACGGTGCTGTAACTGTAAAGCAGACACAAGTTAGGTCTTCAATCAGATGGTAACTCACCATGACTAAGCGGATTCAGACGCGTGCAGGATGATGTGGTAGTTCTGATTGGGTGGTGCGATAGAGAGCTCGAAATGCTAAACTCAAATTATCGCAAATAATTAAAAAATTGAACATTTGAACTTAACAATCAAGGGGCCCACTGCACAGTGGGCTAGGAATGAAATCTAGTTGGAAAAACTTAGTTAGGACTTTAATTTGGTGGATAAAAATAGTTTTTGCCGTAAAGATGGCGCAGCGATTCCAACTTTTTATTTCTTACGCTAGAGGTTTGCTGTCTTCGGAAAAGTTGTAGAACATAATACTTTACAAAAAGTTGCTGAAGACATAAAAGCTGTACATCTTCAAACAACAGAGATATTTGCAGTTTTGTAAAATATGTCTGAAATTCACATTTTAGTATTAAGTTCTATAAATTCATTCAAATGAATACTTTTATCATTTTTCTTCGATCGGTTTTGGTCCAGTCCAATGAACAATACTTTTATTTTTACAGTGCTAACACATAAATATCATATGAAATTTGAAAATAATACATGGTTTTCTCGAAAAAGCGCAAGTGAACACAACGTGTTATCAGTTATTCAAAATGAACTTCAAATAGACTATCATCCCTCAAAGGTATTTTGAGATATATTTGAGATATTTGGATTTGATTCAGACGATATATTTAAATAATTTATTTAAACAATCATATTATGTACATAAGGGTGGGTCAAGTTTATAGTTTATATGTGTATTGAGGTCAACAACATCTGTGTAAAATTTGAATGAATTAAAAAGTATTAATTTGAATGAACATAAAACGTGAATTTCAGACAAATTTTACAAAACTACATATATATCTGTTCGTTGAAGATATACAGCATGTTCTACAACTTTGCCAAAAACAGCAAACCTCTAGCGTACTAAATAAAACGGCTAAAACTTTAAATATTTTTATCCACCAAATGAAGGTCCTACCTAAGTCAAGAAACATTGCAGATGATGTCAACTCAATTGGATGTAATCCCAGAGCTCGAGATCGTCCAGATTTCATTTCCGATCCACTGTACACTGTAACCTCATTTAAAAATTTCAGATAGACCAACACAATTTTTGAAAAGTTGTAGAAGCAACTTTACTGAAGTATCAAACGTTTAAAAAATCGGTATTTATCGGTATTTACTATTTTAATCAATTTGTGTATATGTTCATGCCGATTCATGCCGAAGGCTGAAATTCAAACTTTTGGACTAAGAACGGGAAAATTTACTGTCCATAAGGTGTCCAAACAAATTTACGGGGATTCTTTGAATAAGCTTCTGAAGAAAGTCGATAAAACCAAAGAAAAAATAAAGAAGCTTTTTCGGAGGAACTTTGAAAGTTTTCTTTGAAAAGTCGGAAACACATCCAAGGAACTTCCAGGACGATTATTGAAAAATTTCTGGCGAAAATTTAACGAACCATTCGGAAAAAAAAAATCCAGAGGAAGCCAGAAAAGCTTCGGAAATCCAAAGCAAATTCCAGGAGTAGTTATTTCCAGGGGATGAGAGAAGATGCTCGGATAAACCTTCCAATAGAAGTTGAAAAAAAAACCAATGGCTTATGGTGAAACTTCCAGAGGAAGACGACAGAATTTTTTTGGAGAATTCGATGGAGAAGACGGAAGAAACTTCCTGGCGACGCTGGTAGATTGGAAGAAACTTTTGGAGTAAATCGGATGCCAGAGGGCTTACGGAACAGTCGTAAGAAACTTAAAGGAGAATTTGGGAAAACATTCCGGAAGATAGTGATTTTTGGGGGATATTAACACAACACTCCCTGAAGTCTCTTACATGTTCTAATGATCCAGCAGATGTTCTGATATTCATAAAATATCCCTTGCAATTTTCCTGAAGTGAATGGGGTTGTTTAGAAGTTCTCTAATGATTCTCGAAGTGTTCGGAGCTTCAATGAAACTACGGCAAAATATCAAATCTTCTTTGAAACTCTTTGGACTTTCTTGAAGATTTCGGAACTTCCCTAGCAGCACACTTCGGGCAACTTTTAAGTGACTTTCTGCCACAGCTTTGTGCTGGTTGGGTTCACTTCATGACATTAATGGAACATCAGCATTGAAATTCTTGAAAAGTTCTTCAAACTGTCATGACAAGCACGGATCTTCCTTAAATTGTTTTTTCTATTTTCAAATAACTCATGTAACTTACCTTACGTTTCCAAAATTTTCATGAACCTCTCGGAACTTTGCTGAAGTTTTCGGAAATTTCCTGAGTTTCTCGGAAGTCCTTTTAAGTTTCAGTCAAGGGGTAATCAACTCTGCACACTGTGCCGAAACACAGCATGGCGCACTATTCGGCTCTTTAGGACAAACGTTGACAAGTAGGATACAATCGACATAATATAAAACGGCATCACTGCCGAGAGTTGACGTTTTGCCAATCGTTGCTAAGGTTGACTTCTTTGTTTACTCCATTGGGATTCACATTGGGTTCGGATTCCAAGGAAAAATGCTGTGAGTATTGCCTGCACCATGAAACTATGTTTATCTCATCCAATTCGTAGCAAAAATCCCAGTGGCTCGTGGTTTCGTTTTAGAATAGCTTCGCAGAGTTCTTCCATACCATGGTCGGTCGAGGGGGGTCGATACGACAGTCAAGATGGTCAAAATGGGTTCCCTCCAGCAACGGTTGGTCAAATGCCTGTAAGATCGTCCAATACGACGGTACGGTGCGGAATGCGATCGGCGAACTGAATGAACAAAAATCCTCTGAACGACGACAATATTGTGCCAGCTGCGGAGGATTTTTGATATGTTTTACAAGTTTGTTATGCAGAATGAACGATAAAGAAGAAAACCACATCATAGGGGGTGTGAGTGATGGGTTTTGTATTTCGGCCAGGTTTGAATCCCGGTCTTGCCAAGGGTCTTTCGTTTTTCCCTAGGTATCTTTGCCAGTCATTGGTTTCAATTGGTATGGACTTCGATGGGGAATCCACAGGACTTTATAGGGATGTCCATACAAGTCCCAGTACTTATTGGGGGATGTCGATACGTACTAAAACCAAATATTTCATCAGGTTTGGACGATTGCCTTAGCGAAACAGTATAGGATTTAGAGGAACAGATCAATACAATCAAAAATGCAGTTACATTCTATTGCGTGAGTACACCCCCCCCCCCCAACTCTTCTATTGCACTAGTTCGTCTCAAAAGGATCCGGTGTGATGGGTGGCCAACCAATCAATCAATTATAAGGCCTTGCTCCATATCGAAAGTGCATGACGCATGACGGCACTAAGTAATTTGCTGTTCGGCAAGATCCCATGGGCGTGCAGATGAACAACAACAACCACAGGGTACAGTTGAACTGCAGATCCGAAGTTTATCTGGATCGTGCACCATTTCCAAGGTATGAAAGATATGAAGTGGGGGGACATTTAATGGCTTTCATTGGTGGTACATTGGCCATCGGTTTTGATTGGTGGTACATTGTGGAAGGTATCACATCTGCAAAGGATCGTGAACTTGATAGGCTTGAACGTGCTTGAACATCACAATCTGCGATACCATAGGCTTGGGTGATGTCTTCGAGGTTGCGTAGTTCTGAGTCGATCAGAATTGTTTCGAGGATGTTGTTTCTAGGGTGGGAGTGAACATCCATCCGTTCGAGTTTTATGTTTGATTTTGCCGGGGAGCATTTTACTGAAACTTACTTACTTAAGGGTCCTGTGCACCAGCAGCGGTGCAAAGGGCCAACGTGAAAGACTTCCATCCTGGGCGGCTGCTCGCTTTTGCCTTGACCTGGGCCCATGTCAGATTCCTATCGACTTTTTTTTTTTTTTTTTTTTTAATACTTTATTATAGAGATTTTTAGCCATAGGCTAGTTCATCTCTTAATTTCCTATCGACTTGCTTAATTTCCTTATTGAGGCTCCGCTGCCATGAGCCTCTGGGTCTGCCTCTGCTTGCTTGCAGATTTCGTTTCCGCCCCGTCGAAGTGTGTGGCCGACCCACCTCCACTTTCGCTCTCGAATTTCTGTTGCTATCGGTTTCTGATGACATCGACGATGGAGCTCGGCATTCGAGATCCAGTTGTGAGGTCACCAGGCACGAATTATATACCGCAGGCATCGGTTGATGAAGACCTGCAGCTTTTGAGTGTTCTCCGCTAATACACACCACGTCTCGCTGGCGTATAACAACACAGCTTTCACGTTCGAGTTGAAAATTCGGATTTTGGTGCGTTGACTTATCTGGTTGGATCTCCATACGTTTCGTAAACTCGCAAAGGCAGCCCTAGCCTTCTTGTTTCGTGCACCTATGTCGCTCTTGGTCCCGCCGTCCGACACTATTTGGCTGCCAAGATATTGGAAACTTTCGACCTTCTCCACTGCTTGCCTCGCCGTAAAGTTGGAAGGGTTGCCCGTGTTGATATCCAACGATTTGGTCTTGTTGACGTTGATGGTGAGACCCGCCGCAGAGGAGCGTTCGAATAGGTCATTGAGCTTACTCTGCATATCAGAGCGCCGTTGTGCTAGTAGAGCAACATCATCAGCCAAATCGAAGTCGTTGAGATGCTCCATGGTGATAGGCTGCCAAAGCAGCCCACGGTTCGGTACACGGTCAATTGCACCTACCATGATCTCGTCGATTACGATGAGAAACAGTAGCGGTGATAGTATACATCCTTGTCTCACACCAGCGACTACCCGGATAGGGTCGGACAAGCCTCCGTTATGCAGAACTCTGTACGTGAAAGCCACATACTGCGCTTCGATGAGGATGACGATTTTATCCGGGACTCCCTTGCGTCTCAGTGCGCCCCACAGATTTCCGTGATTGAGACGGTCGAAAGCTTTTTCGTAGTCAATGAATACCAAATAAAGGGACTCTTGCGGAGCGTGACAATATGGTCCACACAAGATCTTCCGGCACGGAATCCTGCCTGCTGCCGTCGGAGAGTCACGTCGATCTTCTCCTGTATCCGATTCAGGATAACTTTGCACAGAACTTTGAGAACAATACACAGTATCATGATGCCTCGCCAATTGTCGCACACAGTCAGATCCCCCTTCTTTGGGACCTTCACTAAGATGCCCTGCATCCAGTCTGCCGGAAAAGTCGCGGTGTACCAGATATTGACGAATAGTTGATGTAACATTTTTGAGGATAGCATGGGGTCAGCTTTGAGCATCTCTGCTGATATGCGATCGACCCCTGGAGCTTTGTTGGATTTCATGCTTCGGATAGCTGCTTCAATCTCCTGCAGTGCCTCGGAATTGACGCGAGTGATGCGTCGCACCCTAGGCGGATCATGCCGAGATGTTGATGGCTGGTTGGCCGTCGAAACTTGAAGAAGTTGTTCGAAGTGCTCAAACTAGCTGGTAGTAGTGTTGGTAAGCAATTGTCCAGTCCTTGCTCCACTCAGGCGTCGTGAGATATCGTAGATGAGGCGTATATCGCCAGTGTTTGCGGCTTTCTCCCCTTCGTCGGCCAGGGAGTTCACCCACGCTCGCTTGTCCCGTCTGCAAGAGCGCTTGACTTCCTTCTCTAGAGCCGAGTACCGTTGACGGGCTTCGTTCTTGGCTCCTCTGGTTCTCGCCCGCTCTATCGCGGCTTTTGCTTCTCTACGCTCCTCAATCTTCCGCCAGGTTTCATCTGTGATCCACTCTTTCCTCTGGGTGCGCAGCTCACCCAAGTTGTTCTCGCTTGTTTCTATAAAGGCATTCTTGATGGCCGTCCATTGTTCTTCTACTGTTCTTTTACTGAAAGCTGGTCAAAATTTCCTCCCCCATCCGTTTCTTGTGGACGGGTCGTATAGGTTCCTCTTCCACTCTATAATTGAAGAAGTCATTGTTTACAAAAGCTGTTACGCCCTAATTCCAGCTCTATCTTGATATGGGAACTGACATCCGATTGATGACCTTGACAAATGTCCGAAACATACTCTTTTACAAATTTATGGCGGTGCTGAAAAGGACCGTTTTGCCGTGATGGTTGAGTAATGCTGAGCTATTAGGGTGTTAAACACATGACGTGCTTGACATGTATGGCCCACAGCGGCTCACGAAGAGCTACTGATTCCGATCAATAGCGGTGCGGCTTCTTCCTCCTTCTATGGATGCTCATGTGGGCTGCACCTCGCTGCTTGCAGGCAGCCTTTCGTTGTGTACTTTGAGAACACCACCACTCACCACGCGGTGATTGAATAAACAACGTTTGGTGAGACCGAATGGAATTCAACTTTGAAATCTGTGTTAGGGAAATTGCTTTTCGCAGGCAATCGGTGATAATTTTAATCATCATAGCAACAGTTGCACATTCGTGAAATTTTCAACAGTGAAATTTTTAAAAATGATGATAAATTGAGCAGATGCGTAGGAATATTTCTGATCGATTGGTGATAAAATTATTGAAATTGGTCCAGGGGCAGCTGAGTTATTAACGTTCAAAATCTTTCATAATTTCGTAACATGTTCCATTTTTGGTTTTAACAAAGTGTACCCCCATGCCCCATATAGAAATCACAGACGTAGTCTTACGTCAAAATACTTTAGAAATACCTAAAGGGTGTCCACGATGAAATTGCCACACTATGAAATTGCTCTAACTTTTTAACCGTTGGGTAGAATTTAATGAAAATTTGGGTGGATTTAGTTCATAGTGCATTATTTACATCCTGCAAGTTTTAAAGTCCTGTGATCAAAACTCGCGGAAATGGAGTCGAAAGAACAGCTCGTGCGTGATAAAATCTTGCGCATTCATCACGAGAACAAGGATCTCTCGCATCGTTCTATCGCTAAAACGTTGGGAATCGCGAATTCCACGGTGTCGCGAGTGATTAAGTGGTTCGAGGAACGGTTGACCACCGATCGGAAGCCCAGAAGTGAAGGAAAAAGTATTCCGTACAACACCAAAAATCACAACCACGTAGTTGGGGCCTTCAACCAAAATCCGAACGCCTCCGTTAGGGATGTGGCTAAGAAGCTGCACCTAAGCCGAAGTTTTGTCCAGAAGGCCAAAACTAAGGCTGGGCTTCGAACGTTCAAGGTACAAAAGGCCCCTAATCGCGACGAGAAGCAGAACAAGTCCGCCAAAACCCGTGCCAGAAAGTTGTACCTCAACATGCTGACGAAAGTTGAATGCTGCATCATGGACGACGAAACATATGTGAAGGCCGACTTCAAACAGATCCCCGGCAACCTGTTTTTCACGGCCAAGGATAAGTTCAGCGTTCCGGAGCATGTCCGCACTCAGAAGATGTCCAAATTTGCGAAGAAATTCCTGGTTTGGCAAGCCATCTGCACGTGCGGGAAGCGGAGTGCACCTTTCGTGACCCAGGACACTATGAACGGACAGGTGTACATAAAAGAGTGCCTCCAGAAGCGGCTGCTTCCTCTCCTGAAGGCCCACAACGTCCCAAGAATCTTCTGGCCGGATTTGGCCTCATGCCACTACTCCAAGGACGTGCTGAAGTGGTATGCGGACAATAAGGTCAATTTCGTGCCGAAAATGTTCAACCCTCCCAACACTCCGGAGCTCCGCCCCATCGAGAAGTACTGGGCGATTATGAAGCAGCACCTTCTTAAACGACCTAAGGTAGTGAAGACAGTCGAGGAACTGAAGAAAGTATGGGTTTACATGCAAAAAACGGTTGATTCACAGGTTGTGCAGAATCTTATGGCCGGGGTTAAGGCCAAGGTGCGGGCATTTGCGTATGGACTGTAAATAAAATACGAGTAAAATGGTAAAATGAAGTTTAATAGTTATTTCTCAATCCCTGAAAATTTGATGGCAATCGGATGAAAACTCGAATTTTGCGAATCAATTTTGTGTGTGGAAATTTCATCGTGGACACCCTTTATAGCGATAGTTTGTTTGGTCAGTTGCTAGACAAATTATAGTTGTTTACTTTTCTGTGTGGATTTTTATAAACTTCATACAATATTAACATTTATTCTATTAACAGTTTCAACTGCACACCACTAGCCGTATCCAGTGTGATTGGTTACCCGAGCAAAGCTGAAGATCAAATTGAAATCAAAATTTGCTGTTATGATGTAACTTATTTTGAATACTCCAATTGATCTCATTTTGGTTGACTTAACGGTTAACACAGCAAAAATGAGAGCAAAATTTTACACTGTTGAAGCAAACGGAAAACTAATCCTGCTTTCAATGAAATCAATTTGATTACTGATTTTGCATTCATAATGTTTAACTGAATACGGGCCTGGAGTAAATGGTTACCATTCATGTCTCTCAAGCTGAAAGACTTGGGCTCCAATCTCACCCCGGGTAAGTTACGAATGACCTAAAATGTGTTAAACAAATCAAATAAACAATAATCATTAGTTCAACGACAGATGAATTTCAATTAAATTTTAAACAAGACGTAAACAGCAGAACTTCAAGTTAAGTTGCTTTCATTTAAAAAGTCTTGACTGCATAATGAAAGCACAATATGATATCAGACTTATGTCGCAACATTTGTAATCAAAATGAGTTTTCATTATGATAGGAACTGCACACTTTAATATCGATTTGCTTTCATTTTGTTAACCGACTTTGCTCGGGTAGTCCAGTCCCAGGAGGAAGCATGGATATTGGAAGCTATCAATCATTGCTCGTTTAAGTTTATAGCTCAAAAAGCAATTATTTAGGCCTGAAGAAACCCATCAAGTTGGAACCATTGAGTTAAAGCAGAAGGATGCTCCATTTTCGCAATGACCATTTAAAAAACCATATTGTTGTTTTTGATTTATGGTAAACTGTAGATTCCATGGTTGATGAAAATAAAGAAAATAAAATAGATTCAGTGTGTAGTGCTTTTATTTTATATTACATTTAATATAAAAATCTCTACTATGTAACACTCCCATATTGTGTGGGGAACAATACATTTTTAAAGCTCTTTTGTTATTTCTACAAACATTTTCGAGGATTCTGATCTAGAGGAAAACGGATCAGAAAAATGCATCCTTGGTACATTTATTTTTTGCATTCTGGATCACTAAAACATAGATATTTTGTTATAGGTACCATTTCCCATGCAGCATTACAATGAATCCATACTTCATTTGAAATAAGTTTATTTTTGATTTTAACAAATCGAAAATCATCGAACTGATGGAGCAACAACTTAGGTTACTATGATGAAAATGAAGCTAAGATTTAAAATACCTAAAAATACTTTAGAATGCTTACGAGATATTTAATAAACATATCAACTAAGGCTTAGAGTGCGATGCCCCTAGGTTGCTACTGAATATAAAACGAACATTTTTTTCCGATTCAAATACTCACATTCATGGGTAATTCCTCCCTGGCGCATATCGTACAGGAACATGGCGTACCGGATCAAAACGTGCAGGGTGCGTATCGACAGCAGAACACACTGAAACGAAACAGGAGAGAAATTAATTGAAAAAAAATTCCACAAAGTAACAACTGGGCTGAATTATTCATTGATGTTTAACAGGTTAGGTTGGGCGTGGGTTTTTAGCACCTGGTTGACTGGCTGACATTACCGAACCTATCCCCAAGTTGGCAAGTGCGTTGTGACGCAGCAAGTCAGACGTGTTATTGTCATAGAAACTTATAATTCTGAATAATGCAGTGACTATTCGATAGTAATCGGTCTTACTCATTGTAAAGCCCTACAGTAAACGTATGGGCCAAATGCCAAATGCTGTTCCAATTTAACTGTCCAAATGCAGTGCGTTGTTCGATTGGATCAACTTTTTCCAGTTGTCTGGTTTCAGTCGTCCATACTTTTACTGTAGGGCTTTAACTCATTCGGGGTTCCGCGAGGTGTCGTACGACATATGTAGGTACTTACAAACAGTTGGAAAAAGGGAAAGGCCATTTGCGCCGGTTGATTTGCATTTTTGGCAGCCGGCGCTTTGGTTCTCCAATTTGCGACGATTGGTATCGCCTGCACCATTGTATAAGGAATAATTGAATCATATCGCAAGGTGAACCTTCAACAGGGATCTAAAATTAGAACCACCTAATTGGACAGCCGGTTGGAATGCTGGTAATTATCATATTAAAACGATATTCTGGCTTTGAGGAGGGTATCAATTTAGTGACTCGATGCACCGGAAGTTAGGTTAAAGCGTGACCTAAAAAATCCAACCGCGAGTCGAATTAGTGATCGGTGACATAACATAACAATATTTTTCGAAATTGAAAAAAAACACACGCACATGAAAAATTATTCATTAGAGGTCCGGCCCGAAATAACATCAAAATTAAGTGTTTGACATTGACCCAGACCTTTTCGTGTGCGAAAAATAGCAGATTACGTGAAGTTTGATGCCTTTCCTGCCCGTCGACGTTTTTAGAAAATTCAGCTTGCAAAATAAGGAAACAAACACTTCCCGCTTCCCTTGTGACTGCTCCGTTGGTCGTTGCATCACTTGAACGCACGGCCGCTGCACCCGGCCACCTCCCGTATAAATGAACTTGCCGAGGGCAGTATTGATGAACAGACTCGTTCAACAGCGGGAGGTCAACAGCTATAGCGACATGAGAGCCATTTGTTGGCGCAAAGATCCGGACGGAGGCGGTGTCGTTATGCAATTGGGCCGCAGTGAGATATGGCCGGGGTGAGATGTTTTCATTGAGGTGCCTCTAAGGTGATACTTTAGATGTTTAGAAAAACGTGTGACTTCATCAAAGTTGATAATTGCTCTCAAGCCAATCAAGGGAGGCTCGTTATGCAATGATGCCAGTTTGCGTCGCAATGGCGGAAGTTGTTAGTACTATGGCAGTGCCGTGTGAGTCATGGGCAGAGTATGGGTTAATGTAGATTATAACAGATTGATTGAACTATTTAATTTTCACGATTTTTTGTAGAAAGTTTAAAGTCATCTCGTTGTACATTGAGCCAACCAAATAAGCAATCTGAAAAAAGGTCTTATTGCCCTTTCTTGATTTTTTTTTGAACATCAACTCTCTTTTTACTGGTATGTCCTATATGTAGACTACTTTTCTTAACCTTTACCATGAATGAAAAGTATTGCACAAAAAAGGTAAAATGGGGAAATCGCTCTATATCTAACAACACCCGTCAGACTGGCATGTCAACAAAAAATTCAACAGCCATCTATGATCAGTAACGGAGTAGTTTTTACCAGTGGTGAGATTTGTCATTGTCATTGACTTTCGCGTGATATTGACAAAAAAATCACAGAGTCACTGCTCACTCACTCCTCAAAAAAAAACCTTCGTCAAAATCTCATTCATTTTTTCGTCAATGACAAAGGTTCACCTGGTTACCAAAAGTGTAAAGTTGTGAATACTGTGTCACATTATTGTTATCCAAGCAGTTCAGAACAAAGACGCTTGTTCACTTTAACGGTTCCATGTAATTGTTTTGCTCAAGTCATTTAATTTCATTACAAATTAAGCTAATAAAAAAAATCTGCACATGTTTGTCACTGACAACTCACATGGTTTGCCTTGACAATGACTGTTAGCTCAAATCGTCATGAAATGTCGAGATTTTGAAGCAATATTATTACAACATTCAAGAAAAAAAGTTAAAATTTCCTAACACAGACATCAGATTTCAGTGTTAAAATTCGCACACACCAAGGAGGAATCAACTCTGGATACTGTGCCGAAACTCAGTATGACACTCTGTTTGGCACGTTATGGCACATGCTGATACGTATGACACGAACAATATTATATAAAACGGCAACACTGTTGATCGCTAAAGCTTTTTTTCTAATCGATTGCTTTGTTGGAGGTTTGTTTACTCCAAATGAATATATCGGTCAATACTGGTGCACGCTATGTCTGAAGGCACTTTTTTTGCAACATTCATGTACCTCAGTATTTTCTTCACAGGATGTTAGTATTGATTCTAACAATAAAATCTGTGATGGTTTTAAAATATTTCATCTTGGGTTTTTTGAGAACAAGTGTTTTGAAGTTTACAAAGCTGATTATGAAGGCGTATATGGACTATTGACCATACAACAGCATACAAATGCAGGCAAATAAGGTTCAAAAGTTGATTGCATTAATCCAAATGGCTTTAAAGAAGTTTTTTTTTGACTCCCAAGTAAGATCCATATTGATTTTGTCGACTTTGTGATAAATCAATTAATATTTGTTCGTAGCACAATATCTTGTTTCATTTCTCTTCCCTCAAAAAAAAAGAGAAAGAAGCGAGCAGGACAGTCCGAGACAGCCACGTAATCATAGTAGGCGTTGATTTTCATCCTATTTCGATTGTTTTTTTTTTTTTTTTATATATATCGTGTAGAAAATCTGGAAAAATTAAAAAATCTTATGATGAAGAAAATAGATAGCTCGCTTGTCGTGCTGCGAAAAGCGGCTTGTTGAAAGATTTTTACCGGAGTTAAATAAAGGAGATAGTAGGTACCCGAATGTTTTGTGTCTTGTCCTCAGCAGCTGGCGAAGGTGGCATTTACCACTAAATCATCCTGAGGGGCGGAAAATTTGCTTGGATTTTTAAAAATAAAAAAATATGTTTGACTCGACGGCGAGATCGAAAATAAATTCTGGCAACCATGACGATATTTTTTTCAAATCGTTTAACCGATAATGCCGATAATACAGGAATGAAACTCTACTAGCGTGCACAGGAATCTTTTTAAGGAGGGGCAATTTTTTTCTTCTATGGTGCATTTAATCTGGGGATGGGGAGTACTCCAAAGTGCGTGGTGGATGCTGCTGTCTAACCACCACTGTTTCGCTAGTGTTCAATTTAGCTAATTTTATTTATTTTTTGCTCCGGTGGTGGTTCATCTTCTGCAACGCAAACTGTTTTCAGACAGCCAATGGAATTGGCATTTTAATCTCATCAACGATTTCGATGATGATCGGTTCGTCAAATGGTTGCAATAGCAGGGCTTTAATCGAAATGATACTTAGACGAATTCTTAGTAAGACAATAATAGACCAAGGTTCAATGGCAAACTAATACCCACTTTTCAATTAGGGAATCCAAAAGCTGTCTTTAAACTTTGTACAGTTCCGGAGTGATTTGAGATTTGGGCGTAATTCACGAGAAATCGGCGATTGATCTGTTTGTTTACAAACACAACTACGCCCAAATCTCAAATCACTCCGGAGTTGCGAAAAAGTCCATTCTCAGAATTCCTTGAGGTTCCTTTCGAAATTTTTAGAACTCTATGAGCTCTTTTAAAATTCTTCTCAGAAATCCTCTGGTGTTATTTTTAGAACTCTTCTTGACTTTTACTCAGAACACCTTGGAACTGAAATTCCTTTAGTGTTTCAGAAGAACTTCCTCAGGATTATCCAGAAATTATTCCCGGAATGAGCTGGAACTTATCGGTACTCCCTTGAAATTTTCCTCAAAATCCCTTCGAAATTTCACTCAGAAATTAATTTTCTCGATATTCTTTTCGGAATTATCTTGAAACAATCTGCAGGATTCACTAAAAATTATTCGCAGAATTTTCTTGGAATACTCCCCACCAATCCTTTGGAACTGTCCTCAGAATTCAATGTCCTTGACGTTCTTCTCGGATATTTTTAGAGCTCTCAGAACACCTTGAAACTGAAATTCCTTTAGAGTTTCAGAAATTTTTCCCAGAATGAGCTAGAAATTATCCGCGGAATTCGCTTGAAATTTTGCTAAAAAATACCTTTGGAATTGCACTCAAAATTTGGTTTTCTCGGTATTCTTTTCAAACTTATCTTGGAACTATCTGCAGGAGGCACTAGAAATTATCCGCAGAATTTTCTTTGAATTCTCCCCAGAAATATTTTAGAACTGTCCTAAAAATTCAATATCCTTGAGGTTCTTCTCGGAATATTCCTGGACTTTTTTTTCTCTCCAGAACACCTTGGAACTGAAATTCCCCTAAAGTTTCAGAAGAATTTCCTCTGTATTCTCCAGAAATTATTTCCAGAATGAGCTTGAAATTATTCTCGGAATTCCCTTGAAATTTTCCTAATCATCCGTTTGGAATTTAATTTACAATTTGATTCTCTCGGTATTATTTTAGAAATGATCTTGGAACTATCTGCAGGAGGCACTAGAAATTATCCGCAGAATTTTCTTTGAATTCTCCCCAGAAATATTTTGGAACTGTCCTAAAAATTCAATATCCTTGAGGTTCTCCTCGGAATATTCCTGGACTTTTTTTTTTCTCTCCAGAACACCTTGGAACTGAAATTCCCCTAAAGTTTCAGAAGAATTTCCTCTGTATTCTCCAGAAATTATTTCCAGAATGAGCTTGAAATTATTCTCGGAATTCCCTTGAAATTTTCCTAAACATCCCTTTGGAATTTAATTTAAAATTTGATTCTCTCGATATTATTTTAGAAATGATCTTGGACCTATCTGCAGGATTTACTAGAAATTATTCGCAGAATTTTCATGAAATCAATCTCAGATTTTTTTTTCTGTCCTCAGAATTTAATACCCTTGAGGTTCTTCTTGGAAGTAAAGTTTAAGTTGTCCGTCCATTCACCAAAATGTTGTAGTTTTTCTACCAGAAATGTTCAATAAAGTTTGCCCCTCCATTCACCAGAACTGTGCAATTTTTACATCAGGAATTTTCAATTCAGCTTGCCCCTCCATGCAGCAGATTGTTGCAAATCTTACACCAGAAATTTTCAATACAAACTTGTCCACAGGTAATTCTACACCAGAAAATTTCAATGACCAGAACGATGCAAATTTTCCACTGTCAATGTTCAATAAAAATTGCTTCTCCAATCTTCTGATTGGTGCACATTTCCTTTTTTTTTCATTTTCCACCAGACATTTTCAATATAGATTGCTTCTCCTATCATCAGAATGTTGCAGGTTTGCCACCAAGTAAAGCTTGCCTTTATTTTCAGATTTTTCATCATAAATTTTCAGTAAAGCAGCTTCCCTCCAATCATCAGAATGGTGCAGATTTTCCACCAGAAATTGTTATTGAAATTTGTTTCTCTATTCAGAGAAGGTTGCAAATTAACCAGAACGGTGCAGATGTTCCATCAATATAGCTTAATTTTAAATAAAGCCTGTGCCTTCATTTACCTGACCAGTGCAAGTTTTTTACCAGACATTTTCTGTTCATTTCATTTATCAGAGCGATTAAAATTTTGCATCATAAATTTTCAGTAAAGCATGCTCCTCCATTCACTACAACGTTGTACCAAAAATTGTCAGGGAAATTTGTTTCACCCTGCACCTTTGTGGTGCAATTTTCAGACTTTGCCTCTTCATACCATAAATTTTCAATGAAGCTTGCATTCATCAGAACGATGCAAATTATGCACCGGAAAAATGAGTAAACCTTGCTTTTACATTCGCAACAGTTATGCATACTTTCCACCAGAAATTTTCAGTTAAATGTGCACCTCAAAATTTTTGGGTTATTCAATTTTTTTCACCAGAGTTATTCATTTTGATTTGTTCCTCCATGTACCACCTTGATGGTATTTTTACACCAGAAATATTCAATAAAAATCTATTTCTTCGATTTACCATCTCGAAGGTGAATTTTTTCAACCTTAAATTTACCCTCTTCTTTTAACCCTTCATGAACCACCTTGAAAAAAAAAATAGCACCTGAAATTTTTTGTATGCACCACTCCACTGTGGTGCAATGTTTTGACCAAAAAGTTTCATTGAAGTTTGTCCCTTCATGCACCTTTGTGGTGCTATTTTAAGGCACCATCTCAAAGGTTTTCAGTGCTCTTATATTATGAAATGAAGTTTTTTTACCTTCAAATCAAGTTATCAAGAAATCAAGTTATTTTATATCATAATTTTGTAAATGTGGAAATAAAAACCTTACCCCACCCTGTGCACGCCAGTAAAGAAACTCACATGAGGTTAGTTACTCTTGCCCAGTAAGTTTAGGTAGCCCCCACCTGGAATTACTACAGAGTTGCTAGAGCATCATTGCAGTTCCCATATTTTGTCCATGGAAATTTTCAGGAAGGTTCAGCGACCTTCTTGGAAATTCTGCGAACTATAGGGAACTGTAATGAATTTTAGGAAAGTACTGCAAACTTTAAATAATTTCCTCCAATAAAGGAGAGAAATTCAACAACTTTCAGATAAGTTCATTGAACTTCAGGGAAGTTCTACAAACTTCAGGAATATTATTAAAACTTTAAAGATGTGCTTCAATCTTCAGAGAAGCTCTATAAACTTCAGGAAAATTCTGCCGACTTCAGGGACGTTTTGTGAGCTTCTGGGGAGTTCAATGTCGTTCTGGTAAGTTCTACGAACTTCAAGAGAATTCTGTGAACTATAGCAACATTATATGAATTTCAATGATGCTCTGCAAAAAATTCTTTAAACGTGAAGAAATTTTGGCAAACTTTAGGATGGTATGTGGAAAATTTAATAACCATATTGCATGTATTTAGATGCATATTGCTTGTCCGGGGGCTACCATATTGGATTTTGGTCCACCATTTTAAATTACAAAATGGCGGTAGATGTCAATTTTACACTTCCCCTCATCGAGCCCCTTCCGTAGATACCCATATTGCATGGGTTTAGATGTATATTCCCTGTCCGGGGCCGCCATATTGGATTTTGTTCTGTGCCATCTTGGATTCCAAAATTTCGGTGGATGTCAATTTTCCACTTCCACTCATCGAGCACATTCCGTAGATACCCATATTGCATGGGTTTAGATGCATATTCCCTGTCCCGGGGCCACCATATTGGATTTTTTTCCGCCATGTTGCATTCCAAAATGGCGTCGGATGTCATTTTTATACTTTCACGCATCGAGATGGGTTTAGATGAATATTCCCTGCCCGGGGGCCGCCATATTGGATTTTGTACTGTCATCTTGAATTTCAAAATGGCGGCGGATGCCAATTTTCCACTTCCCCTCATCGAGCCCATTCCGTAGATACCCATATTGCATGGTTTTATATGCATATTCCTTGTCCAGGGGCCGCCATATTGGATTTTTTTTCCGCCATCTTGGATTTTTAGGAGCCGTCTTGGGTTCAAATACACCATTTTAATTTCATCCGGAATGTTGACTTGAATTTCGGAATTGCCCAAACTCTAGAATTTCACATATCTTCTAATCCTATGATTTTCGATGATTTTGATCTTGGTTGATATTTTTTTTTTTTCGGTTTGTTTTTTCCGTCGATCTTGTTTTCCGTGCTGAGCACCAATGCTACCGACGCCATGAAGGCAGCTCCCACACCTGGACCATACCTATCGACCCATCAACTCATAAACCGGAGACCAACGGCTTTACTTCCCTTCCAAAGGAAGGCGTGATCAGAGATGTTATGCCTCAGAACATCCCGGCGGCGCCGACTGGGATTGAACCCAGGCCTACTGGGGTGAGAGGTAATCACGCTTACCACTACACCACCGGCGCCGTTAACTTGGTTGATATTGATCTTGGTTGATTTTGAGAATCGAAAATCACGGCTGATATTGGTCGAAAATCACGTGTGATTTTCGTGGTGATGATGGCTTGTGATATTGGTGCCTGTGATTTTAGGTGATCTTGATCTTGAAAGATTGCTGATTTTGATTTTCTGATCTTGAGTATAGCCAACTCTGGTTTTGTATCATCAATAGTTCGTATACGCCTTTGTAAACGACTAAGTATACTTCAAAACACTTTTTCTCTAAAAAAAACCAAGATGAAAAACCACAGATTTGAAACCACAACCATCACAGATTTGATTGTTAGGATCAATGCTAACATCTTGTGAAGAAAAATATGAGACATAGCGTGTGGTGGTGAGTGCGTCAAAAACAAAGTACATGCTAGTAGGCGGAACCGAACATGACAGGATTCGTCTAGGAAGTAATGTCACGATAGACGGGGATAATTTCGAGGTAGTGTAGGAATTCGTTTACCTTGGATCCTTACTGACGGCTGACAACAATGTGAGTCGTGAAATACGAAGGCGCATCATCAGTGGAAGTCGTGCCTACTACGGGCTTCAGAAGAAACTACGGTCAAAAAAGATTCACCCCCGCACCAAATGTACCATGTACAGAACGCTAATAAGACCGGTGGTCCTCTATGGACACGAGACATGGACTATGCTCGAGGAGGACCTGCAAGCACTCGGAGTTTTCGAGCGACGTGTGCTAAGGACGATCTTCGGCGGTGTGCAGGAGAGCGGTAAGTGGCGGCGAAGAATGAACCACCAGAAGGTGGCCAAAGCCGGAAGGATGCGGTGGGCAGGGCATGTTGCAAGAATGCCGGACAACAACCCTGCAAAGTTGGTGTTCGCTACTGATCCGGTTGGCACAAGAAGGCGTGGAGCGCAGAGAGCACGATGGGCGGACCAGGTAGAGCGTGATCTAGCGAGCATTGGGCACGACCGAGGATGGAGAGTGGCAGCCGCAAACCGAGTATTGTGGCGTACTATTGTTGATTATGTCTTATCTTAAATGTGATGTTGTACAAATAAATGTATGTATGTATGCGTACTAAATTTGTAGTAATTTTTTTCAAAGAGAAAGTTGATGAAGAGAATCGATCAAAATCACTTGCACCCCTGCTTCCAAGTTTGGTTACTAGATTACAACTCTCTCTACTGTAATAAGCTTGTTGGCCCTGAAAAGAGCCGTTTTGTTGCCAAATTTGGTGATGTTTAACCTCCGAAACCGTACAAAGTGCGCCTATTGCTTCAAAGCGTAGACGACATCCATGGGCACTTACGCTTGGCGTATTCAGAGTAGGTGACAGCATCATGGATCACATTTTCCAGGAACACCTTCAGCACACCTCGTGTTTTTTTTTTCGTAGATCAGACAGAAGATACGTTTGACCCCGGCACGGCGAGCCAGACGACGGATGACGGTTATCACGAAGAACCTTGTGATAACGCTTGGCACCTCCTTTACCAAGACCTTTTCCTCCTTTGCCACAACCAGTCATGGTTGCTTGTTGGGTAGAATAGTGGACTACTTAACCTACCACCACCTTCCTACTGCTGCTATTGCTGCTTGAGGCTAGACAACAGCGCTCTTTTATATCTTTTCAGGCTAAAACAGGATATTGTGCAACCAAGTGGTATTCGATTATGACGACTGGGTTTAGGAAGAACGTATATTTCATGAAAGCAGTGATAAAATTATCACTTTTTATTTGTACATTGGACAATGCTTGACATTACCACTTTTTCAATAAATTTTTGTTATTGATGCGTAGAAATATTTCTGATCGATTGGTGATAAAATTATTGAAATTGGTCCAGGGGCAGCTGAGCTATTAATGTTCAAAATCTTTCATAATTTTGTTACATGTTCCATTTTCGGTTTTCACAAAGTGTAACCCCAAATAGAAATCACAGACGTAGTCCTACGTCAAAAAATATTTTTCTATGGTCATAGAATCAAACCTATGACTATTTGCTACAACCACCAAAAGGCTGTTCCGCTGAGTCGGTTGAAATATTGATTCTTGATGAAACTCCTGTAATGTTTGAATGGAGAAGCTGATTTGATATTCGTACTCGATAGAAATTTTAATCAAACTGATTGTTTCCATAAACTGATAAAAATCATCCAACATATATAGTTCAAGGCATTTCAAAGTCTAATCAATACGATAAATCATCAAACGAATCACATTGAAAGCGAACTGCAGCAGCCTGTTTTAAAGCTCACGTGCATTCATAGCATAAAGCCATCGCACTGCGGCAGCTCAAATTAATTTTAATCACGCAATTTTTCGTCAATTTAGTAAGTAGTGTTCCTCCCACAAGCAACCCATTAAAAAACAACACACACGCAAACCACCCCCCTGGCGACGGCAACAACAATAATGAGTAGGCGAAGGCAATGACGGCTCCTCCGAAACAAAAACATTGACGGTCAAAGTCACCGCTTGCTGCTGCTGCTGCTGTTGCTGCAGATAGTGATGCGTGATTTGAATAAATTGTGTCTAGACGAGCAGGGGACTGGGGTGTCGTTTTTTTCCCAACGAACAATCCCAGACTTTGTAACTACAAAACTTACACGCTACTAGGAAAAATCAGAACAAGTGCTATCGCTAACGACCTGCGCCAATATTTATTTTACAACCCATGACCGCAGTGTGGTGCCATGCCAAACCCATTGCAGTAGGTACTTAAAAGTAGGAAGGTAATTATCATTTTTGTACACGTGAAGGTTTTCCGCCTGACAGAGAAAAGACGGAATTTCTTCCAGTTCTCTTAGTAGGCTTCGTAGAGCATGCTTCGATGGAAAGAGGTCAACGCGTGTGTACGGAAGGAAGCTGAGAGTGGCTGCCACGCCGGGCCGCAGTCAAGGAGAGAGGGACCCGGAGCAGACCTTGAACTTTTCGAGAGGAGAAAAGGAAGAAAAGAATTTCTCATGTCTGGTTGTTCTGCAGGGTATGGATAAAAACGAGTAAAGGAGCATTTGCGATGGAAAAAAGGTCACCAGAGGCGTAATGGCGAAACGAGGGTCATCGCGGTGAGGAAAGGAATTAATTTCTCGGACGTGTAGATTTGTTCGCATGGTCAGGAGGTCAGGTTGTTCGGTTGAAGGACTGTACTGGAAGGTAGGCATCTCGGGCAAATTATACAGGACACGTGATGATAGCCATCGGATGAACAATGGCTGCGACGACGTCGACGACGATGGCCTAGTTGAGTTGCAGATACAGCTTGGAAATGAATGGTTCGGAAAATGGGTTGAGGAATATCTTGTTATGCATAACTCAAGAAAAAAGTGTGACACGACGTTGCTTGATTTAAAATCAGATTTGTCGGACAAAATCAAACAAGGCTCGAAAAAAGAATGGATGGCCATGGATAAAGTTTCATAATCCGTATGTGTCAAACCAAAAATAGTTCAGACATCCTTCGGCGTCATAATCAGCACAGAGTGCAAAGGCGAACCAGTCAACCGGTTCGCAGTAAGTCAGTCAGTCAGTCACCAAGCCAGTCCGCCCTAATCGAATATCTGGATAGGCAATAAGGAAGTCACAATGATGCCGGTCAGTGAGATTCAACGAGTCGCCGTACTTGTTGTGATGGGTTGCAAATCTAGTTAGCCTCTAGTTGTGGACTGTATTGTAACTACAGTGACGTCATTTAGTAGAAAAATCGTAGAAGGCCTTACCTCAGCCGCCATGAAGGCGAACGTGTTGACTCCGCTGATGAAGACGCCTACTCCGATCGAGACGATTAGCATGAAACCGGACAGGGTGAGGATGGCCGACAGGAGCGCAATCAGTCGAAAGTGGGACCATCCCGGGGTGGTTGGCGAAAAGGAGAGCTGGAAAAGAAGGAAACAATTGATTCAATGTTCTAGATATGAATTGCAAAGTTGGCAAAGATCAACCAATCTTTAATTGGTCGAGCACAGTTGATCAAATATGTTCTGTCATTCGTGCTCAGTTAGAGGTGTGGTTTTGCAACGTGATATAGTGGTTCAGTTTAATCTTTGATCTGGAGCCTGTTTTGGACCAGTGTGAATTTGCTATTTTATATACAGGCAATTGGCAAACCTGAAATATAGACTCAAGCTCCATGCTAAACGAGAACCGGCGCGCGCAACTCCGTTACCACAGAGACCCATGTTGATTAGAGGTAGTGTGTTGAACTTAGCTGTTTTCTATTTTGGGATTGGAATCGGTATTGCATCATATTCCGGACGGCATCAAGTTCATGAAACTTGATTGTTTACTAGATTGCAGCAAACATATGCAATGAGTTTGACATTAAAATGTAATTTCCACCTTGATTTAAATAGTAGTTCACCAATATGTTCCTTGAATTCTATGCAGATGGGTTGGAAATGATATTTTTCGATGGAACTTACCTGTTCTCAATCCATTTTGGTACAATAAAACTACATTAATCCATAAATGGTTCACTTAAGGAAATGGTTCATAATAGGCAATTTTATCCTACATCCCTTATTCTCAAAAATAAAAGTAGCGCTCCTAGCGAATCCATTTTAGCTGCCTTCATCCGTATGCCGAGGTGAATCCAATGACGTTTCAATGTGGTTGCACGGAATTGGAACTCAGACGACGGAATTAATCATTTTACCATGCTTCTGCGTTAATTTTCCCTCAGATTTCACTGCTGTTCTTCATGGCGACATCTATCGGAAATTACGCATAAACTTAGTTCCGTTAATTGTTAACAGAGGTCAGTGCGTGAAAACCCGTAAATTGATTGATGTGGTTTAGTGTCAAAAGATAAGATGAAAAGTGCAGTGACTTTTGCGTTTTAGCGGACTTAGCATAATGCTGTTGGAACAATTCATCCATCCATTTTATAAGCTTTAATTTACCAATACATAACATGAAATGCATTTATAACTGCAACAACTTGAAAACTAAATACGATAGGGCATCGTTTTCTTTCTAGCTTTTGCCGCGGGTATTCCGGATTTTCCAGGATCCCAGTTCAAGCTTCAGTTGGCTGCGGTGAGTCTTCTTTTCCTTCTACCACTTAATAGATAGTGCAAATAAGGGCGTCTGTTTTATGCTTTGCTGTACCTGTTGTGGACATTAGTACATCCTTTTCTTAAAACTTGTTGAAGACGCCATGTCTTTCCTCAAAAGTTATCCTTTTTAAAGCACTGACCTTCACAACATAAAAGGCCCCATTACGGACCATTAGATTTGATCAAATTATTCACAGTTCTATTTGTCCAACGCAGTTCTATTTGTGTGGATGAGGGGTAGAGAATAACACATTCACACTCAGTACATTTCCTATTTCTAAATTGCAAATCCAGAGATTTTCGAGGAATATTCCAAACTACTTCTGAAGAAATTATGGAGATTTATTGAACAAATTCTCGCAAGAATGATTAAGAATTCGAATATAAATTAAAATTGATATTCAAGAGTTTTCAGGAAGGAATTCCTAAAAAGTGTTGCCCGGAATTCCGAGACTAAGGCTTGTACTCGAAAAAAAAATGCACCATTTTTATCCGTGTGTAACTTTTTTATCCGTGGGTAAAAATTGATGAAAATCTGGGTATAACTAGTTTGGAGTGAATTGTTTACATGTGCAAAATTTCATAACAATTGGTTCAGTGGTTATTGAGATGTCATCGAAACAAGAAGAAAATCGCCGGAGAATTTTGCGCGCCTTCATGGAAAATCCGACTGCGACCATGAGATGGATCGGAAGACAACTGGGAATCACCCATACAACTGTGTCTCGGGTGGTAAAATCGTTTAAGGAGTCCCAGACGACCGAACGGCGGACTGGAAGTGGAAGAAAATCGAAGACAGCTGACCCTGTGAAGGCCCGGAAGGTGTTGGATTATTTCAAGCGGAATCCGAACCTTTCGATTCGCGCCGCGGCTCGAAAGGCAAAGTTGTCCGCCTGGTTCGTTCAGCAAACCATGAAACGAGCTGGGCTTCGTGTATTCAAGGTCCGGAAGGCACCGAACCGGCGTGATCAACAAAACACGGCGGCCAAATCCCGCTCAAGGAAGCTGTATCGAGAGTGGTTAACGAAACCGACGTGTGCGGTTATGGATGACGAAACCTACATCAAGGCAGACGCAAAGCAGATACCGGGGCTGGAGTTCTACATTGCCAAATCACGGTTTGATGTTCCGGAAGACATAAGGAAGAAGAAAGAGGACAAATTCACCAAAAAATACTTGCTCTGGCAGGCCATATGCCAATGCGGTGAACTGAGTAAACCGTACATCACAATGGGTACCATCAACAGCGAAATTTACCGCACCGAGTGCCTCCAGAAGCGTCTGTTGCCCTTTCTGCGGTCCCACGGAGGCGAGACATTATTTTGGCCGGACCTGGCATCATGCCATTACGCGCGATCGACGTTGGATTGGTACAGAGACAATAACGTTGTTTTTGTACCAAAAACCGCCAACCCCCCAAATTCACCAGAGATTCGTCCGGTGGAAAGATTTTGGGCCATAATGAAGGCCAAAGTTCGAAAATCGAAGAACGAGCTGGAGTTGAAGAAAGAATGGATGAAAGTGACCAAAAAGGTCGGCTCCACCATTGCACAAAATGTAATGAGGGGTCTTAAGGGAAAGGTGCGGGCTTTCAGCGATGGAAAGGAAATTGAATAAAGTAATTATGCCGAAACGTAATCCATATGTATTAGTTCATTCCCTGAAAGTTTCAAGAAAATCCGACTTAAAATAAATTTTTGGCGAACACTTTTGTCTGGTGCATTTTTTTCGAGTACAGGCCTTATTGTGTGAAAATTTCTATGGAATACCGAACAAACTCTTAAGACTACACACTAGGATTATTTCACAGATTTCTGTTAAATTTTACCGAAATCTCAACAGCTGAACGTTCGGTAAATAGTTCGGTAATTTTTGACAGATATTCTGTAAACAATTACAGAAAAACTGTGAAAAATCACCGAACTGTTCAACTGTTGAGATTTCGACGAATGTGAAATAATCATAGTGTGTGTTGAGGCAAATCCTGAAAGTAAAAGCAGTTCTGAAGACTTTTTGGAATGATCAGCAAATCCTTAACAAATTTGCAAAGATATCCAGATATGAGTTCTTAAGAAACAATTTAGTAAATTCAACCATTGAAAGAGTTTTCAGATTCCGTGCACAGAAATTCAAGAGCCAGCATTGACAAAAATTCTTAAGATTCCGAAACTTCGATTGAGAACCAATGGCAAGATCGTGGTCTTAGAAATTGAGATTGTGGGGCTAGGATCTTCAGAAAAGTGAACCGGTTAGTTATGTGAGATAAATCCTCTATGAACGTGCATTCAATGTCCCAGAAATTAAAAAAAATCTCGAAAATGTGTGGCAGATGGCTATTTTTTAAATATTCAAAATGCCAGACAAGAAAAAAATCCGGGCTTGAAGAAATATAAAAGATTTTAAGAGAAATATTCCAGATATCTGACTTAACATGCTTATTGACAGAATTCGGGGTTCAACAAAATATTGTAAGGATCCAATCAGATTCCCGGTAATTTCCCGGTTGTTTTTGATTCCCGGTTACTTCCCGGTTTTCGCGGATCGGATTCCAGATAAGCAATGTTCTACAATGTTCTAACTTTCGTTTTAAATGAACCTTATTCCTTACATAACCGGTATCATATACAGCACATTTCTGTTGATTTAAAATTCACTTCCTGGTTTTCGAAAACAGGAAAGACTTCCAGTCGCCACCACCGAAGAGGTGCTAAAATTCGCACTACTAATCTAACTGCCACCCGAAGCGTTAGTGCACTCTCCACTTCGTTGCAAACTTGTTACAAATCGTCTAACCGGCGTCAATTGAAGCTCAACTTCCTGTATGTGCTACCTCTGCCTGAGGTGAAATCTGTGTTAAGATGCGAGCTCACCTATTCATCCCTTTCGCGGCGGCGGCGGCGGCGGCGGCGGCGGCACCGGTACAGGTGACGTCTACACTTAACCGGTTAGTTAGCACCTTACAACGCTCACACGTACTGCAACAGCCAGCCATAGAACTGGAATTATTCCTTCAATAGCGCACAATTACAGACTAGACACCGAGCGACGACGTAAGCAGTGGCATTGAAGTGCGTGTAGCGACGACTACTACAGTCAACAGGTGCATTATGTGATTGGCTACAATCTAAGCTGTGTGCACGAATATAATTCTATTACAGAGCCGTTCCAGGCCAAATAGGAAAACAAACATGAATTTCAGACTCGACCTTCTCCGATTTGCGTGAAACTTTGCGTAATTGTTTGGTATGGGCAATCATTAAAAAATTTTGCAAAAATTCGGCCATTTTGAATCTGGAATATATAAGGCGCATTCGACATTTTTCAATAAATCGTAGCACGAAAACTTCACGTCCAAACGAAATTAAATCTGAGACAAAGTTGAAGGGATAAATAATGTCTATGTAGGAAAAATATACACGGTAGAAAAAATGACATTCACCACTATTTCAATAGTATATTGTTGAAAATCAATAGTCAAATTGCTATCGATGCGTGGAAATATTTCTGATCGATTGGTGATAAAATTATTGAAATTGGTCCAGGGGCAGCTGAGTTATTAACGTTCAAAATCTTTCATAATTTTGTTACATGATCCATTTTCGGTTTTCACATAGTGTACCCCCATCTAGAAATCACAGACGTAGTCCTACGTCAAAAATTTAAACAATAAAATTTCCTTTTCTCAATATTTTAGATTTTTTTTTTAATATTATGACTATTAAATTTTTTGAAATTATGATAAGTTTAGACACTAATAAATTGACAAAATCTTAAAACAAAAACTTTTGTTTAACGTAAAATATCAGACTTAAAGTGATCAATTTATACGACCGATGGGGAGATGAAAGTATAGAGTTGATAGTTTCGTTAGAATACGGAAGTGTGAAAATTATATATAGAGAGTAGAAAACGAGCAAAGGTCAATTTTGAGGAAGGCACGAATCGGGTTGATCATCTCCTTTACCAAACTCCCCAGTTGAGGAGGGATGGTGAGGGGTATCTCGCCCCGCCTACACTGGCAAATGAGATGAGCGCCGATTTGCTCACGTACCTTCGTTGTGCGGAAACAGTTCTATCGATTGTTTCACACTCAAGTCATCATCTGACGTTAGCAAAACTTCAAGTCCCCTCGTCCATTAATGTATGAGCTAGGTAAAGGAGTGTGCGTTTGATTAGTACTGCCGCATTGATGGCCCTTCGCTCAATTTCAACTTCTTTTCTATTTTCACACTCCCGTACCCTAGCGGGACTAAAAGCCTATTCGGAACTTTCTCTAGCTAATAAATTATCATACTAAAGCTTCATGTTGATGCTAGTATACCATTTCCAACCAACCTCCAATAAATGAGCAGGTTAAATATTTTTCGAAAAATTTCCATAAAATAGCTAATGACAAATGCAGTCTTTTGAAATATTGAAAGCTTTGGTCACTTACAAATTGACAAAAATCGTAGGACGGTGTATTTGTTCGAATAATTTTAAAACAAAACAAAAATCAGCATTCGCGAAACCTTCTCTATTCGAAAGAGGGGCCTTTTCCCGTCATTTTGAGATTACTTCTGAAATATTTCATCGGGGCACTTTTTCATACAAAATATGGGTCAATTTGAGGTCATTTTTCTTGCAGTCTGAACAATATCGAGAAAGTTCAGGACTTCTCGATAAAATATTCCAGTAGTAGTCTCGCAATGACGGGACAATTTCCCTCTTTTGAGTAGAGCTTGCTGATTTTCTTTATGTTTTAAATTTATTCTGAAAAATACTCCGTGCTACGATATTTGTAAATTAAGTGTCCAAACATTTTAATATTTCAATAAATGGTCTTTAGCTTTTTTCTGATTTTAAATAGTGAACAACGACACTTACTGTTATTTAAGTATTTAACACTTTTTTGCAGTGGTGTCGCGTAACCTCACTTTTTACCTGTTCAACAACTTTGAAAACGTTATTTCTAGATAGAGCTGGAATCAGGGCGTAACAGCCTTTGTAAATAATGACTTCTCTCGTTGATTTCTCGAAATTCAAGGCACGCCTACACAAACCAATAAATCCATCGGGTAGGAGAAGTCTTACTCTACTCGATGGTGATGTTGATTTGCCAGGGAGAGCCATGGCTTCCGAGAAATCATCGAGAGAAGTCATTGTTTATGAAAGCTGTTACGCCCTAATTCCAGCACTATCAAGATTTAGGGTATTGCTTACATTCAAATCAATTTCAAAAGGCTCGTGATCTTCTAGTTTAACAGATTTGTATTGATTGGAACCAATATTGTTTTATTTGTTTACGTTTCAAGTTTTATTGAACAGGTAGAATGAGGTTAGGGCGACGCCACTGCTTTTTTGAATTCATTACTCAAAATTACGACACAAATTCACTTTACTGTTCCCTACAGCATTGTCTCAGAAGTCATTTCGATTGAAAGAACCGTTTTTGGGCCTTGATTCATTAAAAAATCTCGAATAGGCCATTCTGAAAAAAATCAATATTCAAAATGGCCAAATTTTAGAAAAAATGTAAATTACTCATCATAACAATCATATGTGCAAACTTTCATGTAAACCGGAGTCTGATCGATTCGTCATATGGCGTGGAACGGCTCTAAAAAAACACGTGCACCAACAGCGAACGATAGAGCCAGTAGAGGGAGATTCCACCGGTTACACGTGACGCCACAAACTCTCACGCAGGGTTGAAATTTCTGCTCCCCCATCCATTACACTGTCTCGGAAAATCAGAGAGAAGAGTGATCAGTTTCTATTTCGTGCTTAGTTGATTTCCACGCTATTGTTTTGCCAATTTCATGGCTGTAATTCGAACGCTGACGGTGGTTTTCGAGAAAATGAGCTTTGTGAAATTGGAGGAATTTGCTTGCGTTGAAGAAGTAAAAACGGTGTGGGCTTAATTATCAGCACTTGCTCCGTTATTGCGCCGCATGCAAAGACTCTACTGAAATCCCTTTATGCATGGCTTCAGGGCTTCCGGTAATCATGCAGTTATAATGCATGATCATACTAGGTGCCATGGATTCGATTCCCGGTCAGTTCTAGACATTTTTCGAGTTGGACAATTTCTCTACTTCCCTAGGCATGGAGTATCGTTGAACATATGCCTCACAATGGCAATGGTACAGTCTTAGGAAGGTCTCAACTAGCGGCTGTGAAAGTGCATAAAGAACACAAAGTTTATGTTTATGGAAGGTGAAAGGTTCTAACGGAATAGACAAGGATGAAGAAGAATCACCTTCAATGGTCTTAACTGGCTAAAGCATCTAACCTATCGAAGCTGGATAATAGCTAACTCAGGCTAAAATAGGATTCTTCAGCTTTTAATCAGCTTAAATTATTAGTCAACTTTGTAGACATTGAGATACACATACAGATGGCTTAACTTTATGAGTCATAAGGTGTCGCGAGGCCACTTCAGTGATCTTAATGTACTTCTCCAGAAATTCAGGCAGACATATGCAATGCAATTTGCAATTTACCAAAAATCACGTTTCCCGGTTCCCGGGAGTTTGCTCTACTTTCCCGGGAAGCAAATTTAGAAGAATATTTGGATGACAGATACAAGAAGTTTTCCAGAGAAGCATGCTTGGCATGCACAGCTGTACACACCAACTGCTCATTTGTCAATAACTTTTCACTCAGTTGTTGAAATTTGTTTTTCTTTAAAGTAATTTATAGATAAGGATCATAGTTTACTATAGATATGCAAAGAGTAGGTAAATCTTAGCATTTGAATAAACACCAATGAATTTTTCCACTTAAAATCCGAGATGTGCAGCGAGCATTTCTCACTTCATTTTTACAACGCAAAAACAAATACAGTTTATTACTAGAATTAAAATCTTCTTTTTTTTTACGTATCTATAACAAGCTTAAACTCTATTCTATCTACTGCTTTAAAAAGAACTCTGTTTCGTCAACTGTTTGCAAAGTTATTAGCAAATGAGCAGTTCGTGACCAAAACTGTGTATGCCAAGCATGCAGAGAAGCCAACAGAATCTTCTAAAGATAAAGTTTGGATTAACTTCCAGAGGATGAGTCTCATCGTCACCCACTGGTCCTCCACCATAGCCGGTCGAACTCCAGACGAATCTAGAACCGAACTACCATTCATACTGGCGACAACGCTCTGATGAGACAACGAAAACCCACCCCTAAGCTCCTCCCCTGATCCTATCCTTCGACAATGTACCCTTCTAACCACGAGTAAGCCGCGAGTATTCGACCCAACTTCTACTAGACATAGAATTAAGTGAATTTTGTTACCAACAGTGAACAATGAATTATCGGCACCGTAAAGCTAACGCGATTGAGCCTTCCAAATAAATAAACTGGATAACTTCCAGAGGAATCTGAAGAACTTACGAGGTAAGTCAGATGAATTTCCCAGAAGAAGTCGCAAAAAATTTTCGAGGGATACTTCCGTAGGAGGCCAGGAAATCAGAAGACACTTCTATGCGAAGCTAAAAAGACTAATCAAGGAAGTCGGAAAAAGGTTCCGAGGATGTTGAAATCTGGGGTAGTTTAAAACGATTGAATAGAAACTTCCAATGACAGTTTTATGAAGCTTGCTGAAGAAGTTGGATGAAACTACCAACGGAAGTCAACATCATTTATCGTGGAAGTCAGAAGTCAGTTAAAATCAGAGGAACAATTTCAAGAAAGGATTGTTTTTCCAATGGAAGCAAAAATTTATTTTTAGCAAATTTATTTGCCTTTCCGTATGTACCGTAAGATTTGATAAAGAGAAACCAATCGTTGAAATATTGTGAAAAGTCTAACACTGCTTCATGACGCCAAACTCGGCCTACGGATTCTAACCTCGGCCTAACGTTTTGAAACGCCAATGAATTCACTTCGGCCTATCGGATGAAGATAAAAATTGATTCGGTCGGAGCGCTTCTTTTGTTTTTTTTTTTGGGAATAATGGGTGCAAACTAGAGGTGGGCAAAACAGCTCATCTGGCTGAGTGGATCAAACCCATCCAGCTCACTAAAGGGAGTCGATTCTTTTGAACAGCTCTTCAGCTCACATTGAAATTATAGAAATTATGACAAAATTCAAAATCGGAAAATTAATTATTGGTATTAGTTTATGCTTAAAACTGCATAAAATCGTAAAAGTAGTCTAAACCAATAAATTCGTACCTTAAAATATGGCTCTACTTTTCAATGAAAACGCAACAACTGGTCAACCATCGCGTAAACCAAAATGCGCGCGTATGCTAGAAAGCTACACCTATGTCACACGCGATGATATGATTCACATCCTGGCACACGATGTTACGCCTTTTCTCATGCTATGCAATCCAGTCTGTATACAGATTTTATTTCTGATGTTAATTCTCCAGCAGAATTTCTCTCACTATTCTCGGCTTCAGCTCCAGATCATCAGCTCAGATCCGGACCCGGAGCTGAATCGTGAAGAATCGAGAGCGAAAAAAAAAAGATCCGAAGAGCTGGACGGGTCCGAGAGTTGTCATCCTAAACACCTCCCAGTGAATTATTCGACAGTAGATGATTCGGATCCGGAGCTGAGTTGATAAGCTGGAGAGCTGCATTTCGCTTTTCGGTTATTTGCTTTTGTGCGGATCTTCCGCTCCCCCAGAGAATGATGGGAGGAGAGGTGAGAGAACATATGCTGGAGGAATAACATCAGCAATATGAGCAGGCTACATTAAAATAAATTGGATAATACCAGTAGAAAATTTACATCGTGTAGCACATGTGCATATGTCTCTCTCTCCCAAACAGCCACTTGGAAGTTTTCTTTTACCATTGGTGCTGTCGATCAGTAGGCACATGGTGTATTACGCGCGCGTCTTGGTTTACGCGGTGACTGTTCAATGCGTAAGTTCTGCTATGTGTGATGGATTGAATGGTTTAGATTTGTGATATCAGTGAGCTGATCAGCTACGGTTCCTAAAAAATGAACCGTGGGTCATCAGCTCACTTGAAAGAATCGGGTCTATAGAACAGCTCGGGAGCGGATCGACCATCTCTAGTGCAAACCTTCATATCACGCGTTCTCATTGACTTCGTTCCGTAGCTTATTAACTAAAGTATCATACCAAACGTATAATTGACTTGTTAACTCTGAAATCATGGATTTATTTGAAGTTTTCTCCTGCTCGATAGGCTCAAAATGGGCGATTATGCCGAAGTAGTTCTCTACCCTATCACATGTAGTGATGAAACGTAAAAAATGTATATCTGGAATCAAAATATGGACTCTGGAGGCGCTGATCCAAAATTTCCTTGATTACTTTTAAAATCAGTTGAAGTGTTGATTTTAGAATGAATTCTGTTTTGGATATTTACTGTGAACTCTGGGATCAACTGATGGTATTCCGGAATATCTGGAACATCCGTAAAAGTGGTCAACCAATGAAACTAATTCTAGAACCCCATAATTTATTTTGAATCATATGTACTGATAAATTTTACTCTGGGAGCGAAATGTAGACTTTGGACCATATGGATGGTCCTCCAGATGGTAAAAGTGGTCAATTCTTGAAACTTTTCCAAGACCACCTCGATTTCTTCTGAAACCACTTGTAGTGATGGGAATGACTTTGAATGTGAACACTGATGGTCACAGAACGGTCCTGCGGAAAATTCGGGTCATCCGTATGAGTGGAAATTTCATAAAACTGATCCTAGGGTTTCGCGATTTGCTTTGAAATTTATTGAAGTGATAATAATTGAATTAATTTTGATTTGGAACTAGATTTTCCACTCTTGGTCACAGGAAAATCTTTCGGACGTTCCGTAACAGTGCACAGTGGTCCAGAATGCAGATTTAACTGGAAGGGTAAGTTTTGAGTCTGAAATTTAAATTTTAGACAAAAAGTGTATTCTACAAAAGTTGTTCCTTGTTTTTATGACAATGAATTCTAGGGTGGTTCTTGTTATCATTAAAATAAAAAAAATGTGTGAAGGAATTAATGTATACATTCTTGGGAAAAGTTATAGCTGTGCTAATTTAAAGCAACTTTGTTAAAAACATTTTTTTTGTATCTCATGAATAGACCGATGTAGAGCAACTTATCTAAATTGAGTTAGGGTGTCTCTAAAAACAGTTGTTTTTATAAAGTTTTCCCATTTTAAATTTCTCAGCAAAGATGTCTTAAAATTACTTTTAGATCTTTAGATGGCGCAAATTTTGGCTGAACAGAGCTTGTCGATATCTTTCGCCGATCAAGCGTTATTGAAGTTTTTATACTAAACGTGTGCCCTTTTCAAATGTTAAAGAAAAATGAGGAATTTGAAATAAGAAAAGTAGAGCAAAACAACTGTTTATTTAGACCATTGGTACGTTATTTCGCCCTTTTGGCTATAAAAGGGAATCATCAGAACTTACAAACACATTGTTGACCCGTATATAGCCAAAAAGGCGAAATAACGTGCCTATGGTTACTTAGAACCTAACTCAATTCAAGAAAATAGCTCTAAATCGATTAATTTAAGAGATACAACAAAGTTATTTTTACAGAGTTGCTTGAAATTAGCTCAGCCACAACTCAATGATAATAAGAACCACCCTAGAATTCATTGTCATAAAAATGAGGGCCTAACTATAAGGAACAACTTTGTAGACTCAAAACACATCCTTCCAGCTAAATCTGCATTCTGGCCCACTGTGCAGTGATCAATAAATTAAACTGATTCTACAGCAAACATAAAGAAAATCATTGTGGGGTTCCAGATTAAATTTCATTAAATTACCAGTTTTGCGGATCATCCGAATCTTCCGAGGGACCATCCCGTAGCCTACGAAATCCATATTCCAATTCTAAATTTAAATTTAGTCATATACTCAATAACATTTGATCTGACGACATTTTGGGATGTTCAAAATCTTTCAGAGGATTATCCCATGGTCATAGTTATATCCAACCACTTCATGTGATAACAAAAAAATATTGCAAACCTCTATAATAAGTTTCTTAACATGACCACTTTTGCTGATGTTCCAGATTTTCTAAAAGACCATCCCGTGGCCTGCAGGGCCTTTATTCTTGTCCTGGTTTCAAATTTAGTCACTGAGCTATAGAGTTTTATGAATGGACCACTAGATCTTAAATATTTCAGATCATTTAGAGCATCGCCTCATGGTATCAAGGTTCCATATTTCGCTCATAGATTAAAATTAATGTATACCCAACCAACATTTTAAGCTGATTAAAAGCTGGTTAAACTATTAATTAACTGAAGAAGCATATTTTTGCCTGAATAAGCTCTTAGTCAGCGAACTAGTCCTGGGTCAACATTCCGGTCCCAAATTCAAATGTTGTCATAAAATACCATAGCAAGTGATATGAAAATAAATTGCTGAGCTCATAGTATAAGTTTTATGAATTAATCATTTGGTCAAGCGTCAGTATTCATTTTCCATCAGATGTCACTGTTGTTGTTGGCGGTGACATCTATCGGAAACTACACATAATCTGTTTTCCGTTAATTGTTCACAGAGGACAGTGCAGTGTAAAACAAGTCTGGTACCTCCGAAGTCCCTCATTTTTTAGACATTCTGCACACAAAATAGCTCACCCCTCACAGAATTTCCCGACTATTTCTATGAAGTATCTTTTGTGCAGAATATGTAAAAAAGGAGAGACTTCGGATGTTGATCAAAATGCATATAAAGAGGCACCAGACATGTTTTGTAGTCTGTGAGAGGGAAATCACAAAAAGAGTGTCATCAAAATACATGGCATGTTGAGAAATTGAACTAGTGAGAGCAAATTTTCTCTCTTGAATTTTAATTTTTTGGCTCTCTGGGGACTGGTAGTAAAGAAGGTAAAGCTGTATGGGAACAATAATTTTTATTTAATTGTAGCTTGTTTAACAATAATTTCCGGGAAAAACTGAACGACAAAGTCCCTGACTAATTTGTTTAGATTTAAGTAGGTTGCCATACACTACCGATCATAAGTTTAAGGACACCCCCAAAAAACCATGCAAATATGTTTTGTTCAATGATCTCTCATTTTACGTTCAATTTTCGATCTCCAAAGGTTATTTGAATTGTATGAATTTTATAGCATAAGCACAGACAAACAGACACAACACTCGCAAGTTGTTCATCGAACAAGCATTTAACGGTCAATTCAAAAGTATCGTAGTTGGTAGTACCGCCACCTGTGGCGCGCATAGTTAATTCCCTTGCGTTTGACGTTTACACACTACCGCCATCTGTTCAGCGTACTACCCACCACAGTGTACTCAATAAATGGCGGTAATGTTTTAGCGACGATGTTTTACAGTGAGAAATATTCAATGTGTTATGTCTGTTTGTCTGTGGCATAAGTGTTTTACTACTACTTTTATTTCAAAATTTGGCAAACACAATTCTGAGAAAATCAGTCACGATTCTTCAGAGTAAATTTTGAAAAATATTGTAACTTTGGGTGAACTTTTAGCACATAAAATTTGAAAATTATATTGAACAATTTGCCTACGAGGATAGTTCCATTTAATACCTTTCAAATGATCTAAAGAGAACGAAAATTGGACGTAACATGACAGAGATATGAACATAACAAATTTGTCATGTTTTTTTGGGGGTGTCCTTAAACTTATGATCGGGAGTGTAGATTCAAATTCATTTTCAAATCTTTTTGAAAAAATCGCGTAACTCAACGATTTGTTTCTGCTCGTGGTTCTACGATTAGAACCCAGATTAGCAACTACCGGTGTGAATGTAAAAATCATAAATTAAAAACCTTGATAGCAACCTCCGACGAGCAAACAGATTGCTAGCTAAAATAGCATCAACCAAAGATGTCAAAATAGCAGTCCGAATAGTAACGCACCGGTAGGGTTGCTCTTAGTAGATTTTAAAAAATCACGCGGTGTGAATACAGACCTCAAGTCCTATGGATTGACGACCTTAAGAGCTAGCTATAATGTCCCACGTGGACACAGATTTTTACCCCTCTCTCCTCCTGCGTGGACAATCAACCATACAAATTTAAACAAATGTATAAGGAACATGGGCATTTCATGGGCAACAGTCCACGTGGTATACAAACATACTATTAAGTGAATAATGACCATTCTATGGATTTGCTTATTTCGGAAGCATAAAAACAAATTCATGTTCGATGTAATAACACTCTTTCCAATTTCCAAAATCTTAAAAAAATTGATTGCAAGTCTCAAATCTGAAAAAAATGTTAACCTGAATCTCAATTTTATCATGTTCAAGATTTCAAAATCCCTCCTTCGCTTTCCCTCATTCGGCCTAGTGACCCAACGCCATTTGCTGTTCCATTATCATGACAATTCACAAAAGACACAAAAGACAAACGCGGTCAAAGTTAACCACAAGCAGAACCGCGTAATCAAAGCCACTGTTCCCCTTTCCACGGATCAACCATGTGAGCAGCATTTTGCCCATGTCAAAGCTGCGCGGTGAATGCCAAAGCGAATTCCACACCCCCGCAAACACAATTTGCGCTTGATTACATTTTAATTTTTTGCCATACTTTGCTTGTTTACCTGCTATATTTACTTTGCCACTGAATAGACATCTCCGACAGCAGCAAATACAGAGTGTTGCATCATAATTAATTAAACTCCACTATTAGGGGTTGGGTCAGGTCGGGGAGGGGGTTTGATGAGAGGATGATCTTATCATATACATCCACAACCCCGCGATCCATTACCACCATCGCACAATTATGAATTCTGCAAATATTTACCCACTTCAGGTCATGGATGAAATCAATTAACATACAATTGCAATGAGACACGGAGTGTCGGAGCAGGGGGCGCGTGAGTGGTCAAATAAAACCGCAATTCGATACGATAGGGAGTCTCTGGTTAACGGCAGCAGCTGTCTAATTGTGATGTAAGTGAGAACGTGTCAATTAAGACGGCAATTGATGAAGACTGAATCAAAGGATGCATCAGACAATAGTAGCCCAACCAAGACAACACCACAGATATTCTGAACTTTCTCACGAAGCGGGCTGCAGCTGATGAATCATAACCGAGATCGGTGCCAGCGTTATAACTTTATGTTTGTTTGTGGCTTCGGCCGAGTAATCGAGATGATGCGATATAATAGTAGTGACTTACGGAAATAGTGACTTAGGGATTCAAATACGGTTTGATATTGAAATAAACTTTTTGTGTCATGGAATTCAAATTTCATAAATGCCTCTAATTTAATCGAATCTCACAACGGAATCTCCTGTGAAGAGCATTTGAAGTGAATTGAAGTAATTTGAATAATTTACTTTTGCATGCGTTATACATTATCACTAGTAAATAGTCATTTCCATTTTTTTATGTTCTTGAATTTGATTCTTCGTCCGAAATCTTTAAAATTTTGATTTATCTAGGTTATTTGATAATTATGATAATTAGAAAGTGGAAAGCGAACAAAGGTCAATTTTGAGGGCGTTACGAATCGGGTAGATCATCTCCTTTACCAAGCTCATTCGTTAATGAGGGATGGTGAGGGGTGTTTCCCCCTGCCACCACTGGCGAAAGAGATGATCGTCGATTTGCTCATGTACCTCCGATGTGCGGAAACAGTTCTATCGATTGTTTCACACTCAAGTCGCCATCTGACGTTAACAACTACCCGATTCGTACCATCCTCAAAAATTTCCTTTGCTCGCTTTCTACTTTGTATATACAATTTTCACACTGCCGTACTATAATGGAACTATCAACTCTATAATTTAATCTCCTGATCCATCGTTCAAAATCTCCACTATAAGTCTGATATTTGACGTTAAGCATCTCCGACTATGTAAATCGTTAAATTCACGCATGAAGTAATAACACATGGTTAGTTAAAGTAGATCACTTTCGACTTTTTATTGATTCTTCTAGGAACTCCCTGAAGGCTCTTTCCATAAATCCATATTAAATATATTTGAATACTCCTTAGAATGTCCATGCAATTAACCTCAGAAATTTCATAATTCATAATTAATTTATTCTGCTTAGAATAATCTTGGACTTCTCCCTTGTATTTAATTGGAAATTCAATTAGTATTCTCCTTAGAATTCCCATAATATTTCCTCAGAATTTTCAAAACATAAATCCATCACAGAATAGCTTTGAAACTCTTCTCAGAATTCCATTGAGATTGAACCTTCAAAATTCAATTCCATTGGAATTCTCGGAATTTATTTCGAACTCTTTAGAATTCTCCTGGAATTTCAGAACTAATTTTGTTAGAATTGGACCTAGAATCCTCATCCAATATCTTCATGGAATTCTTCTCAGAACTCTCGTTAAATGCACTCTCAACTATATTGGAATTATTTCCAAAACTGTTTCGGAGCTGAATTTTGCGTCTCTAATAATTTAAACAATAATCAAAAACTACGCTCGTATGTGTTAAGCCAAGTTTAACTATAAAGGTAAACCTAGCTAAAGATTTAAACGGAGATGAAGAAATCGGTTCTCAGAGCACTTAATTTTACATGAGACTTTATTAGTCTGTACTTTGGTATTCTTCTCTGATATATCTTGGTGTCATCTCTAGAATCCTTTAAAATTCTCTTAAAATTTACTTTGGATTTTTTTAAATTCTTAATCATTCTTGAAAGACTTTTGAAAATCTATCACAGACAAATACCTTTGGAAAGTTTTCAAGGTTTACAATTTATTTTCTGGAAAAGTAGGTCGATTTTTAATCGAAATTGAAGGCATTTCCAAATAGTTTTCCTGGTGTTTTAAAGTTTTGCGGATCACTGGTCACCCTGGTTAAATTTTTAATTTTTTTTAACGGATAAACTGTAGACTTTCTTCGTGGCAAGTAATCAATTTAAACATTTTGTTGATATTTTTAAATTTCACTCTATGTTATTAGTGAAAAAGTGGAAATAGTGACTTAAGTGACTTTTTGGTGTGACCAGCCCTGCGAGATTGATTGATTGATCTTTCTTATAGTGGGATGATCTTGTGCCTAGGTTATGGATTTTGTTTTGGCACGTTTTAGTGCGAGGTTCAGGTACTTACGTATTCGAAGCGGTCTTTGCTCAGCTGCGACATGAGATGCAGGAAGCCGAGTACGGAGAACCACGATACCCATAGGATGACCTGGAAAGAGATGGAATTTTACGTTACTAGATATTTTGGGTGAATGATGTGGACATGTGCATCGATGATTTATTTGACAGCGGTGGCGGTGGTGTCACGATGTGAGCAACATTCGGCGGCTGCAGTGGTCGTGGTGTGCATCGACGAGTGTTAAACTCGTAAAGTACAAGGGCGAGCGAATTTTATTATTATTATTATTATTTTATTTTAATTTTAAAATAGCTACTCGGTCTCAGTAATACCACAACTGATATGCAATTCACACAGGCCTTAACTGGAACACATCATGATAGGAACGTATATCCATAACTGGTACACCAACCCTACACCTCTATTCTCGATGGTAGTACAGACTTAAAGCCTTTGGAAGATGATGATGACGTGTAGGCAGCTGGATCAGCAAATCGGACCGCCTAATCCCATATTCTTCGGTTCAATGATTGGGCACTCGCAAGAGTCTCGGCCCGTCTGCTGCTGGACAGGGGTTGAACTGATGTCTACGACAGGTTAAAAGGCCGCAAAATATCAGTGTCCACCCAGCTAACGCTCCTCCCCTTTTACGTTTTTCTCGTTAAACTCCTTATCTCAACAAGTTGGTAAATCTGAGCCTTCAGCAGAAAGACGCTTAACACTTTTTTCGGCGAATTTATGATCCTGTTTCATGTCACGGTTCTTCTCTATGCCTGTTCAGATAAATTAGTACTTTTATTTATTTTCTCTACTGCGCTAAATCAAACAAGTAGAAATACGAAGGGATGTTGGTTACGCAATTGAATAATTGAAAATTCGATAAACATTTAAACGAATAGTTAGAAAAATCTCTACGATTAATCGTTAATCGAATAATTGGACTTTTAGGCATCCCTGTAATTTCATGTTTTTTGGTGTTCCTTCGAAAATGTTGAACAGCAGAATTGCAACCAGCAAGTGTAACCCAAGAATCAAAAGCGGTGCGATGCTAGTTTTCATTGCTATGACGACGACTGAATTAAGGGGCTTAGAAGCAGAGGGGCGAAAGTCAATTTTCAAATTTCCTCTTTTGATGACCATGGCTTCACTAACCTATTTCGCACTATTTCTGCTATGCTCTTGTATCATCCAGAACAACAAACCTATAAATGAATGTGTTTGCCGTCGAGTTATTAACGAAACAGAAAGTCGATGAAGAGAATCGATCAAAATCACTTGCACCCCTGCTTCCAAGTTTGATTACAAGATTACAACACTGGAGAGCATTTTGTGTGGCCGTTGGGGCCGTGTGGTTCTGAATATGGCGATGAGTGTGTAAAAGTTTTGGTAATTGCATCCTCCCTATTCGCACACGCCCGAAGATTGGAGGCAAATGCCACTTCGACTTGTTTCGTCTACTAACGACTCGCTGATGACAGTGTTGGGGGAGCAGTAATACTACATCGACATGTTTCGTCTAGAAACGATTCTCTGATGACTGTGTTGGGGAAGTAGCATATGCATGTACGTAATTGGAGGATTTGTTAATTATTTCGACGCTTTTGGACAATGCTAAACATTTACAACTTTTTCAATAGTTTATTGTTGAAAATAAATAATCGGAAGCATTGCGTAGGAATATTTCTGATCGATTGGTGATAAAATTATTGAAATTGGTCCGGGGGCAGCTGAGTTATTAACGTTCAAAATCTTACAGGTTCCATTTTCGGTTTTCATAAAGTGTACCCCCATATAGAAATCTCAGACGTAGTCCTCGTCAAAAAATACAAAAAATGAGGATACTATGTACCTAAAACTAATCGTTTAGACACAAACAAATTGATTCCACCCAAATACGGTTGCTGGACCATTGCACAGTGGTCCAGGATGGGAGTTTGGCAGGAAAACTGTCCTAGAATTTTGTTTTAATATTTGGACCAGTGGTTTTGAACCTGTTCGTTTCAAGCACCGCTGTATCCACTGGGCAGCTGTATAGAACCTTTCTGCCCAGGAAAATATCGTTTTTGACATTATATATCTAGAAAAATAAATTAGGCCCTTATTTCTGATTTTGTTTATCTCACAGCACAATCTCAATTTTGATATTATATTGAAAAAATAGGCCTAAAGTATTGCTTTTATTTGTCTCGGTTGTTTCCGGGGCGCCTAAAACATGGTCAATGTGGTCCTGGACACTTCAAATGACTGCCATGGACATAGCGTGTGCTAACACGACTGAGAATCGGTCACACGCGGCTAACCCATACGTTCTTATTGAAGAAAGAAGTCCCGCCCAGTTGTTGTGGAACGGTTTTAGACGTGTGACACGTGATTTTCCAGTGCAAAAACTACGGCAACGACAAGAGAACGACATTGACACAAGTTTACGAGATGCGCTGGGAAACTCTGAGGGGCAAACCACCAATTTGCTGAATTTTCTACGCCAAACTGAACTTTACCGAAAAATTTGAAGGATGCAGAGAAAAGAAGAAGGAGCAGCCGAAACCCGGTGTAGCGGCAAAAAGGTTAAGCAGTTAACGGAGCAAGGAAGGAAGGAAGAATGTAACATGTAACAGGATGTAGGTGAACTAAGCTGGAGAAAATTGATATGGTCATGTAATGAAGAACACAAAGCGGATAGCGGATAGAACTTAAAGGAGAAACAACGTGAATTGTGCATTGAAGTAGAAGCAGAAGATGAAGAGAAGATTTTGGATGAAGCGAAGTATCAGATGAAGGCGGAACTAAAAACGACGCTGAAGAAGAGGAAGAAGATCAAGAAGATAAAGCGAAAAATAGCGAAATGAAGAAGAATGGGGAAGAACATTTATTGAAATGTGCGACAATTACTAAAGAAAGTGTAAAGAGGCGGAGATGCGGGTGAAGAAGACGAACCAGAAGAATATTCTGAGAAATAAGAAGATTTAGATTCAAGGCGAAACATCTCCAAAGGTTATTTGAATGTTATGAATGGTATAGCATAAGTGTTCTACTACTACTTTTATTTCAAAATTTGGCCAACCCAATTCTGAGAAAATCAGTCACGATTCTTCAGAGTAAATTTTGAAAAATATTGTACCTTTGGGTGAACTTTTAGCACACAGAAGTTGAAAATTATATTGAATATTATATTTGCCTACGAGGAAAGTTCTATTCAATACCTTTCAAATGATCTAAAGAGAACGAAGATTGGACGTAACATGACAGAGATATAAACATGACAAATTTGTCATGTTTTTTTTTTTGGGTGTCCTTAAACTTATGATCGGGAGTGTAGAACTCTAAAATGTCATGGAATCATTCATAAATTCGTATAAAATCAAAGAGCTTCACTGCACAAAATGAGCCTAAATCTTGTTTTGGTATGTCGGAAAAAGCATATATCAATTCAAGAGGCTTGAATAGGAGAAACGCAGTATTAAAAGTTCTTCAAATCTTCCTGGAGTTTAGATCTTGAAGTTCTATAAGCCAAATAACATTTTGTGGAATACAAAGATGTGTTACCAAAATATTTATGATTCTCCAAATTGTCATGCGTTACGCGTTACGCATTACGCGTTACGCGTTCTTAAAAATAACATTGTTGGATTATACAAATCATCCCGGATATCTGATCTTGAAGTTCTGCAAACTCAACAAGGTATACAACAATTCGACTTAATGATAGAATGGTTAAGCCTTCGCGAAACCCCATAATATCATTTGGTTTGGTATGTTAGGTTTTCCAAAATGCTTGAAGTTCAGATCTTTATTTTTTTTTTAATTATAGCCGCACCAAAATAAATTCGAAAAGCATAACTCTGTAAGCTATCGTGGTAGGAATAACGGCAAAATCACTGTTTGCCCCGTGCACGAATAGATTGCGAGTGAGAGTAGAATGTGCAATAATTTTGAAGATTTTTTATACTTTACCATAGTGAAAGACATAACATGAAAGTTGTAAACAGATGTGTAGATGAATGTGATATAAAATTCGTTGATTTCAAGTAACATTGCAAATTTTATAAAGCCTTAAAAGATTCTTCAAGACTATGATAAAACCAAAAGTGTTACTTGGGATGAGTATTTATGATATGATATGATTTCTCGGTGGAATTTGGGTTTTCCCGCATTTTTCTCGACAAATCCGAATTCCCGTTTTTTCCTAGATTTCCCGGTTTTCCCCGTTGGACACCCTGTTTTAAGCTGATTCCAGAACACAAAATTTATAAAAGGAAGACAATCTACAATTCAAGAATAAATTCGAAGGGGTCCATACCCTAGGTACATAGAAGAACCAGTTCTGTAGAATCTAGATCGTTGCAATCCATATACTCGTTGAGTTCTACATCAATTATGTTGACGATTCGTGCCACTGTGTTTTCCATCAGCGCCTGGAGCATCACTCTTATTTTCAATGCACTTTCTTCGATGAATTCACTAGGAGGGGCACATTTTTTTTTTCACAGCTCCGATCACATCGTAAGGTGAAAATCGTGAAGGTGATTCTCTATGTGTCATTTCATATTGAAATCTACTTAATCCAGTTGCATCGATAAGTGCACTAAAAGCTTCTTTTGCTGACATCATTCGCCGTTGATCAATTAATTTAGCCACTATTATTTTAGGGCTAATTTGATTTTGAATATATGCCCAATAGCTTTGACTATTCAGATCCTTTCGATTATAAGTGGTCTATCTTCCTAGTAAAATAAAGCTTCTTTGCGATCAACTGATTCATTACCTGATACGACGCTCTCCTCTTTCGCTCAAGTCCGAGAAAAGTTTTGAAGGTCGTCCACGTTTTGATTACTGGATGCCAAATGCTCCATTGAGCCACTTCTGAAGACAATATATAAATACTACTCAATTCGCTCTTTCGTGCGATTAGCTTCATGCCACTTGTTATTGTATTCAATGCCGATTTTATGGATTTTGGAGTGCAGTTTCGAACGCCTTTGGATACAGTTGTGTTTTAAGTTTGTTCTCTGTTTTGTGCGTGCATTCGCTTTCATAGTTTTCGGCTGCATTTGCCGGATTAGCCTCCCGGACGGTTATACTCGCTTTCCGAGAAGTTTTAGAATCGAGAAAGAAAACATGATTCATCATGTTTGCAAGCAACAGAAGATTTGACGCTATCTGCGTTGTTTGATCTTTTCCCCCGCACCAGAAATTTGTGGCATCGCGAGTGATAATTTTAATTTTAGTTTATTTACGCGGTGATGTTGGTTCACTCGCAACTATTTTTGAAAAAAATTAAGTGTTTTCGAACGGAGATTTTGAGTAAGCTGAAGGGTGCCTCGCTGGATACGCCCAAGACTGGACGGCCGGTTCCTGGGGAAAGCACTAGATGCGGCGCTCCTCCCAGATGACCATGACAATGCAGGAAGTATTACAACAAAGGTAATTGCTATTAGATATTTTTGCAAGCAGTGACAGATAGCGGACATGAAGAACCAGTGGAGGTGCCGGGCAAAGGTGTTTATCGCTGTTGTCTTTGTCGTAGGCGCCGTCGTAGTCGCTGTCGTAATCGCCGTCGTAGTCGTAGGCAGTACCGTTAGTATATTTAAAATGAACCACCAACCGCTGAAAATATGAATGATCGCGTATTTCTGTTCTTCATTACATACCAAGTGAAATTCGAGAACGTAATTTCATTTGAATAGCTTGTTTAACCAGGTCTTAAACAATCGTCACGTCGGTCATAGCTTGTTATGATTGCCTGAACTATGCGTAAAGAGAAAATCGAAACATCGAACGTCGCGTGAAAGTGGATCTTAATGAAGGCCTACGTACTCTTTCGTAGCTTTTAGTTTTAGGATTTCAAAGATCGTCGGTTGCTTACCGAGCAGAAAAATGCGGTCCCAGGTCCTTTCATATTAAAAATGTATGGTAAGATCGCTTGTTTATCGTGTATTTTGCAAGGTTGCAAAGACTCATTTCAGCTAAAATAATGTTTTTCGGAATAATAAAACCAAAAGATGGTATGATGGCATGTTTTACTTGTAACTTACAAGAAGAGGTTACAAAGTATGCGTTGGAAACATAAAACCTGTAAATTTTGCTTTCTATGAGTCACAATCAGCGATTTGCTGATCGCTGAGTGAGTGAGTGAGTGAGTGAGTTTGTGAAAAATCGCAGATTGTGACTCTCATGAAGTGAAATAAACAGGTTTAATATGTCAAACACATTCTTTGCAACCTCTTCTTGTATCCTACCAATTCAAAATTTGATCATGGCATCTAATTATTTCATAATTTAGAAAAACATTGTTTTAGCTTAAATGAGTCTATGCAACCTTGGTATTTTGTAAAACTTTTCGTTGTCGTCGGTGCCGGGTTTGAATAGTTATAAAAGCTTGAGTAACGCTATAATGTGATATGAGGGGCTTGGTGGCCTTAGAGCAACCGGTTTTGCTTACTGAGCAGAACATCATGAGTCTAATCTCAAGCCCATCCACATTCAAAATTCGTCAATCGTTTTATTTGTTAACATGACTACATAGTAATAACAGCAACTCGATGATTAAAAAGGAGCTCGTCTGCCTAGTGGCAAACGTTTTTGCTTACTGAGCAGAAGACCGTGGGTTCAATCCCAAGCTCCTTCGCGTTATATGATTGTTAGGACATCAATTCAGCTTATCGTTTACCAAAACGAACCCTGCTGCAAACCCAACCCTATTACCCAATATCCCAGTGATTCCTCGTGGAAGTGCAGAGGTGTTCTCGGCTTCCGTCAAAGCGAGTGTCACGTCAACACATTCCTACCCCTTTCTTTCTTGACCTGTGTTCGGGCGCGGCCGGCGCTGGTATAGCCTAATTTAAGATCACCAGTTTTTACACATTGAGGATGATTGCTAGTCCCAAGCATCGTCTATTGGTTCTCGGTGTAATTACAGCTGGTCTGGCAATAACAGAGTAGCAACCGTGGGCGGTCAATCATGCTCATGCTCATGCTCAATGCCGATTTTATGGATTTTGTCATCGAGCTGTTATATTTTTTACAAATGAATTCAATTACTCTTTGAACATTTTCACTATGTTTTAATTTCACGTCAAACAAATTAACAATGGGTCTGTTATTCATGGTTACACATGGTCTTAATCGTTAATAATGGCAATTAGATTACACAAAAATAATACCAACTATGGCTTTCAATTGACACTACATTAATTTAAATACAAGCTTGAAGCTTGTAAAGCTATAAGCTTGAATTAAACCCATGCGTACCATAATCGTCATAACTCAGGTACTTACATAAAAATGAAATATATGCGTAGCTACTACTGTAACATAGTTTAAAAATATGTTGACTTCTTTTGTGCAAACACTTTATTTAAAATTGGTCCTGAAATATAAAAAAAAAATATGTTTTCCAACAACATATTTTGATAGTACCAGCCAAATAAAATTCTAAAAGTCGCTAAGCAATCGATGAAAATTGCTGTCCGCCTGAGCCTGCTTGATCGATTTGAAATCTCCCATAGTGACCGAAAATTTTCAAATCGCTTTATTTTTCAATGGGGCAAGTTGGGGCAGGTAACTACTTCAGCACTTGTTAGGATACACTCCAAACATGGCCCGGAGCTAAAAATTAGTCAGGAAGTATGCGAGAATCGAATGTTCATTTAAATAATTTAATTTTTTTTTTTTTTTTTCAGTTTTCAATTGTTTTTATTTTCGAATAGCTTGTAACATCGTTTCTCAATCTATGGGTGGCGACCCTCAGATGAGTCGCGGAAATTCAGACAACATGGTCTTGTTTTTAATATTTCGAGCAAAATACATCATGTTAGGATAATCCTACAGTAACCTTGGTTTTAATTTGTTGCAATTAAATTGGCTTGAATTGCGAATTACCAATTCTCTTTTTTTTTTTTTTTTTTTCCTCGATTTGTTTTCCGTCGATCTTGTTTTCCGTGCTGAGCACCAATGCTACCGACGCCAGGAAGGCAGCTCCCACACCTGGACCCTTATCGACTCATCAACTCATGAACCGGGGACCAACGGCTTTACTTCCCTTCCGAAGGAAGGCGTGATCAGAGATGTTATGCCTCAGAACATCCCGGCGGCGCCGACTGGGATTGAACCCAGGCCTGCTGGGGTGTGAGGTAATCACGCTTACCACTACACCACCGGCGCCGCTTATTACCAATTCTCATGTGATTTAAGGTAACATGGATGTTTGCCCTACTTAGCTAGAAACTGGGACCGGTGGTTCCCAGAACATGACCAGATGTGGCCAGTAGAGTCATGTGCTCTGATTATTACTACCGTTGAACTATCATGCCATTTGATGTGTCACATGATGGGTTTTATTTATTTCAGGCCGCATAGTTTCAGATCCATTCCAGGCCAAATAGAAAAACAATTTTTTTGACTCGACCTTCTCCGATATGCATGAAACTTTAGATAATTGTATGTTATGGACTGATGTGAATGATATTTTCAAAAATTCAGCCATTTAGAATTTTGTAATTTTTTAAAAAATGGCGTCTTTTACATTTTTCAATAAATTGTAGCACGAAATCGTCACTTCTGAGACAAATTTATCCGGAAAAGAGAAGTGGTTTGGAAAAAATATACTCCATATTTCTTTTTTGAATAAAGAATCAAAAAAAGTAACGGTAATATTTCAAAGAGTTTTTTTTTAGTATTTATATATTTTTTAAATAATGCTCATAGAAACTTATGGAGTATTTTAATATCGTATCGATTGGCGTATTTGGATTTTAATTTCATCTACAAATGACAAAGTTACAAGCGTTCAAAACCTAACACTATTTCACCACACATGTTTTTTATTTACACCCCAGTATAATCGACAAAGACGTAGTTCTGCGTCAAAATACAAGATCCAACATGGCCGATTTTTTTGTAAAAATATGAATGATGCCCATAATACGCAATTATGGAAAGTTTCATGCAAAAGCTTTTCCGATTCGTCATTTGGCGTGGATCTGCTCTTCATGGAATTTACAAACCAGAACATGTTCCGGCCATACTTCTCCGGAACCAGATCACGATTCCAAAAATATTAAAAAAGTTCTGTGAGAACATAGTATCTTGTCCCACCCACATCTTTGAAGGTGGTTGCGCCTCTAGTTCTGACAATATCTGGGCACAAACATTTGATTTCTTTATGTCCTTCACACCATTATGGATTTTATTAGAGATTTGTGGTAGAAAAACTTCTAAAAAATTGCCAACTAGCAAAAGTTCGTTTTGAACACTCTTCCGAAAAAAATCATGTAATGGATGAGATATTTAAATTTTTCAACTAAGGTCGAACTTTTGCCCCACCTACTCTATATCTTAAACATCCATCTTGAAGATGAATGGGAAAGATTTGGAATTGCGGTTGTGTGAACTATTGGACTGACAAAATCGGGTAATTACTGTAAATTGATGCTTCTAACGCACACAAATGTACTGCAAATGCACTCCCACAAAAGTGAATGACTTGAAGAATGACCTAAAAACAATCTTGAACCGGTGTGCTGTTGATCTTTTTGCACCCCTGTCATTCTAACCCAGCCCCAACCACAGAACAATCGACAATCGCCGATATTAGGCACGCTTAAACTGATTGTATTATTCACTTCCGCCATTACAAAGCACACCACCACTCGTGATGATTATACGCACCGCACCAACCCAAGTTCGCCTTATCGCAGATCGCTTACTCACCTCGTGTAGATACTGCACGTTTACGACGCCAAACACGAAAATGAACTTGTAGAAGATAAAGTTCCAAAATTTGTCCTTCATGTGCTGTGGAGGAGGAGTAAGAAGGAAAAGAATAATGGTTAAAAAAGTAACACCAAAACAGGCAGTACAATAACTGCCAATTACTGATTAAAAAACCTTTTATCGATTTATTATGATTTAACGACGTTAAATGACTGCAGGGCTTGCAGGTAAAAACTACAACTAGAAAATCATTTGTTTTACAGCTGCAACAAAACAAAACTCGACGCTTCCGATCTGACAACCCTGAGGACAATATCCGCACTGCGCTCCGGCTGCTTCCGCGGAGTCTCGGATTTAGGCGACCCATCAAATTGACCTAAAAAGATTACCGGGTGTGTTCTCGTTTTTCCAGCACTCGCTCAGCAGCCATTTATCATTGATCAAACGAAGGAACGGACGAACGAATGAACGGACGCACTCCTTCAACCTGTTCCTCATCGCTGGTTCATGATGACTCAGCACCCGCCGCGGTCGAAATCATCACCCATCAAATGTCATTTGATGGATCGTAAATTTGGCGTTTGTTGGTACAAAAAACAACACACCTACAGCCACATACACACAGCTGCAATTTAGTTGTATTGAGCCTCGATAACATTTACAGCTGACTAGACGATCGCACAGCGAAGAATGTCCTTGACTGAGTTCAATGTCAGATCGGTTGTAGGCTTATGTTTTTTTTGGCGCGAGGCGATATATGTAGATCACTAAATTTTTTTAATAAATTAACTTGCGCTATCGTGATCGGACCTGTTGATCTCAATTTCCGAAAAATGGAATCACGTAAACAAACTGATTATTGATCTAGAAAAATATTTACTCCACTCGAAATTTACCTGTTGTTCGGAGATTCGCAATTCTCCGAAAACCACCTTCTGGATCGATTTTCCAAGCAGGATCAGACAGCAATAGGCCATGTTTATCAGTGTCTGTGAAGGGGGAAAAGAAAAAAGGAAACGAGAATGTTAGAATCATCGTTCAATATTTGTTAAGTGGCTAAATAAATATCTGACGTCAGTGAATTGATCGTTTTCGTGATTAGCATCAGTGGGAATGAGCAACAATGCATGCACTCATCTGGTGGTGGCAAATGATGAAGTGGAATGCGAATATACGCGGCACCGAAGTTGTCTGGCTGTGATTCATCAGTGGATCGCTATTTCTAGTACACATCAGGGTATATTTTTGAGGTAGGTCAAGGTTTGAAATCTGGTCTGTTTAGGTAGCGCAGTAGTGATTGCTCGTGGAAAAAATATAAGGTTAAGATCTAATTTTGGGCCTACTAAGAACAACCCTCACTTTATCTCTGTTTTTCGAGCGGATTTTTACACAAAATGAGTTCTTAATTTATTTACCTTTCCATAAGTACCGTAAGATTTTAGGAAGAGTCACAAATTGCTGAGATATTTTTTAAAGACTAACACTGCTTCTTGACTCGAAACCCAGGAAACGGATTCTAGTTCCGTCCTAACGCATTAAAAGAACATTGGAATCACTTTGGCCTACGGATGAAGTTAAAAACGGAATGGAAAAATTAATTCGGTCGAAGCGCTTCTTTTGTTTTTGATAAAAAAAAGGGTGTAAATATTCCTTCGGACCTAAAGACTTGGCCTTGTAGCTTTTGAACTAAAGTATCGTACCGAACATATAATTGACTCGCTAGCGCCGAAATCATAGATGTATGGAAACTAAGAAATGATTACCAACTTCGGTAAAACTTTGACCCTTATTTCAAAAGTTGTTTCACTAAATTTCAATTTCAAGACACTGTCAGCCAGTCTTGTTTAACTAATCTAGTCTTGATATTGTGATGAAATTTTCCTTGTTTTGAAGTTTTAAAACTAATGATTTTTACCGAACAGTTCAGCTGTTGAAAGTTCGGTAAAAATCAGCGAAGTCGGTAATCATTTCTAAGTGTGTGTGATGTTTTCTGCTCGATAGGCCAAAAATGGCCGATTAGGCCCAAGTATTTAGTTCTCTACCCTAGTTTTGCTCTATTCCTTTAAAGTATTCAAAACCGGTAGGTCTTGAACCGAAACTCTAATGTCATTCATTAACTCTAAGAGGAAACTATGTCTATATGGTAATATTGACCATGTGGTAGCTACTCCCTAACTGTAACAACTGCACAGAAGTTCAAAGCAGATAAGTCGACGTTGATAACTGGAGTTGAATCTTTCTCAACTATCTTAACAAGGTAAGGATGCAATTCAGAATTTCAATTTTTGTGGCATTCAACAAAAGAATTCATATAGAATCAGGAAAAGGTTGCATATTTTTTACACTCCGTTGAAAGGTTTTAAACCTATTGAATAAAAAGAAAAAGAAGGGCTTGCTCCTAATGTTAATAAATAACCTTGATTAATGTGTTACTGGTGACAAATGTCTTTTTTTCTATTCTTTTTTTGTTAATTGCTTTATTTGTACAGGCTCAATCGAATAAACTTTACAGAGCCAAGTTATCATTTTCGTTATACATTATAAATGTCTTAAATCTAAAATTAAGGGATTTGAACCGATTACTAGCGGTCTTCTCGAAGTTAGTGGATGACAATTGTAAACATGACAAACACATACACACACACACAATACAAACTTAACACAAATTTAATCAAACTACCAATCTATGGTTAATATTCTTAAAGAAAACATATATGAGCTGCATAAACTCCAGATCGCGTTTAGCCAAAATATCCCGAACTGGAACATTAGGTTGTCTACCTCGAGCTCGAAGGGAATCGTACAACTCGGATCTGACTCCACGGTGCTCAGCACATGACCAAATAATGTGATCTGCGTCCTGGTAACCTTGGCAACATTCACAGAGATTGCTGTCCCCCAGCCCAACACGGAATCGAGCAATGAGATGGGACCCATGCAAAGGTGATGACAAATGATCTTAAAGATAAAGCTCTCGTATTTTCATGAGAAAATAAGAGGAGTGCTTTACCGGCGAGCGAATAGCCTCGACAGAACTGAGACTATCCGTAAAAATAAAGTAGTGATCTGGTGAAAGTGGCAAATGCCTTTCTCGTATAATATTAAATAGCCCATATCTATGCTAAATTGATACAGCTTCCCGAGGATATCCAAAGTAAAGGAGTCTGGCCATTAGGCCGAACGTCGTTTGGCCGAATGGGTAATTTGAACGGATGCCGTTTGGCCGAATACTTGAGAAGGATTGCATCAATTTCCAAACAATACTAGATTCCAGTAAACAGCTTTTTCACACTGAAAATATATAATCGTTAATTCTATTAAACTCGTTTCGTAAAAATGGGTTTCATAGATAACAACATAATTTTCGTAAATTTTACGAAACATTCATGCTGCCTGGCATCTGGCACAATGCTGCCTTATTCGTATAGGGGAAACGCTCCTATAGTTGCGGTACGTTAGAAGCGTTAGGTTCCTATAGTTGTGTATGGAGACTCCGTACACAACTATAGGAACCTAACGCTTCTAACGTACCGCAACTATAGGAGCGTTTCCCCTAATACACAAACTGAATTTCGTGCATACCAGCAAATGCTTTTCTTGTCTTCTAAACTGCCCATTCACATTTGTGTTGCTCCCGTTGCTGATGGCTGTGGTGTGATGAGTTGTGTGTGAAAGAAAGGTTTCTACTGTTGTCGTTCCAGATATCCGCTCATATTTTTTGTTGCTGCGAGTGATGCTAATAAGAATGCTGGTGGGTATGAGATAGATGATTTTACAGCCATTCAGGAAGGTGGAACCACCGAGCTGATGTTGAAGGTGGGTTTATGAAAGACGGACTATACATCCGGCTCTGGATTGAAATGGTTGACTGTCTTCTAGGTAAAGTCCTCGTCGATAATGGGGAGGGCTAAATTTATTAACGCCTTCGTACATTCAACGATAAACAGAAATACAGTCCACATCGTTGCGGACCTATTTGCTTTTTACTGAAGGGAGTGTTACCGCTACCTAAAACTTCAACAAATTTAAACAACACTTCTAAGTGCTAAATTTTACCTGCAAGTTGTCTATCTTGTTCGAATCTTATTCCTCTGAGATGCTTTTTTGGACCCTACCCGAGGAAATCCTGGTATTGACCCTACCCGAGCTAATCCTAATCGATATCCAGATTTGGGCAATTCCTCAACGATCCTTCGGCTTCTTATAGTAATCTACTTGAAAGTCGATTTGGAGAACTTCTACCAACATGATAGAGAAGTTCTGAAGAGGATAGATTGATAGCTCCGCTAGAGTACGGCAGTGTGAAAATTGAACAGAAGTTGAAATTGAGCGCACACTCCTTTACCTAGATCATACATTGATGGACGAAAGGGATTAGAAATATTTCCCCAAATCTACAGGCAAAAAACTTGCTCCTATACTGTCTGCGGCAATGGAATAGTTCTAGCGACGTTTATCACCACCTAATAAATTATCGCACTAAAGGTTCATGTTGATATAAGTGTAGCATTTTCTCCCAACTCTGAAAGTCGTAAACTTCACGAACGAACACACTTCGATTGAATGTGATTTGGAGAAACATTATTCTGCTGCCATAACGCCTAAACGCAAAAGAAAAGGGCGATCTCTTGATCCCCCTTCTGATGACATTTATTTGAGCAATCAATTTTATATGCTCACGGATGATGAGAATGATCCATCATTCAGGCAAAATTCCATTAAACATTCCCGGCTTAATGCCAAAAAGGAAAAGGTCCCCCCTGTTGTGATAACAACTCCCGATTTCCATGCTCTTCACACGGAACTTTTGAACATCGTTAAATTGAAGTTTTAACTTCAAATTGGCCGTCGGGGTGAATGTCGTGTATTGGCTGAAACCTTGGACGAATTCAAACGTCTTCTCAAGTATTATAATAAGAAGCAACACACATTTTTCACTTATGACACCAAAACTGAACGTCTGTTCAAGGTTGTCTTGAAAGGTCGACCCAGTGGTGATTCCCTGGATCAGACCAAAGATGCATTGACAAAATTACTTGCAGTTGGAATGCTCGCATCAATTAAAGATAATGAAGACGAGCTCTTTAACTTTTTGAGAGTCAATAACGTGCATATCGCTGTTATAACTGAAACGTTCCTCAAACCTGACCATAAGGATAAAAGAGACGCAAATCATTTCAATTATTGAAATGATCGTCTTGATGGAGCCGGTGATGACGTTGCTATCATTGTTCATAGCAGGGCGTCACAATATCAGCTTCAATCGACCAAATCGATGCGACGAAGAGACTGCTGGCTTTCTTTTTCTGTTAAAGTCGAACAGCTTCGCAGCATTCTAGAACCTCAGTCGGCGTGCACAAACAAATGTTCAATCGCTTGTCTCTCTTTCTCCCGTCGCTCCATTGGTCTTTCTTTCAAGCTTCGGTGAAACGGATGAGCGAAATAGCGGTCGACTTTGATAGTTTTCTCTTTCATGAAACACATCAACAGAGGTTTCATGACGTATATGACGGAAAATGAAATAACAAATTTAAAGCATTTCTCACGTGAAAACACTTGAAGATTACACGTAATATTTTTAATTTATCTTCCATCCACATATTCATTTAAAAAAAATGATAGAAAACGGGACATAACGCATTTTAAACAAATTGAAAGAGCGGTGATAGAGTGTTCGTGAGAGAGGATTGAAAGCCATAATGAAGTTTCGTTTAACTAGAAAATCGACGTTAGTTACATTTTACATTGAAAGCCATGAGCAAAGCAACGACGAGAAGTTCCATAGCCAGCCTTTCCTTCTAAGCGTCCTGCTTTTTTATTTTCGTTTCTTGCTGATAGTCTAGCTAGGCGTTATAGAAATGAAGCGTCGAACACGTATGTATGAGAGAAACAAAACACGAGTTCATTTTAGAGCTTCGAAAATGTAGAGCCCTGGTTCATAGACGTCATCAAACATCAAATTTGAAACCAAAGTGTTTGAAACTTTGGGAGTTTCGGTCGAGACAAAATTTGGACCACTTACGTTTATAGCTGCCTTTTTGCTCTCAAGGGTTTCCTTCAGAAACTTACTTGTCTTAGGTCTAAATTCTTCATTATTGGTGATGTTTCATGATTGTTCTGCAGATTATTACACTATTCACTATCCAAACAGCCCAAGATGCTTTCTTCAGCAAGAAATCCCTCAACTATGGATTTTGTCTGAACTGATTCATGTCAACTTTTAAGCCAATTGGTTACCCATGCTGATGCTGCTCACCTTCCAGTAACTATTGAAATACCCCTAGAAATAATTTCTAATCCCAACAGTTCTACTTTCAAATATCGAACATTTATGGAATATAACTTTGATAACTTTGACTCCGGATGACGCTGGAGTTGCCCAGGACTACGCGCAGCAGCTACCACTACCCACGGACGAGCAGCTTGGCGCAGCTTCTCTTGAAGATGGCTGGGGGGACTAGCGGCACTAGGTACTGCAATCCCGGACCGAAGAAATGACTGGTTTGACGGCGAATGCAAACTGTTAGTAGAGGAGAAGAATGCAGCACGGGCGAGAATGCTGCAACACCGCACGAGATTGAATATGGAGCGATACAGACAAGCACGGAACAGACAAAACTCGGTTTTCCTAAGGAAGAGGCGTCAGCAGGAAGACCGAGATCGCGAGGCGATGAAAAATCTGTACCGCGTAAACGACACACGGAAGTTCTACGAGAAGCTAAATAGTTCGCGCAAAGGCTACATGCCGCAAGCCGATATGTGCAAGGACTTGGACGGTAACCTTCTCACGAACGAGTGTGACGTGATTGAGAGGTGGAAGCAGTACTATGACGAGCACCTCAACGGTGATTCAGCAGAAAACGAAGGTGGCACGGCAACAGACCTTGGAGCACGCGCAGAAGACGACAGGCTACCGGCCCCTGATCTTCAAGAAGTTGAGGAGGAGATCGGTCGGCTGAAGAACAACAAAGCAACTGGTGTAGATCAACTATCAAGTGAGCTATTGAAATACGGTGGTTAAGCACTGGCTAGAGCGCTGCACTGGGTAATTGCCAAGATTTGGGAGGAGGAGATATTACCGGAGGAGTGGATGGAAGGTGTCGTATGCCCAATCTACAAAAAGGGCGACAAGTTGGATTGCTGCAACTACCGCGCGATCATACTGCTGAGCGCCGCCTACAAGGTACTCTCCCAAATTCTATGCCGCCGTCTGTCACCATATGCAAGAGAGTTCGTGGGACAATACCAGGCGGGATTCATGGGTGCCCGCGCTACCACGGACCAAATTTTCGCGATTCGGCAGGTTCTGCAGAAATGCCGCGAATACAACGTGCCCACACATCATTTGTTCATCGATTTCAAATCCGCATACGACACAATCGATCGAGATCAGCTATGGCAGATTATGCACGAGTACGGACTTCCGGATAAACTGACGCGATTGGTCAAGGCGACGATGGATCGAGTGCTGTGCGTTGTTCGAGTATCGGAGACACTCTCGAGTCCCTTTGAATCTCGAAGAGGGTTGCGGCAGGATGATGGACTTTCGTGTCTGCTGTTCAACATTGCGTTAGAAGGTGTGATCAGAAGAGCTGGGATAGACACGAGTGTCACGATATTCAGGAAGTCCATCCAGCTCCTTGGCTTCGCCGATGACATTGACATTAAGGCACGGAACTTTGAGATGATGGCGGAAACGTACATCAGACTGAAGGCTGAAGCTAGGCGGATTAAACTTGCCATCATCGCATCGAAGACAAAATACATGAAAGGAAGAGGTTCTAGGGAAGACAATGTTAGCCTCTCACCCCGAGTTCAGATTGACGATGACGAAATCGAGGTGGTCGATGAGTTTGGGCTCACTGGTGACCGCCGAAAATGATACCAGCAGAGAAATTCAAAGACGCATTATGGCAGGGAATCGTGCTTACTTTGGACTCCGGATCCCATTCAAAAAGACCTTCCAGATCCTCGGAGTACGTTTGGATCGGTGCTTAAGGTTTGGTGATTATTTGAATGGTATCAAGACCAAATGCAGCACACGCCTGAACATCCTAAGAACAGTCTCCAAGCCACACAAGTACAGCAACTGAGACATTCTACTCTGGGTGGCTAAAGCCACTGTGAACTGTCTAATATTTTACGATATCGAGCTATTCTGCATGGCCAGCGACTCCAGACTAGCCTCCACATACTACATGGCAACTCGGATCGTTGCTGGACTTCTATCACCACCCCCGCCTAATCAGCCTGCATCGAACTCGACACTCTACCCTTCCAATATCAAGTTGCGGAAAAGTAGGATTGTCAGCTACCTGGGGAAGACTTCCGGAAATTCTGAGTTCTTTCTCCTCTATGAGGGGAATTCTAGTCCTCAGGTCCCTCGCCCATCTGGAGCTCCCTTCGGTGTCAAGGGTCCACTGGATCGCAGGTAGGGGATGGGAGAAGATTCCAGGCAGGCAACAACTCTCGTGCTATTCACACCCTCGTCGCGGAAATGCTGGGAAACAAATATCGAGATTTTCACCACCAGAACACTGACGGCTCCAAGGCTGCGAGCAGGGTCAGCTTTGGGATTGCTCATCACACTTGCTGTTCTTTTCCCCTGGCTTCCTGACCAATGCTCGGTTCTCTCGGCGGAAACTGCCGCAATATTTTACGCTGCCAACTGCCGCTTTGAAATCTCCGATACCCAAACATCCGTGGATACAAGGCATTCAAAGGTTGCTGTATCTCAAGATACCGATGATACAGACGGATGATTTCTTCGGCAAAGTTGATCAGGGGGTCAAGGATTGTTGGATGATGGACAGAACAATTCGGAATTCTTCCGCTAGGCAGCGCTAGTGAGCATTCGAAGTGTATATGTTTGTGCTGCTGTATCTCAAGATCCTGAATATTTAGACGGATGATTTCTTCGGCAAAGTTGATCAGGAGGTCAAGGACTGTTGTATTATGGACAGAAAAATTCGGAATTCTTCCGCTAGGCGGCGCTAGTGAGCATTCGAAGTGTATATGTTTGTGCTGCTGTATCTCAAGATCCTGACTATTTAGACGGATGATTTCTTCGGCAAAGTTGATCATCGGGTCAAGGATTGTTGGATGATGGACAGAACAATTCGGAATTCCTCCACTAGGTGGCGCTAGTCATTATTGAAAGTGAATATATTTGTGCTGCTGTATCTCAAGATCCTGACTATTTAGACGGATGATTTCTTGGGCAAAGTTGATCAGGGGGTCAAGGACTGTTGGATGATGGACAGAACAATTCGGAATTCCTCCGCTAGTTAGTGCTATCTATGATCTTCTCTGGCTATTACGTCCCAACTGTAACTTAACACCTGCTCTCAACTTAGTGCTCTAGATGCACTTCCACGGTTGTTAATTGAAAGCTTTCCAAGCCTGTTCGATTTTTACATGTGTATATTGTGTGGCAAGTACAATAATATACTATGTCCAGGGAAGTCGAGAAATTTTCCATTCTGAAATCCTAGACCAACCGGGATCCGAACCCAGCCACCTCCAGCATGGTTTGCTTTATAGTCGCAGGCTCTACCGACCGAGCTTACTGAGGCCCCCTGATCTATGAATGTAATCAAACTAAAATGCGAGATGGTAGCCTAATTAACAAGTTTTGAGGACAATTTGGTGAGCCTAGAACGTCTTAAACATATCGAATTCAAACGTAAATAATGTGCATGATATGTTTAACCCTGTTTGGAGATGTTTTAATACAAAGGGCTTTGAATCAGTGAACCTGGATGAGAATTTGATCTGAACTCAAGGACAATTTGGAGACCCGTGAGTATCTTATACACCTCAAAATCAACTATAAACGAACAGCAGAAACTGTATAAACATGTTTCGGAAAGTTTTGTCGGTGAGATCATCGTGCAGATTTTAGTTGATCCAGTAGATCAAATAATCTGACCTCTAGAACAATTTGAAGAACCTAGAACTTCTAATACACCTTAAATTAATGCTATTTAGAGATGTTTAGTTGCTAAGGACCTTGTATCAGTTATGGTTGATCAGGTTGATCTGAGCTCAAAACAATTTGGAGAACCTTAATTATAAACCAAAATAAATCAAAAACGATCCGCAGAAACTTTATGAACATGTCTTTGTAGGTTTTGTCGCTGAGGACATCGTGCAGTTCATGGTTGAGCCAGTAGATCAAATAATCTGAACTCCAAAGCAACTGGGAAAACCTAGAACATCTCATACACCATCAATTACAACGAAAATGATGTACATTATAGAAGTGCTCCAACAAAAAAATATGGTAGTGGAAAATCCAGGCCAGTCCCACAGGTGGATCGCGAAACAGTTTGGAATCGACAATTCGACCGTGTCGCGTGTGGTAAAATCGTTCAAGAAGACCCAGACGACCCAGCGGCGAGCTGGCAGCGGAAGAAAATGAGGGATTACTTCTAGCGCAGTCCGAACCTTTCGATTCGGGACGTGACCAAGAAGGTCAATTCTTCCATCGGGTTTGTCTAGCAGACAATGAAGCGGGCCAGACTTCATGTCTTCAAGGCAAGGAGGCGCCTAACCGAACCAATAAACAGAATACGGTGGCCAAATCCCGCGCCAGGAAGCTGTACCACGAGTGGTTGGTGCAGCCGAAATGCATCGTAATTGACGATGAGACGCCCCAGTAACATTTTGGGTTTTGTAATGGTTTTGAAGAGGTTTAAAAGGCTTAGAATGGACTTGAAGACCACAATTAAACCGGAAATGTTGCTTGTGTGTACATTAAAGCGGACGCCAAGCAGTTTCCCGGCCTGGATTTTTTCGTCGGCAAGTCCCACCTGGGTGTTCCGGAAAAAGAAGGTCGACAAATTTGCCAATAAGTATTGAGTGTGGCAGACGATCTGTGGGTGCGGCAAATTCAGTAAGCCGTACATAACGACCGGCACCATCAACGGCCAAATATATAAAGAAGAATGCCTCCAGAAGCGCCTGCTGTTCTTCCTCCGGTCCCACGAAGGTGACACTCTGTTTTGACCGGATCTGGTATCGTGCCATTACGCGAAACCGGTGATGGAGTGGTACGAAGCCAACGATTTTGTTTTTGTGCCGAAGAAGGCAAATCTGCCAAACTCGCCAGAACTTCGCCCAATAGAAAAATTCTGAGCGATTATGAAGGGTAAGCTCCGGAAAACAGAGAAGGTCTTCAAAAACGACAAAGATTTGAAGAAAGAGTGACAAGTAATATTACACCATATGTTCGACACGATTGAAGTGTATCCACTTTGATGTAATAATAAAATTATTTTTTTGCTGTGCAACGATGCTACGGACAATCCTGGTCTAATCATCTGAACCGTGTACCCAAAAATATCTTATTCTAACACCTGTGATTCGCACTGACCAGGACCCGGAATCCTGCTCTTGCAATACAACCAACTACAGAATACCCGTTTACCGAACCACTGCAGCTAACCAAGACTACGTCCTAGATGCAACTCCGTATTTAACTCTGTAAAACAAAAACTCTGTATATATGATATATGATAGAGGGGTTACCCTTCTGGAACACCCAAATCCGAAACTAGGGGGAGCTCCCACCCTCTTTTCCCAAAGAGACGAACCAGCCAGGTGCTGAAAGTCTCTATAATAAAGCTAAACTAAACTAACTAAGCAACTAAGCATAGGATTTTCGGCCAACCCATAAATCTTCTGTATAATTATAGGAGGAATAATTTTCTGATCAGTTTCGCTAGGATGGTCATCTTGCCCCACTTTCTCCTACTAACTGGTCAATACTAGTTTTACTTGTCTACGTATGTATCTTTGTTCAATTCATTTGGGTTCAACGAACGGTAAGAAGACACGCTTGTTGCCAGCAATCTACTGACTGCACTACCTGTATCACTACGGATAGAAACTCACATCAAAGATGAACGATTCAAAACCAGTTTCATTCATTAGTAAAAGACCAACGTTCTCCAACTATGTGCCGCTCGTTGCCATTTGGATTACCCGTTTCCAGTACTCGAAAAAAAGTCCTATGTTCAAAGTTGAAATAAATGATCGATGTTCAGGAAGCAAAAACTATAGTTGCTATATTTAAATAAAGCGACTATAGCGAAAACCCGTTCGCTGACCACAAGCCTTCAATGCATCCAGTTTCTGCTGTAATAATGTCTTATCACAATAACCCTTTCGTGATGGGTAAAACACTCATAGTATTTCGAAACAAGTAGGATTGGTTTTGAAAGTAAAGTAAATCAACAAGCTTCAAAACTTTAAAAGGAAACTGTTGCTATCCATATCTACTTGTTAATCGATTGAAAAATTCAAACCATGAGAAATACGCAGAACCTGTTTTGAAAACATCACTAACACATTGTGTGAGTCCGGCCAATCATTAGCCTCGATTTGTGCACAGTCTTAATTGTTGGATATTTTTTTCTGCTGCCACATTGCTGCCTAGTTTTATCACCTCTTTACCTCCATATTCATACGATTTACAGCAACCTATCGAACATCGTCGCATCACATCAACGAATCGCTAGATCGCTTTCAAGAATTGTGCAAATAATACCTAGGGTAAGGTGGTGCAAAACGCACCGTTTGTGCAAATTCGTGAAGTTCTAGCGCATGGAAGCTAGATGTAATTGAGTATGGGTCATCATACTGTTTTCGACTAAGGTCGAGTGATTTCGAACTAGAAGACGAAGATGTTTCATAGTATTCTAAACATTTTTCAATGCTAAATGATACCAGGATAAAACGCCTGATTCATGGTGCAATATGCGTCACAACATTGGGGTAAGTCACCCGACACCAATGAACAAGACGCATCACAACCATGGAATCACAAATATCTCATAATGACAAGCGATCGACGAGCCGAATGTTAACGCTATGTCAGAAATGGAAAGCAATCACTTTTGTTCACGGCAAACTGCCTTTGCAATATAGTTCGCTCGGGTCGGTAGAAGAAAACGACCAATTTGTTGGCAAGCTACTTCACGAAGTTACGCCGAATATGATACACGTGTGCTAATGAGAATTGTTTTGTCTTTTCTCGCTTCCGATCAAGCTATGTCCTCAACCATGTATATTGCAACAAAGCAGGCAAGCAATATATCATTAATATCCTTCTACAACTAGCTATATTACAGAGAGAGTTTATCGTGGTAGTACTAGCAAGCGTTTTGTCTTTTTCGTTGGTCGCTTTATGTGTTTGAATTAGCTGACCACAACATTTTGTCAAAATGCACCGCTTGAAAGAGGTAAACCATAACCTGCATGTAGAGAATACAATGGCATGGGGTATTAGAAATGAGTATTCCTTTATTGTATATGAAAAACAAGGTCTGAATAAAGAGTAAATCTCCAATTCATAAAGAAAAACATCGAAAATATATGTGACAAGTGAATTCGTTCCGTACTTTTGTGATAAATACGAGCATAATTTGGCTTGCATCCTATGACTAAAAATCTCATTACTAAAGCATTTAAAAAACAAGCTTAATTTGTCGTGAACAGAATACCAATTTTCATAATAATCAAACAGCTAATGACTTCTTGACCAGAAATTATCTGTGAACCTTCCAAAATTATCTGAGGAAAAGTTATCGTTGTCTATTTATGCAAGTGGGCATTTTGGCCTATCTTCCCCTACTGCTCTCGAACTTAAAGTAACCCCAGCAGTCTCAAGTCAAGAAAAAAACGAGCTGTAGAACTGGATAGGTAGGTATTTGGCTACTGTCCGTCTGTTTAGCCGGGCGCCCCCACACCACCACCACTACAAACATTCGTCCGCGGCAGCTCTGAGCCACCGCCAGCCGGTTGAACTTGACTTTGAAAAGTTTGATGCTAAAACTGTTTACAGACACAAGGCGCGCGCGGCTCCGCTCTTTTATAGCGCTAGCTTCATTGCAAGTCAATTTCGCAGGCCGGCATTTTTCCGAACTCACTGCCCAATTGGAATTTGAAATTATCGCATTGAAGCGAGTCGGCAACATTCACCCCCCCAAAAAAAAAGGGGGGTGTCGGTGCACAGCGCGCGGTTGAAAGAAGTGGGTGATAATTACGTTATGCGTCACCTATAGAGGCTTCTTATCCTGATGATGGTAGGGAATTCTATGCAACGAAGAACAGTAGACGGTGGGCTGTTGTCATTGAATCGGTTCGTGTTTTGTGCCCGGAATGAATCACACAAGCGGAAGGGGGACCCTACTTTTAAGATCTGTGTTGGACTGTTGGGAATTTGTGGTAAACAGTGGTACTTCTAGTCATTGCCTTGCTAGTCTGTTGTTTACGTTGAAATTTGCTTCCTGTTTGTTGTCATTCGATGATTCCATTTCGAGGGAATAATTGTGGGAAGCGGTCATTGTATGGAAATCAGTTTAAAATAAACATTAATTTTAGTTGATATAAGATTGGTTGTTCAGTTTGGTGAGCATACATGGAACTTCAGGTCGTAAAGATGGCTTTTTCGGTATAGAAAGGGCTGGAAGTGGGTATGTATTGTAATAGTGGTGAATTTAGTGACTAAACTATCGAAAATAGTGGAAAAGTGACCAATAGTGACATTTACTGGTCGGAATGATATGGGTCTAATCTTCCGTTGCCATAATGCGCATTTTTCATGCTTCTTAAAAATAAAACAAATTGTTTACGAATCACAAAATAAGTATGAATTGAATAAGCAAGAGCGCGGTCCAATTTTAACCTCCATTTATCCACTCTATACTTTTTTGACTACCTCGATTTTTTTTAAACAAATCATTTACTAAGTAGAGAAATATTAGCATTTGGCGTCAGATTATCAGTACAATAGCATGCTGTGGCTGTCAGTTGCGTAGAACTACTTTCACTGAAACGGCAATGCATTTTGAAGATCTAGGATATAGATGAAGCGATGCGTTAAACAACGTGAAGAACTGCAGTCTAGAATTAAATGTAGATCTAAGTTAGCCATGAGTATTTTAATAAAAAAAATCGTTCTCTTCTTTGTAGTCACTATAACGGACTGCTCTTGTTTTAGTTTTGCTCCATTCCGCCCAGAATAGAATCTTCAGTTTTCATGCAACGGAAAATCAGTAGGATCAGATCTAGTTTTTATGGAGTATATCGAAGGCGCGGACGAGTATTCACTAGAAACACAGTTAAAGATAATGTAGAAGATCTTCATAGAGAATGGCATGCCTCAATAATGGTACAGGACCCTATACCAAAGAAGGCAGGAGAAACGGAGGCAGATCATTTCAGAAGAATATCGTTGTGTAATGTTGCATATAAAATTTATGCAAAGTGGATTGCTCAGCGGCTCACACAATTTGCGGGAGATCCAGGGATAAGCTTGATGTATCCTTCACAACGAAAAGATCAACTGATGATCACATTTGTGTGGCAAGAAGAGTAATGGAAGAGCATTGGAATAGCGGTAACGATCTGATAATCTTAGTACTAGATATAAGAAAAGCTTTCGATACAGTTAAGGATATTATTCTAGGCTTAGATGTTCCCTCATGATTAGTGGATAGAATTCTGATGTGCTTTAAAGACGAAATGACTTGGGTATTTTGGGAATTTCAATACTCAGAGGAAGTTAAACGTAGTAAAAGCATTAAGGAAAGCTGTCCTCCTTCACCATTGTTATTTAATTATTATTTAATTATTTCATACAGGAAGTTTTGAGCAAAGATGAAATTCCTAAATTAAAACTTTTAGACTTTGATTCTGCCGTTTGCTGATGACTTATTTATTATTGCTAGGAACTTAATAGAGATGAAGACAGTATTGAAAATCCTCACACAAGAGTTGCAGCAAGTCGGCTTAAGTATAAACTATAATAAATGCCAGATTATGTTTAGATATTCCAACAATAAAACAAAACAACCAGAAGAGATTACATAAAATGGAAAAACATTTAAGTTTAGTAACCGCATTAAGCACTAAGGAGTATGTCTAACAGCAGCACTGAATATAAAACTGACCAATAGAGAAAGGTGCAAGAATGCCTTGACAACTACCAGAATGGTAGCGGAAGTACACCAGTATTGGCCATATGTTCCTATTTTGGCCACACTTCATAAAACCAAAAGAATTAAAATATTCGTGTATTTTGTGGTCGAAATGTTTATGTACACCAATAAATAGGATTTGTACCAACAAACTGAACGCAACTGAATATCTCAAAATTGTAAACAACGTGAAATATCGTCAAAAGGTGGCCAAAATAGCAACATGGCCAATACTGGTGCGTTTCCCCTAGTTGATTTTTGTATACAGTTTCATCCGAGTAGGGAGTTGGAGAAGACTATATATGAAACAGTATTAGCTCCAGCACATATCAATGACACTAAAGTAGCCGTTCTTACAAAAAGAGTAGGATTTCTCTAGCTAAGTAATGAAAAGCTTATTTTACGTAATACCTACAGTCAATGTAAGAGACAATAAAAATCAAAATTTAACGCTAAGAAATTGCTCGACTGTAAAACTATCAACAGAAGAGTAAGAGTATGTATAATCAGCTGATGAGGTCACATTTTGAGGAGAGAACATAATCATCCCATCAGACTAGCATTCAATCCTTTTTTATTTTTTTAGCAATCACCGACGGACATCGATTGCCATCCATTGACGGCGACCGAATGTGCAGGCAGGCCGCTTCCACACCTTCGTAGGATATCGCACCCATTCAAACACACATAATCCGGGACTAACGACCTTACTTCCCTTCCGAAGGAAGACGTGGCCAGAGATTCTTATGCCTCAGAAAAATCCCATTGAACCCAGATCCATTGGGCACGCAGCAGTCACGCTTATCACTACACCACCGGCGCCGGCTGCCTAGCATTCAATGTGAATTTCAAAATGAAAAAAATAAGAGGTTGTATCCAAGACACGACCGTATATTTTACGTGCTCGGTATCAATATTCGGCGACTGTGTTAGGGAAACCACTTTTTCCCATCACAGTTTCGTTTTCTGATGCAGGGCTGTTACAAGATTTTCTAAATTTGATCCGCGACTTCAAATACTAATCCGCGACAAAAAAAAAACTGTTTTCGTTGCCTCAAAATAACATTTGTATACTACTACATGGAATTTTAAGCTTATTGCTCATATTAGATTCTTGCCTGCGCTCAACTTAGTGTTCTTTGAAGTACTTTCACATTTTAATTGAGAGCTTTCTATGCCTGCACCATCCTATTCTCAAGGAAGTAGAGAAATTTTCCAACCCGAAAAATTAATAGACCGGACGGGAATCGAACTCAGCGATTCTATTGAATAATACCAGCCTAGATTTGATGAAACATTATATAAAAAAATAATGCATTTTTGTTGGGCACAGCCAGGCTTGCCAAAAACTCCATCAAGAGTCATCAATAAGCTGAGCTCCAGCATATTTTGATGATGAAATATTTTGCTCTCACGGAGTTATACTTGATGCTCAAGCTGGGCTCTTACCAACCCGCATCTTTGTGAGGGATGCGGAGCTCGTTCGCGGGTGTACATCGACTCTGCCTGCCGAGCAGAAATTTTAACTTCGTGATGCGCTCGCGCAAAGCAGTAAACTTGGAGCTTCGTGATGTAGGTATTCGTAGAGAGCATGGCTCTTGATGGCTTCTCCCAGTGCGCATGAATGAGTGATTTTGTATTGTATATTCGAGAAAGAAGTGCACAACCAAGAAATGAAAAAAAAAAACATTATGGAACGTATGCATACATTCCGTAACGCAAAAGTGGGAATTGGATTCAACAGGTAGCTGTCTATATTCTATTCTATATATTCGTGTTGAAAATAAACGTATTTGTTTTTGTTTGGTTTGACAGCTATGCGAACAAAATAAACATATTTTGGAATTATTTTAGTATTTGAGTGCAGGGTAAAGCAAAATAAAACGGATTGCAAAAAAATGAAAATAAAAAAGATCTTCAGCAGGGCATCTAAATCCCTGCTTATTTTCGGCGAGGGGCTGTCAACTTGAGTATTTTCGATTCATCTACCCGACTTGAAAATGTGTATTTTGTATTTTTTCGTATTTATGTATGCGGGGACCCGTTTTGTCACGTATTGATTTTTGTCCATTTCTACTTGGATTTTCTGGAGCTTTTTCGGAGGCGAATCGCCAACCTCATCATCATCGTTCATCAGTCCATGCTTGACCGCCACTCCAGGATGCTGACCAACCACATGTCTTTTCAAATTGAAGTTGTGTTTTGTTTTAAATTTTTTCTCACAAGATTTACACTTTAATTCACCATCTGCTGAATCTCCTAACTTGCTGAAGAACAGAGTCGTACCAAAATTTGATTTGCGTTTCTGCGACATCTTGCAACCAACTGAAGGTTATAAATTAATCGATTCAGACTCCACCTGATTTAAACAATGCTAGACCAACAATTGAAATAGGCGGAACAACAAAATGTAAACAATGGCTTTAAACATAAATTCTTCGAAAATCAAAGCACATCCAAACAATCTAACGCCATTATCTGATAGAGTAAACTTCCTTTATCAAATGGAAATTTTAGTTTATGTGGTATTGTTTTGATTTTCAAGAAGTGTGTTTAAAGCCATTTCTTACGTTTGGTTGCTCTGCCTATTTCAATTGTTGGTCCAGAAAGATTTCCGAGCTACCGTGTGTGCAGCGAGGGTAGCGAATTGAACGAATGAACATGTTAAAAGACTACAGGAGAATACGAAGACAGCACCAAGGGATAATCCATAAACGGAGTAATTAGTGCTTTTACTAGTTTTTCCCTCGTACATTCTAGGTCAGAAATATAATTTCGTTTATCCACTCATAAAGCACTTAGTGGAAAAAACGATCAAAGATTTTTGTGACTGAGTTTGAGTAACCCAAAAAGTGGTCCCCGAGTTTAAAAAAAAAAACACCAATCTCTCAAAATGTTACGTTCTCTGGGAATGATCCTATAGTCCATCATATGTATTGTTGTGTATCATAATATTGAATGGCAGAACCGTGCATAAATCAAAGGACGTGCGTGTTCTCTCCGAATGCATACCGAAGCTCTATATTTACAGTTTCACCGAGTCCATCCCGAAGTTCAAAATGTTGTTTGGTGAGCAGAGCCGATGGAAATCACACCTCACTCAAGAACGAACCCCGCATCACTCATCGTGATGCGTGTTTGTGGAAGTCCAGCTTGAGCATCAATCTGAGCTCGAGCTCTTTTGCGCTCTTTGGATTTGACACCATGGCTCTTTATATGTGAGGGATGAACTAGATTACGATGAATGAGCATCTATACGGCATAATCTGAGTTCGAGGAGTTTAGGCAAGCCTGGGCACAGCCAACAGACACGAACGAACACGATTTTTCTTGTTGGCTCACTGCCAACGAGATCGACGGACAGACTGATTGTTGGCCACTGCCAACGATGAACACGAACTATGCTTCGTTGGCCCACTGTCAACGACAAGCGATGGAACGGATTGCTGCTCCCGGAACGGAGTGGGCACTAGTTCTGCTGGTGAAGCCACTTACCACACGATATCGGAAGTTCTGAAAAGAACTCCGATGAAATAAACTCTTTTGGAAAAGTGATAATGTGGAAACACGCAGCAGACAACTAGTAGGACCATGTCAGAGCAGGACGCTGACAACCGGAACTTCAAACAGCAAGCAGACGAAACCAATCAACAGCAGGAGCAAGCAAACTGGAAGACGTTTCTTCTTGAAATAATACTGCGAGAAACCTTTTTACTTGTTGTGGTTGCTTTATTCTTCAGGATGCAAGAAAGACTGACAAAGTTTTTGGTGCGTACTCTACTTTTAAACATTTTAATATTCGATCAGCCACTGCTGATTGGCTGTTACTGGCAGTGCTGTAAATTCTCAAAATCATTTGAACATTTTTGATGAAAATGAGAAAAGTAGCTATTCGCTATCAAAGGGGACCTCCTCCGAATGGGTGATATCAGTTGCTTAGTCATTTGACGAAGGCATGGATCATTCTCATTTGAGAAACGCTATATATCATTCGATTGAGTGTAACCTACACACAAACGGAGCTCTGGTCGACATTCCGGCGAAAAAGCTAAGCCAACCCGACACCAACCTGACTTCTATCAAACCCCAACCCAATTTTGACCCGACATAAACCCAAAATTGACCCGACATTAACACGACATTGGGTCGACATCGACCTTAAATTAGCCTTACATTGATCCGACATCGGGTCGACTTGTCTGTTCGGGACCATTTTCCTGGATTTCTTCCATACTCCCCTGTCGTAGATCAAATGATACTGAGTGACTCAATTGACAGTGACAATGAGCTTCGAATGAGAAAGGGGCTCTTCAAATTATGGTCATGTGAGAATTCGTTTACACAGAATTGATTGAATGGTTGTAGTGGTTCATCTTCAATCGAATGATATGAAAATTTACAGCACTGGTTACTGCGCAACGCAAAAAGGATAGAAAAGTGTACTATAAAATACAATCTTGATTGTGATTGGTTGTTGTCATGTTAGTAGGGATGCCGTTTTCCCGCGGCTATCTCGGGGTTAGTAAAAAAAAAGGATGAGGAGGAAGGAAGGGAGATTTTTTCTGCTGCTGATGCGTTGACGGTCGGTAAACTCAGGACCAGCGCTGCCATTTATACAGATTTATCTGTATTATACAGATTTTTTAATCTTAATACAGACCCGATACAGAATACAGATTTATCACAGATTTTTAAATTACAATACAGATTTATACAGATTTTTATAAAATGCTTGAGAAAAAATTTAAAATTTATAAAAACAAAATAACTTTTTTGATTGTATGGGGATTTATAGTATTAATTGAATATTTCCAATATAAGCATGTATGTTAAATACAAGAAAAGTGCCCGAGCACATTAAAATGGTACAAATACAAGTACTCGTAAACATTTTACTTGCATTGAAAATGTATTTCGTAAGAATTTGCGGATTTTCTGATATTCTCCATACTGCAAAAATGATTTTACCAGCACTGGCGGAGCGACATCTCTCGACTTTTCGGTGTAACTACCACACAAATGATGTAATTAATTGTATTCATCTATATTTAAAATATCAAATAGTAATGAACTCGTGCACTTTTTTGCATTTAAAACTGCTTATCAGGAAGATAATGATTAGAAACTAAAATCTCCATACATTTTCAAACGGCTTCATATCAGTCTTATAAATAAGTACGGACGATATCACAAATGGCGCAATTATATCCCGTATGGTTAGTACGATAGCCCGAATAGGTGGTTAAGCACTTTTTATGGTTATTTTGTATGCACTGTATTTGTAAAACAACAAAACATGTTTAATTAAGTAAAAAATCGTCAATACAGAAAATACAGATTTTTTAATAGAGTGGATACAGATTTTTTATAAAACCACCTGGCAGCTCTGCTCAGGACGTTTACAGTGCCAGCGGCGGTGCAGGGTCGTCTCGAAACTTATTCGCTGTTGCGAACACATTTTCATTTGAAATGCAAATTTTCTGGAAAATTAACCTTTGCGTCTCTGACGTATTTTGCTGTCCTAAATGTTGTAGTTAATTTGGCTCTAGTTTTCTCAATTTTTTACCGTTTCAAACCAAACACTCTGAACATAATCGAGAAATTACCAGAGTTTCATAAGTCACACTTGTTGGTGACGTCGCGGTTGTGTATTTACACGGATAATCCTTGGGTTCTGTCCAATGGTGAGACATTTTCATGATTTTTTATTTCTAATATGAACCTAGCACTTTTCGTTGTGAAATCATAACCGAATCGTATTTATGTGACTTTGCGTACCGGAAATTATAGGTTTTCCAAATCGTCCAGGACATCAGTTGATTTGTTCTACTAGATCAACCAAGACTGCAATAATGTCTGTAGTTTCGAAAAATGTCCAATCAGATTCAAAGTGTCTATGTGGATGTCATGCATGATCTATTTCGGAGTAATCCAGATGCTCAAGGTTCTTCAAATCGTCCTGGAGTTCAGATAATTTAATCTACTAGATCAACCGATATTGGGACAATGTCTATAGTATCGAAATATTTCCAGACAGATACACAGTGTCTATGTGGATCATGCATGAACTATTGTCATGTATACCAGATGTTTTGAGTTCTCCAAATCGTTCTGGAGTGCAGATGATTTATTCTACTAGATCAACCATGACTGGGATAAAGTCTGTAGGATCGAAATATGTCCAAACAGATTCATAGTGTATATATGGATAATGTTTAATTATTTCCACGTATACCAGATGATCTAGGTTCTCCAAATCGTCCAGCAGTTCAGATTATTTTGATACTATAGATATTGAATTAGTCTTGGGTGATCTAGTAGAAACATAATCTGATCTCCAGAATGATTTCAGAACCTATAACATCTTGTATACGTAGCAATAGGTCGGGTACAATCCACATAGACACCTTGAATCTGTTTGGACATATTTCGATACTACAGACATTATTGCAGTCTTGGTTGATATAGTAGAACAAATCAACAAAACTCCAGGACGATTTGGAGAAAGAACCTAGAATATCCGATATACATGGCAATTACTCGCATATATACGTTCGTTTATGATTTGACAACGAAAAATACTATGTTCATATTGAAAAAAAAAGAAAATGTCTCAAATTGGACAGACCTCAGGGAATTTCCGTGTAAATCCGATGTGACTTATGGAATTGAGATCATTTCTCGATTATTTGCAGGGTGTTTGGTAAAAAATTGAGAGCCAAATGAACAACAAAATTGATGACAATAAAATAGTTTGGGACGGAAAGGTTACAATGAATTCTACAATTTTTGTGACAGTACATCAGCCCTTCGCGATTTTCGCGACATCATTTAATGTTTCCGCGATTTTCACGACTGAAAGTTCAAATCCGCAACATATCTGCGAAAATCGCGAAATCCGTGCCTGTTGTAACAGCCCTGCTGATGACAAAATCACGCATTTCGGAGCACAAAACGCACGGAATTTTTGGTTTATTCAAATCGAAAAATGATTGGAGAAATTTCTTGTCATTTAGTGACATTTTAAAAATTGATAAAGTCTTAATTTTAACAGATTCGTAGAAAAGTTTCCTATCAATTGGCGTATTAGGAATTAAAATTCATCATCTCTGGATCAAAATCAGACCACTTTCATGCCACGACCGACTTTGGTTTTTGAATTTGCACCCCAGATGTTGCCTTAAAAATACATGGTATGTTAGATTTAAACTTATGGGAACTGACAGCCGATTGATGACCTTGACAAATGTCTAGAAAATACTCCTTTATAAATTTATGGTGGTTCTAAAAAGGACCGTTTTGTCGTGATGGTTGAGTATTTAATGCTGAGCGATTACGGTGTTCAACACAGATGAGGCTGGCGAGCTGTATGTTGTTTGGAATGAGGGTGATGCGCTTGGCATAGATTGCCTACTGTGACTAACGCAGAGTTACTGAATCCGATCAGTAGCGGTGCGGCTTTTTCTCCCTTCTTCGGTGAATGGACGCTCATGTTGACTGCAGCTTGCTGCTTGTGGGCAGCCTTTCGTTGTGTACTGGAGAACAATGTTCAACGCCATGCTCTGAAAGTTCTGCTGCTGCTGATGTCCACCGACCGGACACCACCACACACGGTGATTGAATAAGCACCGTTCGGCGAGACCGGATGGAATTCGATTTTGAAATCTGTGTTAGGGAAAGCACTTTTTGCAGACAATAGGTGATAGTTTTGATCACCATTGCAACAGTTGGACATTTGTGTAATTTTCAATAGTGACCTATTGAAAATTGATAAAGTGTTCATTTTAGCAGATTCGTAGAAAAATTTCCAATCGATTGGTTTGTTTAGAATTAGAATTCATCTGCTATTGACAAAGTTATAAGTGGAGAAAACCTGACCACGTTGCGTAACGCGGTCAATTTTGGTTTTTTTTTGTAATTGCACCCCCAATATGTTGCCGAAAGACAAAATCCTACGTCAAAAGAAGGACTCCCTAGCTTAACTTGGAAAAATTCACTAGAACTGGACTTAAGTAGATATTCGAGTATGAATCCTTATGAATGAGTAAAGCTTGCTTCAGATAGAATTGGAACAAAAACAATTGCCTGTATTTCAGTTATTTATTATTGAATTCAAGATTTTTTTTTTATACAAATGTAGCGTTTTCTTCATACTTTTAAGAAAAAATACGGATAAAATTATTCGTCACGGTTTCGAAGGAATTCTCGAATTTTTCCTGTAACACGGCTCATTAGGCGGCACACACCTTCTTCGTCCATCGTTTTAGCTATCTTATTCCACCAGGTCTTCATCTGATTGATGTCTTTGACAACCTTTCCCTTTGCCTTGAGTCTCCTCTTCATGATTGCCCAGTATTTCTCAATAGAGCGGAACTGGGGGCAGTTGGGTGGGTTAAGGTTTTTCGGAACAAACTGGACCCCTTTCTCTGCATACCATTCTTGAACGATTTTGCTGTAATGACAGCTTGCCAAATCTGGCCAAAACATTACGGGATGGTCGTGGGATCGAATGAACGGCAAAATTCGTTTTTGGAGACACTCTTTTTGGTATAGTTCCGACGTCATTGTCTTATTTGTAACGAAAACTTTCGTTTTTTTGCCACAGCTGCAAATGCCCTGCCAAATCATAAATTTTCGTGCAAATTTGTCGGCAAAAACAAATTTAAATTTGGCTGGAACATCCCCCCGAGCCGTTGCCAAGTAAAATTTTTGACCTGGGATTTGCCCGAAGTCAGCCTTGACATAGGTTTCATCTCTCATCAGAAGACACCCGTCGAACTTGGTCAGCACCTGGTCGTATAGCTTCCGCGCACGGATTTTGGCCACACTATTCTGTTTTATGGTCCGATTTGGCTGTTTGCTAGCTCGATACGACTTGATTCCTTCCCGGAGTCGAGTTCTCCTCACGGTACTATGGGCAGCACCGAAATTTCTGGCCAAATCACGGTCCGACAGATTGGGATTCCTCTTAATCGTCTTGAAAATCTTACCACGCAGTTTCCGGTCGACAGTTCCACTCCGACGATTGGCTTGAGGCTTCCAAATCGTCGTCAATGTTTCTTTATACCGGTTGATAACGCGCCATACGGTATTTCTGGCCAATTTCAGCTGTTTAGCTAGCCTAGATGCAGACCACAATGGATTTTCCAAATAACTGTGCACAATTTTTTCCCTTCTTTCGGCTTCCATGTTGATTGTTTACAAAGTACACTGGAGTCGCTTTTTACGCGGTTTTTTTTACACGGTTTTTTTTAACGCGATTTTTTTTTACGCGGATTTCGGAATTTACGCGGTTTTTTTTACGCGGATTCCGGAATTTACGCGGTTTTTTTTTACGCGGATTTTGGTTTTTTTTACGCGGATTTCAGAATTGACGCGGTATATCGCTTTTTACGCGGTTTTTTCTTACACGGTCTTTTTTTACCCGGTTTTTTTACGCGGATTTCGGAATTTACGCGGTTTTTTTTTACGCGGATTCCGGAATTTACGCGGTTTTTTTTATGCGGTTTTTTTTTTTACGCGGGACGTATCACCCGCGTAAAAAGCGACTCCAGTGTACAGTCGATTTGCGGAATGTCAAAAATACATACGTGAAGCTGACAAAATTCCCGACACGTGGGCGCCAAGAACTTCCAAATCCGTCCACCAGGAGCACCACAATATGAGCAAAAGTTTGTTCCAATTCTAAATGAAGCAAGTTTTAATTTTGGCTGAATATAGGAAAAAAAATAAAACAAGCTGAAGAAATTGAAGAGAATAGCGAAATTTCAGGTGGGGAATCTACAGAGGACGAAGGCAAGAGGGATAGGAAATATAGACACTGGAAAAGAGAAAAATAATTACTCAAGGATGCAGTGGAGATCACTTATCGGTTTTAATGATATGTACATAATTAAAAAAGTAATAAAAACTTGAGTAACTGGCAAAAGGGATATTAATGTACTTAAGAAAAACCCATATGGGGAGATTTATACATGAGAGTACAGTGTTGGCAAAATCATAAATCAATTGATATTTTTCTGCTCTCATGCGTGATATTGGAACAAAATATCATGCTTGATATTGATTGTACAAGATCCTTTGATATTGCGAGACTATTCACAATGTGCAAAAATCAAGCTGAGAGTTGACTCGACACAAAAATGATTCCATTGCACATCGTTTTCTTAGAAAGAGAAAGCATAGTTTGCTATCCCTTTTTAATCTTCACCGATGGCAGACATGAAGGGACTGCTGCAAGCCGTTATGGAAATTATGGTTGCAAAAATCATTAAACTCAATCTCACCACAGTTTGGTGAGATTTGCAGTAGATGAGTTTTGTTAACTTGATATTCCGAGCTGCGATATCACAGCTTGCAAAAACAACCGCATTAGTTTGCTTGTTGATTTTTGTCTACAAAAATCAAGCGTGATCTTGGGCGTTGGTGAGATTTGATTTTTTGATATTTTCCCAACACTGTGAGAGTGTGCATTTCACAAATAGTTCCATATATTTAACATAACAGTTTCTTTATTATCAAAGGTAAGTCACAAAAACCAAAATGATAGCATTTGCAAATAGAACATTATATTATTATATAACCAATAAATGCTGGGAAGAAAGGCACCCATTTGAACGGAAATGGATGGGGAGAGTGGGAATACTGTCTTTAACATTTCGTGAATAGTGGACGGGCTCATCTCCCCACTCATTGGGGCATCCTCCTGTTGGATGGCTTGATTTTGACCGGTTGTATGATTCTGCTGTTGGAAAGAGATTCTCAATCATCCCGTAGATACACGTGGGCGATGTTGCCCATGGATCTACCCAATCCGTTTTGGGCCCTTCATACAATGGCAGATTGATGAGACTGGTGTCTTGCTACAATGAGTGGTAGTTCCAAATCATCATCACCATCATCATCATCCCAAGAATATGTTTGAACATAGAAAAAAAAATCATAACTCTGGGATCTAAACAACTTTCCCATATCGCAATCTAAGAAAAAATCTCAATATTACGGAACGAGCAAAATTTTCCCAGATGGAATGTTTAGTTTAGTTTTCTTTATTAACGCTCAGATGGAAAGATCACGGATATAAAACAAATTTGAATGTATCTAGGACTTAAAATCTCGATCGATAAAAAAAAGGGATTTACGGATACATTTTAGTGTTTTGGATCATTTTCTTTTTATTGCTGGGACTTAGAAATTCGAGATCTCTAAGACAAACAAATTGAGAAAATTGTGCGGCCTGAAATAATTTCCAATATTTTGAACATATAGAATTTAAGTTCATTTAAATGCTCCTGTAAAAAGGAATACATAATATGGTCATGGGCATACATTTTTTTTTTTTCGAAGACCTGGAAATATTTTGTTTTGGTATTACCGGTTTATTAAAAAATACAATACAATTTAATGAACTTAAAAAGTAACGCAAGATTCTCTGTCATGACCATTTCTCGATGTTTGGACAAAAAATAAAGCTACCTTGTGTAAAATATTATTCAAAATTCTAGCCTTTGACACTATGTCGAGAGCTTGAAAATTGTCCTAGACCATTTTTTGTCATTTTAGGCTTTTTTTTCATGATTTGTTTTCCGTCGATCTTGTTTTCCGTGCTGAGTACCAATGTTAACGGCGCCGGTGGTGTAGTGGTAAGCGTGATTAACTCTCACCCCAGCAGGCCTGGGTTCAATCCCAGTCGGCGCCGTCGGAATTTTCTGAGGCATAACATCTCTGAGTTGATGAGTTCATGAGTTGATGGATCGATAGGTAGGGTCCAGGTGTGGGAGCTGCCTTCCTGGCACGTCGGTAGCATTGGTGCTCAGCACGGAAAACAAGATCGACGGAAAACAAACCAAAGGGAAAAAAAAGTACCAATGTTACCGACGCCAGGGAGGCAGCTCCCACACCTGGACCCTACCTATCGAATCATCAACTCATGCACCGGCTACCAATGGCTTTACTTCCCTTCCGAATGAATGCGTGATCAGAGATTTATGCCTCAGAAAATTCCGACGGCACCGACTGGAATTGAACCCAGGTCCTTTGTAGTGATAAGCAGTCACGCTTACCACTATACCACCAGAGTGCCGCTTACGTTTGAGGCTTTCAAGATCTCGAAGTAAAATATTGTATTAGGTATACAACTTTTTTCGAAGCCCCTGAAAATTTGTGATTCCGTCAACATCAATTGGACAGTGAACGATTCCGTATGTTCTCAACTCAGACTTTACACACGGATTTGAGATGTTCTCAGACTTTACACACGGATTTTTGATGAATCTTTCTAACGCTAATTTGTTACCAAATCAACCTGTGATTTGATGTGAGGTTTTTAAGTCAAATTCTAAAGGTCAATTAAGGTGTGGAAGCTGCCTTCCTGCACATTCGATTGCCATCAATGGATGGTAGGTCGAATGGTTGAAGGATGTCATAAATTTTTGTTTTCGAAAAATCAATAATTAATAAATAATCAAGAGAACGATTAATTTATAACCTCTATTTCCTCACACAATACTCAGTTTATGTGCTTCGATTTTTTGGAAATAAATTATTAACTAAGTTGAATTTAGATTCAGATCGCGAATTGCTTATTAGAATGAATTTTTGGGTGTGAAAGATTGAACAGACAAATTTATTAGGAAATCTTGGACTTGAGTATAAAATTGACGTGCAGAAAAAAATGTTCAAAGTCTCGAACTAATTTTGATAATTTGAAGACAAACAATTCTAAAGATCTCGAATATAGACATTTCTGTAACATCTAAAGCATAGCAAATTTTCATCACTGTGGAACCTAGACAACTGTTCCAGATAAGAAAAATTCTAAAAAACAACAAGGAAATGGTCTCTCTAATTAAAGAATTAACAAATACGGGTCTAATATTTTGCGATAAGAAACAAAACTATCAATTTTTCAAAAATTTTGAGAACCACTGTATCGTTTTGCTATGGAATGGCTGTATAGAGAAAGAAAATTTGCTTGTTTGATTTTCCACGAAAGAATTTTTCTACTAGAACGTTGCGTTTTTTTTTTTAATCGAAGAAGTGAGTCACTCAAAACTGATCCACTGTCACCTTAATACCCAGTCCTTTATCCATAAAAAATATGATTCGAAAGAACTGTGCTTGTCTGTAAGAAATAAAATTTCTCCACAATTTGTCCATTCGAGCTTTGGCTCTCTTACAATTGTTCGACAATTTGTGCATTCGAAGTATTGTTGCTCTTTTCATTATTCGACCTTTTATCACCAGTCGATGTTTAGTTTATCCGACTGTTTGTGCTTCTTTGGGCCGTTCAATTCTTTTGTTATTCTTTGAACCATTCGACCATTTTTGCTTACTCGACCTTTAGTCCATTCGACTCCTTGTTCATTCGACACCTTGTCCATTCGACCTTATATCCATTTCCACCTTTTGGCCCTTTTTGAACCATTCGACCGTTTGTCCATAAGACCTTTTGTCCATTCGACGTTTTATAATTCAACGTTTTGTCTTTCAACCATTTGTCCTGCAACCTGTACAGCAGGTCAAATCTTGAAAGACGTCCAAGTACGTATGTTCGAAGGATCTCTCTTCATAACGTTGTTATAAACACTGGAGTGTGAGAAAAATCCTTCATATCAAATTCCTTTATCATGCGTCTCGCAAGGCGCATTGCATTATTGACTGTATCTATTTATATCCTCTTCTACAGGTCGTTCAGACCAACTCAAAATTGAGTCGAGTCGACTCAATTTAGGCGAAAATGGATTTGTTTTTCCGTCGATCTTGTTTTCCGTTCAATGCTACCGACGCCAGGGAGGCAGCTCCCACATCTGGATCCTACCTATCGACCCATCAACTCATGAGCCGGGGACCAACGGCTTTACTTCTCATCCGAAGGAAGGCGTGATCAGAGATGTTATGCCTCAGAACATCCCGGCGGTGCCGACTGGGATTGAACCCAGGCCTAATGGGATGGTGCTTACCACTACACCACCGGCGCCGTTGAAGAAAAGTCATGGAAGTTTTACTCAGTTTAAGAGTATACTAATAGACTGAGTGAAACTTCTATTGATTTCCCTCATTTTCGAGAAGTTTTTCCTAGAAAACCCCGGAAGATCTAACTCACTTTCGAGAAAATCTACTTTTGCTGAAATTTAGTCAACTCGACTCATTTTTGAGCTGGTCTGAACGACCGTGTAGTCTAGAACCTGGTGATTGACAAGCACCCTTCGGATGCCTCCTCCATAATCAGGAAATTAATGCGACAGCAATAAGCTGCAAGCTATTGCACGGCGGTTGCAATACGCATCGGAGTTCAACTGCACCATAATCATGTGACGGTTTACGTTCAAGGCTCTCGTGGTGAACAACTTGCCATTTATTTTCAACCAAAAAGCTCGTACGCGTTTTTTAGAACGTGACTTTAACTGTCGCGCAATTCCACGCGTTTGGCACCCCGTCGGGCTTCACCGCGGTACGATGAAAGTCCATGTTCCTTTCTATTCGAGCAAAAGCTGCGCTCGAAGTTGTTAAACATTTAGAAAGTGCGGAAATATTACGGTAATCAATAAACACAGAAAGGTCTTTTTTGTTTTGTTTACTACCCACCCGAGTCCAATAAGCGACTGTCACCACCTCGTGCTACTTTTTTTTTCTGTTTTTGAGTAATAGGTATCTCCGGCATTAATATATACTTTCTCCCATTTCACGGAACGCAGCGCTGAAGCCGTCTATATGTAGAGGCAAGCTACACCAACATGCATCGCGATGATGACGGCGGCGCACAGTGGGAAATAAAGACGGTCATAACTACTGACCCTTATTACGGGTGTCACTTCACGGTGAAAACGAAGTGAAGTGATAAGATGTCATTCACGGTGAAGTGATTCCCGGGCAAATCAAATGGAAATCACTTCACCGTGAGTATAGTGAAAAGTTGTCACTTCACTTCATATTCACCGTGAAGTGACATCGACCATTATCGATAACTTTTTCAAAGGGACGTATCAGCTTTTGTAAACAATGCATTTGATCTTCGAGTGGACGTAACTGGTAGCTCGCACTTCAAAATAGTTATTTTTATCGGAACCACCAGTTTTGTCAACCCTGGCATCGAGAATCACCCACAAATTCTCAATGGGGTTGAGGTCCGGACTTTTTGGAAGCCATTCCAGCAGTTTTATCAGACAATACCGCAAAAAAGACCTGGTCTTCTTGGCAGTATGCTTCGAGTCGTTGCCCTGCTGAAATACGAACTTCTCTTCAAGGCCCGTCTGGAATAGCAAAACATCAAGATTTTCCCGCAGGATGTTGATGTAGGAATCTGCCTTCATTATCCCGTCGATTTTCACGGGGCTTCCCACTCCAACCCACGAAAAACACCCCCAGACTATCACATTCCCTCCTCCATGCTTCACCGTGCCTTGGATGTGGCGCTCCTAAAACTCGAGCTGCATAACAAAAACCCACCGCTTTCGGTTAAATAGCTCAAATTTTGATTCGTTCGTGCAGAGAACTGTTTTCCAGAACTCAAGGGGCCTATCGGCATGCTTCTTAGCAAACTTAAGTCGCTTGGCTTTGATTGCCTTGCTGAAAAATGGGCACTTCCGGGCAACTTTGCTATTCAATCCCTGTGCTACGGCAGGGGTTGAAACAGTTGACATTTTCTACTACACTCGCTTCGTTGTCGTGCGCGACAGTCTGTTTGTATTCGTACTCTCATGCTCTACCGTCGACTCCCTTACACAACACAAACGGTAGAACAACATTCGAGCAAAAAGAAAAATATCAAATAACTATCATATGACATGTGTGATTTCGTTCTAATTCTTCAATTTGGTGTAAATTAAACCATTTCTGATCAGAAATGTTATAACTAGGACATCTTTGCTTGCTATTTTCAGAATTCACACAAGCACAATATCAGCAGCTCTTATTATTGTTGTGGGCTATCTGCAGCTTCGCTCCATGCATTAGGTTTCCAATCATGTCGACCGCCTCGGTCGCCAACATTTCCATCTATTTCAGCGTCTTGCCTGTTACCGTAAGACGACGTCGTCCGCAAAGCCAACGATCTCAACTCGTTTGGGTAGCTTTAGAGTTAGACCGCCGTTTTAAATCAGGTTCCAGAGCGTTGGACCAAGGATGGAGCCTTGTGAAATTCCCACCGTGATCCTAATCGATATCTGTCCCATATTTGGCTCGTAGATCAGAACCCGGTTCTGGAATGTAGCGTCGGCCTCCCAGCTAGAGCTGTTGAACGCATTCTTGACGTCGATCGTTATCACAGCGCAATATCGATCTCCTCTCCACTTCTATTTCAACGCCTTTTTAGGCTCTCTCGACAGCTGTCCGAATTGCATCCACTTTTGCTCTCCGAACTGCCACTCCGACAATGCTTGCTCACTCTCCGTGTATTTCGTCAGCCTGTTTAGGATGATCCTCTCCAAGAGTTGTCCGAGTGTATCCAGCAGGCACTGCTACGAGTTACTCGTTGGTGACTTCGTCGTTATCTCCCTCTCCGTCTCCGTACGATGTAGGTGACCAGGTCGTTGGATCGTGCTTCGAGAAAAGTTCTTCCACGATGACTTTCAGGTTCTCTAAGCACATTTCAGCGGGCATCTGATTTTCGTCATCACAACACGGTGTGCGTCGTTGCCAGCAGCGTCTCAACCCAGCTCCAGTTGACAGTTTGACTTGCTCTGCTTTATCTCTCGTTCATGTGCTCCAGTGGCGTCTCGTCCATATGTGCACCTCGTGCACTGCACAGTCTCAAATTTTCAAAAAGTAAAGTTTATATTTCATAAAAATTAAGAGGTAAAAATTTAATACTCAATTAAAACCATTTTTGTCCGCCCTATTTATTGGTGTCATATGGATAGTAACTGAATTATCCACCACATCACTGGATAGTAGCTGAATTGTTTACCACATCGCTGCTCAACCTCCGTTTTACCCACCACTGAAAGAAATGTACGTAAAACAGACGCGAGGCATAGCGATCTTGTTTTCACGTACGGGCACGCTGGGATTTTACCACGTGCAGACAACACTTTTTTTGGGCTTCTATGGCGAATGAGCGACACAAAACAAGCAAGGAAAATATGCCTTCGTTCTACCAAAGCCACCGCATGCTAAGTTCTCCCAGTCTGAGCACTTATGCTTGTGCACCAGAAATGCTCGTATTTACAACCAGATCAGTTGTATATGTATTGAAGTCCCGTAAGCATAATTGCCGCTGTGTTAGTGTTTATTTTGCGCACTTCTATCTTTGCACAGTTTAAAGAGAAGAGAATAAATTGGCACGTATAGGCTACCCTAATAAAAATTGTATGGTTAATTTGCTTAACGACGTGTTCTGGGTATCATCCAAACCATTTGTGGAATAGTTCAATGATTTGGGTTATCGTTCGTTTATGGTTATTTTTTATTACGGTACGTCGCATTTGAGTTTCTCTCTGAATTGATTGAATCTTGGAGAGCCGTCATTCGTTGCATACCTACCTACACGCACACATCGAATTTTTAAATTTTCTCACTACCATGTCTGCATTTCATTCAGTAGCCTCAGAGCATTGATGGAATATTGTTCATAGCATAGTGCAAAATTAAATAGGAATCATGGAACAGGATATTGTTGATGACTTCCTGAAAAGACCGTTTGCCAGAAGGTGAGTAACGATGGCAAATATCATAAACATGAGACTTAAAAAGAAAATCAATGTTTCTATGCAAGAGTAAGCAAAACTGGTAGCAGAACTGTTTCCCATCATCATTTCGTTTATTTTTTATGCAGGTACCCCCGTCGAAAGATTTGTATCCCATTTTTTTATTATGCATCAAAATTGGCTTCTACTGTTACAGACAAAATATAAATAAAATAGGTGCACAACTAGTGAATTTTCTCACGTGACGCCACTGGTGCTCGAAACATTCCTCTACGTTCCTCTTTGTCTGCTTCTGTTCTTGCTCTCTGAACACGTCTTCTGGCTCTGAGACAACTAGCGCGGAGAGTGCTAATTGCGTAAGCGTCTGTCACATGCTCTCCCTAACGATTCTGTCAAATCGTCTTCGACTTCAGGTCGCAAGTTCTCGTCATCTGTACTGCCACAGGATTCCGTTGGCCGATGCCATTTCGGATTGCCTGATGGTCACTATGGGTATATCCTTCACACACTCTCCAATACATGTTTTCCACCAACAACGTCCGCATAAAGTGACGTCGATTATAGATTCCTGACCATCTCTGCGAAAAGTGCTGGTGGTGCCTTTATTGAACAGCCTTGCGTTGGTACATCTGTTTCCCCACTCCACTGCCTAAGCATTGAAGTCTCTTCCGATGACTACCGGCCGATCAGCACATCGGTAAGTCCACCCAGCGTCTCGTGGAACTGCTCCATCATCCATCGAATGTGTAGCAACTGCATATGAATATTCCGTTAATTTTGGCGATCACGAAACCTTCTTCTTGAATGGGGTATCTGCCCATAACTTGTATTGCAGCCATCCCAGCTCTATCCGCCGCCTAATTACATTTATCGGGAGGGACTCGATACAGCTGTGCAGTGTCGCAGTAATTGAGGTTACCTCTGTTATTGTTGCGACAGAAAAAAAAATAAGTGTCATTTGAAGCGAAATGCTTGAGAATTCATGCTTAAAAATCAAAAACTTTAGCAACATCTTCAGGCTGACAAAATCTGGAAAAAAAAGCAGACAAAATCGGGGGTAGAGTCCGCATCGTGTTCTCTTGCCGATTTGGAAAATTCCTCTTCGATCCTTCGGATTCTTATAGTAATCTGCTTGGAAGCCGATTTGAAGAAACATTCTTCTGCCGCCATGGCGCCTAAACGCAAAAGAAAAGGGTAATCTCTTGATGTCTCTTCTGATGAAATTTATTTGAGCAATCAATATGATATGCTCACGGATGATGAGAATGATCCATCATCCAGGAATAATTCCATTAAACATTCCCGGCTTAATACCAAGAAGGAAAAGGTCCTCCCTATTGTGATAACCACTTCAGGTTTGCATGCCCTTCGTATGGAACTTTTGAACTTCGTTAAATTCAAGTTTTCACTGCAAATTGACCGCGGGGTGAGTACCGTGTATTGGCAGAAACCTTGGACGGTTTCAAACGTCTTCTCAAATGTCTTACTGAGAAGCAACATCATTTTTTCACTTACAAAACCAAAACTGAACGTCTTTTCAAGGTTGTCTTGAAGGGTCTGCCCAGTGGTGAGTCCCTGGATCAGATCGTAGATGAATTGACAAAATTACTTGAAGTTGAGTCAGTTCAAGTAATCAAAATGAAAATGAAATCCACATCAAGTGAACTAAACAACCTAAAGGCCTTAGAAAAAGCTAGCCTTATGAAGATTGGAGGAAATTTCCAAAACCTCACCCAGTGCCGCAAGTGCCAGGGATGGCATCACGGGACCAAAAATTGCTACATGCCAGCAAAATGCATAAATTGTGGTGATTCCTCTTACGCAATGGACGACTGTCCTGTGATCCCAAGAAATTTAGGTGTTCAAATTTTACCACCAATCCAATTTTTGGAAATGTAAGACTCGCAAAGTCTGTATGTCTCGTTCTAAGCGACAGTTAGGAAACGCACCGTAGGTACAAACAGCTACCCTGCTTCAGAAATCGAAATCAAAATTCTAGCTACCATAATTCTAACCGAAATTTTTAATGATTTTGACTAACTGCTTCTAAAATGGAATTTTTACTGAAATCATCCATCGACATGATTACTGATATGTTGAAAACTAGCTCCATGTTTGATGCTTTCAAACCGGAGTTAAATTTGCTATTAACATAGTCATGACTTTGAAATTCAGTGATGGATTTTAAATCATTAAATATTTTGAATAGGAATACTCGATCTCTTAAAGATAATGAGGACGAGCTATTTAACTTTTCGAGAGTTTTAGGGTTAAGATGTAGACATTTGCTGTCTTGAGCAAAATTAATAGTTCTACAACTTTGTCCAAGACATGAATCGGATATCTAAAAAAAAAAAATCAGAAAGTATAGAAAACACCTAACCTCTACCACGTCTGAACAGGTGAGAAAAAGTTTTTGACCGTCTTTTCTTCAGGGCGGCCCCACTGTGCGGCGTGGACGTAATGAGTCGTCAGGTGAGTCTTTGGGGGATTCGTGTTTTCGCACTTGGTCACCAATTTGTTGCGCGTGGAATTATACCGGGCTGAAATGGACCGGACCGCGGACCGGTCGTGGGACTGGTTTTGCACGGCTTGCTTACGCGATCGGTGGCGCTCTTTCCATTGCCTGCCCTGCTGTGGCTAGGGATTACGTAAAATCTATAAGCGGGAATTAGGTACGACACTGGATGCCTCGATAGATGGAGAGATTTTGATGATTTCAATTTTCTTGGGAAACCTCTCTGGCCGTAAAATTGCTAGCGCAGTGCGGCAAATATGTCAACAAAACATTCATCCACTTTTCGGCGATTCTAGTCGCAACATGGGACCAGTTGTCTGAGTTGTGTTGAGTATTCGGGACACTCCTCCATGGAATCATTCCCAAACACTAATAAAAACCGCTTTTTTTTTTGTTGGACAATAAATTTGCCAAAATGCCATGACCCACCGTCGTTCATCGAAGGAAGCGGTCGCCTTTTGATAGAATTTCTTGGAAAGGATGTACACGATACTCTGTTGCGTTTGAGTAGGTGGTTATGCAAAATAGAAGAATTTTCAAAAATAAACTAAATCACCTAATGAAGAAGTGAGTCTGAAACAACTTCAACTCTCAAAGATTAGCATATGAGCAAAGTTATTTTTGGAATCTTTTTGGTGATGCTCTTGCTCGCAGGTTATTGGGAAAGGTCAACAGCAAATAGAGCTGAAGATAGAGCTCTACGTTTTGGTATCACACAGGTGTTATGAATGGACATATTGATGAGGCGAACATAGAGAGTAGGGTGGCCCAAAATAACACTTTGTCTGGAACCATGGGGGCTCACCCTCCAAATGATAGCCAAGAACGTTACGAAAAAAATGCGTATGGCGGCAGCTTTGAAAAAGCGTGATTTGAAGGTAGCCGTTTATTTTTCCAGGCTCATTTGCTGTAACTTTGCGGAGCCGATATTCATTGTTTAGATTACAAAATTACTTAAAACTAACGTTACTAAAGCGGGGGCCGATTAAAGGGTGATACGGTCAAAATTTGGTCAAGGGAAAACGCGTGTAAATCGGTGAAATCGTTTATTTAAAAAATCAAATTAAATTTCTTTTTCAAGTTCAATTAGTATAAAATTTAGGAAAAATATTCAGTTAGGCTTCCGCTTTTCCAAATCCGAATTGCCGGGCCTTACGCTTGACCCCTGCCATCAGATTTTGTACAGCCACCTTGTCCACCTTCTTCGCCGCAGAAAGCCAGTTTGCCTTGAACTGCTGCTCGCCCTTAGCAGTTTTTTTGGTCTTCTTTAGGTTCCGCTTGACAATAGCCCAGTATTTCTCAATTGGGCGGAGCTCTGGCGTGTTGGGAGGGTTCTTGTCCTTGGGAACCACCTGCACGTTGTTGGCGGCGTACCACTCCATGGCCTTTTTACCGTAATGGCAAGATGCCAAATCCGGCCAAAACAGTACGGAACAACCGTGTTTCTTCAGGAAAGGCAGCAGACGTTTATTCAAACACTCTTTCACGTAAATTTCTTGGTTGACAGTCCCGGAAGCTATGAAAATGCTGCTTTTCAAGCCACAGGTACAGATGGCTTGCCAAACCAGATATTTCTTTGCGAACTTTGACAGTTTCATGTGCTTGAAAGCATCTGCTACCTTTCCCCTTCCTTTTGCCGTATAAAACTCCTGTCCCGGAAGCTGCTTGTAGTCGGCTTTGACGTAGGTTTCGTCGTCCATTACCACGCAGTCAAACTTCGTCAGCATCGTCGTGTACAGCCTCCGGGATCGCGCTTTGGCCGTCGTATTTTGTTTATCATCGCGATTTGGAGTCACTACCTTCTTGTAAGTCGATAGTCCGGCTTGTTTTTTGGCTCGATGCACGGTTGTAGACGATACACCCAGCTTATTTGCGGCATCTCGGAGAGAGAGGTTAGGGTTTCGCTTGAAACTACCGGCAACTCTCTTTGTCGTCTCAGCGGCTTCCGGTTTTCGATTTCCCCCCGATCCAGACTTCCTGGCTGTCGACAAACGTTCCCCCAAACACTTTAATTACATTTGTAACGGTTGATTTGGCAACTTTTAGCGATTTTGCCAACTTTGCGTGCGAGTAGCTCGGATTTTCGCGATGCGCGAGCAAAATTTTGATACGCCGCTTCTTCCTTGGACGGCATTTTGACAACTGAAGAGTGAATTCCAAAATCAAAATAGGAGCAACATTCTACACACACACACCTTCAAAATGAGGGGTGTTCAGGTTTTTTAAACGCAAAATTGAAAGAAATACGTCAAGTTGATATTGACCAAATTTTGACCGTATCACCCTTTAATCGCGGCTATCTCGAGGCTAGGGGTAACAAATTGTAAGAAATGGATGACAGGGTAATGTGCTCTTGATCTCGAACTAAGCTACACTCTGATGAAAAAGACAAACATGGGGGTACAAGCTAGGAAAGTTGATGTTTTGTAATTTTTTAAGGTGATACTCTAAGGATGCCTTAGCGTGAAACTTTAAAGGCACAAATGTCAGCTTCCACAAAACATGCAAATTTGAAATTGCTACTCCTTGTTTGCTGTGCTACTACAAACAGAGAGTAGCAATTTCAAATTTGTATGTTTTATGGAAGCTGACATTTTTGCCTTTGAAGTTTCACGCTAAGGCTTCCTTAGAGTATCACCTTAAGTGTCCTACTTGAAAATATCACAGAAGATATAATAATATTTTCAATAAAAAATATTTAAAAAAATAATCAAGATGGTATTTTTTTATTTAAATTTTAAACACTATAATGGCTTTTTTTTTAACTAAATTGCTTGATATTGTTTACCGTGTATATTTTTCCGGAACATCAATTATTTTTTCTTATAACTTTGTCTCAGACGCCATTTCGATTGAAAGTGACGTTTTCGAGTTATGATTTGTTGAAAAATATCGAATACGCCATTTTGAAGATTTTTGCGAGATTCAAAATGGGCGAACTGTAGCTCAAATCTGAACCATTGACAACAACAAAAAATGATGCAAAGTCGCAGGTCGCATCAGATCCGACTAGTCATTTGGCGTGGAACTGCTTTTATACGTCTACTCACCCAAATACAAATCGGCTCACTCCCCATGAACGAAGCAATATCCTTCAGATGCGCTCCGATCGTTCGGGAATCGTTCGCTGAGGACCGTTCCAGCAGTTCCGCTTCCTGTTCCATCATTTTCTTCAGGTCGGCATCCGTTGCCGCCAGAATCTTCTCTTCGAAATCATTGATCTCCTTCACCGTCAACAACGAGTCCAATTTGTTGCCCACCCCCACATTTCCGACACCACCGGCAGCCACATCCCGAACCGCACCAGCAGCAGCCGCCTCCGCCGCTTCCGATGGCACCGTACCGGAGAGGATCGCATTCACATTGCTTGCACCGGAAGTCACTGCGGTGGTGGCATTACTTTGCTGCCTCCAGAAGGGATCACTCGTCACACTGATCGCGTAATACAGACACAGCGACACCAACAGCACACTGGCACTGGTGTAGATCCGAATGCTGGGCAGAGGGATCGATCCGTTCAAAACAACCGGCATTTTCACTGATGCACTCGAGGGCCTTAGTCAAACCAAAAGAAACCCGTTGATGGCCGGTACACTCGCGATGGTCCGAACTCGGAAAACACATCAAACCAGCGATCTCGGTTTCAACAATACTACCAGCGGAATGGATCCACTTGGATTTGAGCACATTTTCTTCTTCGCCGAACTCTTCCGCTTAGCAGCACAAACACTTCATATTCCTGCAAGTACAAGAAAAACAATGATAATTAGTATTTCTGATGGAATGGTTGAGAGATTTTCAAAAACAAAACATCTCCGACTGGTTTGCAGAACATTACGAAAGACTGCTTCGGTGAGTACCATATCATCAGACATTTAGTTATGCTAAGAGGAAAGACAAACATAGGACCAGTTCCACTCCCGTTTTGAATTCCTTTTGCATTTTTGAATTCGAAGAATGTTCGAGAGGGGACCGCTATTTGAACGACAAAACGACAAACAGCTGCGAAAGCTTTCGAGATTCGCGTTGTGATGACATGCGTTGGTTACAGCGAACGACCGAATGCACTTCGAGAAAGCGTGGAGGGCAACAATCTCCTCACACACACACACACACGGCCGATGAGATCGACTCAAAGTTGAATGGGTTTTGACTCAAACATCGCCAAAGCGTACCCGCATAAACGATAACCATAAAAAACGCCTAACCACCAATTCTGAATATCATCCCAACTCTATGCGGTATGGTCGCACCATCTATGGTATCGTTTGTGTATGGTACCCGTTTATAAGGGTAGGTCACTCATATAATAAGGCTGTGTTCTATTTGGGTAATTTTCACTTGAATTTGACACTTCAAAAATTTAAGTGAAAATTAACCAAATGTTCCATTTGGGGAATTTTCACTTAATTTTTTTTTTCCTTGGATTTGTTTTCCGTCGATTTTGTTTTCCGTGCTGAGCACCAATGCTACCGACGCCAGGAAGGCATTTCCCACACCTGGACCCTACCTCAACTCATGAAACTATCTGTATGTCTGTCTGTCTGTCTGTCTGTCTGTCTGTCTGTCTGTCTGTCTGTCTGTCTGTCTGTCTGTCTGTCTGTCTGTCTGTCTGTCTGTCTGTCTGTCTGTCTGTCTGTCTGTCTGTCTGTCTGTCTGTCTGTCTGTCTGTCTGTCTGTCTGTCTGTCTGTCTGTCTGTCTGTCTGTCTGTCTGTCTGTCTGTCTGTCTGTCTGTCTGTCTGTCTGTCTGTCTGTCTGTCTGTCTGTCTGTCTGTCTGTCTGTCTGTCTGTCTGTCTGTCTGTCTGTCTGTCTGTCTGTCTGTCTGTCTGTCTGTCTGTCTGTCTGTCTGTCTGTCTGTCTGTCTGTCTGTCTGTCTGTCTGTCTGTCTGTCTGTCTGTCTGTCTGTCTGTCTGTCTGTCTGTCTGTCTGTCTGTCTGTCTGTCTGTCTGTCTGTCTGTCTGTCTGTCTGTCTGTCTGTCTGTCTGTCTGTCTGTCTGTCTGTCTGTCTGTCTGTCTGTCTGTCTGTCTGTCTGTCTGTCTGTCTGTCTGTCTGTCTGTCTGTCTGTCTGTCTGTCTGTCTGTCTGTCTGTCTGTCTGTCTGTCTGTCTGTCTGTCTGTCTGTCTGTCTGTCTGTCTGTCTGTCTGTCTGTCTGTCTGTCTGTCTGTCTGTCTGTCTGTCTGTCTGTCTGTCTGTCTGTCTGTCTGATTGTCTGATTGTCTGTCTGTCTGTCTGTCTGTCTGTCTGTCTGTCTGTCTGTCTGTCTGTCTGTCTGTCGATCAATCATATAAATCCTAGATTTTTTTTTGCTTTTTCTAGCGTTCTGGAGAAAACCTTACCTTAATTCGAACTGCTCCTGGTTAATTGACATGGTCATGTGGTATTCGATCATTGCGAGAATTTTTATGTGTAACATCAATACTGTTACGCATTTGACCACAAACGTTTGGTTGCTGGCTACATTATCAAAGAGATGTGACTGGCAGCAAGGCGAGCGAACGTTCAATGAAAAGTAACTCTTAAACAACACTAATTTATGGTGGTCCTGAACAGGACCGTTTTGTCGCGATGATTGAGTAATTCTGAGCTATTAGGGATCAGGCTGGTGAGCTGTAAGTTTTTTTGGAACAAGGGTATCGCGCTTGAGATAGATAGCCCACAGCGGCTCACGACGAGCAACTGAATCCGATCAGTAGAGGTGCGGCTTCTTTCTCCTTCTTCGGTGAATTGAGGGCTCTTGAGGGCAGCCTTGATAGCTAGCTGCTTGTGGGGAGTCATTTGTTGTATACACCGTTCGGCGAGACTAGATGGAATTCGATTTTTGAATCTGTGTTAGGGAAAGTGCTTTTTGCACACAATCGGTGTTAATTTTGATCACCATTGCAACAGTTGGAGATTCGTGTAATTTTCAATAGTGACCTGTTGAAAATAGATGAAGTGTTCATTTCAGAATTGTAGAAAAATTTCCAATCGATTGGCTTATTTAGAATTAAAATCCATTCGCTATTGACAGCGTTATAAGCGGTCAAAACCTGACCACTTTACGTAACGCGGCCGCTTTTGGTTTTTTTTTTTAATTGCACCCCCAATATGTTGTCAAAAGACGTAATCCTACGTCAAAAGACGTGCATATGTATCACTGAAAGCTACTTCTAGAATCTTAATTTTGTTTTTAGTCAAAATAAACTAGTTATATACCGAATTCCAGTATTTTAGAGGCAGTTTATTTATTTATTTATTCGTCAATCAATCAAACCGTAGACTACATATTAACATTAGGACTTATGTTCTATGACTTAGCAGAGTTCTGAAATATATTTTTAATTCTGTTGAGGGCATATCTAGGTCAATCATATCACAATGATGATTATAAACAGTCATCATCTGATTTACAGGTTCAAATTTAGCGTAATTGGTCCGATGGCGATCTACTGCGAACAAGTGTCGATTGCGTAATTGTCGGGAAGGTCACAAAATTGAAACATTGATTTACATTAATTTGTCTCTAACTTTTACTATCAACAAAATTCCGTTAAGACATGTATGAAGCGTTTGTAGATTTTGATATTAGCTACAACTTTTGAAAATATCTCAAATCTGTATCTCTAATGTATGACGAACTAGAGCTAGCAGCACTTGTTTTTGATTTTCAGTTAATGTAATTGCCATTCACTGAAAAACAATGGTTGGTTCTGCTCGCTCTGGGTCAACATACATAATAGATACAGATTTAAAATATTTACAAAAGTTGTAGCTAATACCAAAACCTACAAAAGCTACAGACATCATTTTAAGGAAGGAAGAGCTGAAAAATGGAGCACATGCAATACGACAATAGAGTAGAGCTGATGCGATATAATAGTAGTGACTTTAGTGACAAAAATTACGGAAATGGTGACTTTTAAATAATAACTAAGTAACCAAGAGTGGGCGACCCCAGCGTAGTGGTTAGCATCCATACCTCTCACGCCAAAGTCACGAGTTCAAATCTCACCCCCGGACAAGTCACGAATGACCCAAGAGAAATGACTAGAATAAAAAAAAAAAAAAAAGTAAGGATAATTACAACAACATAATTTTTTTAAAGGACGTGCATTATATTCTGCGTTTGAAATCTTTAAAATTTTGATATATCTAGGTAGATATCTCTCATAATTCGCTCAGAACTTTTTACATAAGTTCTTCAGAATGATCGCAAAAACTTGTTTCGAATCATTCCCTTTCCCTTAAGTTTGCCTCTAAAATTAGCCTAACAAAAATAATATTATCAATCAACAAAAGTTTTAGAAATAGATTATTTTCCTAGATTGAGATGCTTAATGTCAAGTATCAGACTTAAAGTGGACATTTTGTACGATGGAGAGGAGATGAAAGTATGGAGCTGATAGTTCCTATGCAGTACGGCATTTTGAAAATGGTATATAGAAAGTAGAAAGCGAGCAAAGGGCAATTTTGAGGAAAATACGAATCCATTTTAAATTTACTTTAATTCTCCTTAGAATTCTCTTGCAGTTAACCTTAGAAACGTCATAAATTTTTACTTAGAACAATAAAAATTCATTACGTATTCTCCTCAAAATTTCCTTGAAACTCTTCTAAGAATTCTTTTGAGATTGAACCCTCAACAATCGATTCCATTGGAATTCCCTCTTGTTTCGAGCTCTTTAAAGTTCTCTTCGAAGTATCCTTAGAAATGACCCCAGAATTCTTTTAGAACTATCCACAAAGATCATCTTTGGTGTTTCCGGGATTTCCAAGGAATTCTCATCAGAGCACTCTTAAAAAAAATTCAGAACTAATTTTGAATCAGAATTGGACCAAGAACCCTCATCCTATCATCATATAATTCTTCTCACAACTCTTGTTATAATGCACATGGTACACTTCTCTCAATTATATTGGAATTATTTTCAAAATTGTTTCGGTGCTGAATTTTGCATCATTTATAATTTAAATAATAATAGAAAATGTACGAGCGTCATTGTGTCAGTCTCAGGGCCGATTTTTTCACCTCCGCTTAAGCCTTAAACCAGGTCTTATATGGGTAAACCTGGTTCAAGATTTAAGGTGAAAGTTAATGCTTTTCCGTTGATACTGAATCCACACCCGTTCAAACCACACCCAAATTCAAAATACACCAAGACCAACAAGCATTGTAAATTAGAAAAATGGGAAGTTTTGAAGTTTTGAACATATTCGTAAACACAATATTATTATACAATAGTTAATTATAATAATTCTACTACTGAAATGACAACTTCAATTCCAAGATTCCAAGTTCAGGGTAGTCCTACTAATGCTCAGGGAAGTCTTGCCGTAGTTCAGGGAAGGCCTGTCGAACTTCAGGGAAGGCCTGTCGAACTTCAGCGAAGTCCTGATGAAGTTCAGGGAAGCCCTGCCGAAAGTCCTGCCGAAGTTCAGGAAAGTCCTCCGAAGTTCAGGGAAGCCTGGCCGAAGTTCAGAGAAGTTTTGCTGAAGTTCAGGGAAGTTCTGTGGAAATTCAGAGAAGGTCTGTTGAAGTTCAGGGAAGTTCTGCCGTAGTTCAGGCCAAGGTTGCAAAGACTCATTTCAGCTAAAACAATGTTTTTCTAAATTATGAAATAATTAGATGCCATGATCAAATTTTGAATTGGTAGGATACAAGAAGAGGTTGCAAAGAATGTGTTTGACATATTAAACCTGTTTATTTCACTTCATGAGAGTCACAATCAGCGATTTTTCACAAACTCACTCACTCACTCACTCACTCACTCAGCGATCAGCAAATCGCTGATTGTGACTCATAGAAAGGAAAATTTACAGGTTTTGTTTCCAACGCATACTTTGTAACCTCTTCTTGTAAGTTACAAGTGAAACATGCCATCATACCATCTTTTGGTTTTATTATTCCGAAAAACATTATTTTAGCTGAAATGAGTCTTTGCAACCTTGGTTCAGGCAAGTTTTTCCGAACTATAGGGAAGTCGTACCAATGTTCAGGGAAGTCCTGCCGAAGTTCAGAGAAGTTCTGCCGAAGTTCAGGGAAGTCCTGCTGAAGTTCAGAAAGTCCTGCCGAAGTTCAGAGAAGTTCTGCCAAAGTTCAGGGAAGTTCTGCCGAAGTTCAGAGAAGTGCTGCTGAAATTCAGGGAAGGGCTGCTGAAGTTCAGGAAAGTCTTTTCACTTTAATTCTCGTAAATCAGGGAAGTCCTGACGAAGTTCAGAAAAGTTCTGCCGAAGTTCAGGGAAGGGCTGCCGAACCTCTGGGAAGTCCTACCGTAGTTCAGGGAAAGCCTGTCAAAGTTCAGAAAACTCCTGCTGAAGTCCAGCGAAGTCCTGCCGAAGTTCAGAGAAGTTCTGCCGAAGTTCAGGGAAATTATGCCGAAGTTCGTTATCTAATTATTTTTAAAAAATACCAAGATATATCAGAATACACTACCGATCATAAGTTAAAGGACACCCCAAAAAAACCATGCAAACATGTTTTGTTCAATGATCTCTAATTTTACGTTCAATTTTCGATCTCCAAAGGTTATTTGAATCGTATGAATGGTATAGCATAAGTGTTCAACTACTACTTTTATTTCAAAATTTGGTCAACCCAATTCTGAGAAAATTAGTCACGGTTCTACCGAGTAAATTTTGAAAAATATTGTAACTTTGGGTGAACTTTTAGCACACAAAATTTGAAAATTATATTGAACAATTTGCCTACGAGGAAAGTTCCATTCAATACCTTTCAAATGATCTAAAGAGAACGAAAATTGGACGTAACATGACAGAGATATGAACATAACAAATTTGTCATGTTTTTTTTTGGGGTGTCCTTAAACTTATGATCGGGAGTGTACCTTCATCAAAAAGGCAGAAATTTTTCAAAATTTACTCAAACATCAGTGTGAACGTCCCCTGGTTCGGGTTGAGGTTCGCACTGACATTAAGCCCGGATTCGCACCGGTTGGAACTGATTCCAACCTTAATATTTAATAAGCAAATTCTCTATTAGAGAATGAAACTCCAATTTGAGTTGGTTTAATCGGCCGTGTACGGACGACGACGACGACGCGACGCAGATCGGTGATCTTCTTTTCTCCTCTTTGTGCCTGAACATAATCTATTTACCAACAACAACCTTTTTTTTCGAAGTGCCGTTCCTCGCGTGCGCGTAGGAAGAAACGGTAAAAATATGTACTAGGCACCACAATGCTGCCTTTCTGCACATCGCACTCAGTGGGGCCGTGGCCGGTAGAAGGAGCTACCCCGTTCCGTTCGAGCTTTCCTTGTGCACTTCTTGTTTTCGCCTGGGGGTGTGGGATTCATGTAGCTACCTAGAGAGTTTATTTTTAAAAACGAGATCACAAATGGTTTGTTTTTCTCGAAGTTTATTTTGTTTGTTGTTTTTGACCATGAAATCAAATGTGTTGAAGGGAACTACGAGGTGAAAATGAAACCGATAACGATTTGCATATTAGTATTCAAATAATTCAACAATTATCGCAGGATTTCTTCAGAGTTCCTTTGCAAATTACCTGGATTATTTTCGATATTCTCTTTGGATTGACCTTGAAATCAGGGTGGCCACTGCTAGAAAAATCTTTACGGTTAATCCTTAATCGAATAATTGGACTTTTAGGCATCCCTAGAAAATAGTGAAATTTCATGTTTTTTGGCGGTCCTTCGCAAATGTCGACCAGCAAGCGTAACCCATGCACCAAAAGCAGTTCGATGCTAGTTTTCATTGCTATGACGACGACTGAACTAAGGGGCTTAAAAGCGGGGGGGGGGGGGGGGGAGTCAATTCAAGATAGAGCTGGAATTAGGGCGTAACAGCTTTTGTAAACAATTCTGTCGATGATGTCTTGAAAGTGAAGGCTCGCCCACGCAAATCAACATCACCATCAGGTAGGGTAAGACTACCCCTACCAGAAGGTAATGTTGGTTTGCGTGAGCGTGCCTTGAATTCCTAGAGATCATCGAGAGAAGTCATTGTTTACAAAAACTGGTACGCGCTTATTCCAGCTCTATCTAGAATTCTCTTCATCGATTTTCTCTTTTGATGACCATGCCTTGACTAACCTATTTCGCACTATTTCTGCTATCATCCAGAACTACAAACGTATCAATTAATGTGTTTGCCGTCGAGTTATTAACGAAACAGAAAGTCGATGAAGAGAATCGATCAAAATCACTTGCACCCCTGCTTCCAAGTTTGGTTACAAGATTACAACTCTGGAGAGAATTTTGTGTGGTCGTTGGGGACGTGTGGTTCGGAATATGGCGATGAGTGTGCAAAATGTTACGAAATTGCATCCTCCCTATTCGCACGCGCCCGAAGATCGGAGGCGAATGCCACTTCGACTTGTTTCGTCTAGAAACTATTCTCTGATGACTGTGTTGGGGAAGCAGCATATGCATGTACGTTATTAGTGGATTTGTTAATTATTTCGACGCTTTTGGACAATGTTTGACATTTACCACTTTTACAATAATTTATTGTTGAAAATCAACAGTCGGAAACATTGTTATCGGTACGTAGAAATATTTCTGATCGATTGATGACAAAATAATTGAAATTGGTCCAAGGGCAACTGAGTTATTGACGTTCAAAATCTTTCATAATTTCGTTATATGTTCCATTTTCGATTTACACAAAGTGTACCCTTATATAGAAATCACAGACAAAGTCCTACGTTAAAAATAAGAGTGATTTGCGGCAAAACCCGCCAGTACCGCACCCAACGTCAGTGCCTATATGTAAGCGTACTACAACGCGGCTCTCAAACAAAGGAGTAACAAGTGTGATACTATCACTGCCAAACTAGATCTTTGGTTCTCTCATGCAGTGGTTCATCAGAGAGGGGAAGCTTAATAATCCCCATCGCCTGCCCATGGCGCCATTCTATCACGGCATGAGTCAGCAACGCCGACCATAAACCTACCATCTCCAACACTCCACTATAAGGCAAGAAATTAAGCCCACCCACCAACAGCAAGGTACAAAAACTAGCCAAGGGGAGGAACCAACTTCGGCAAAGTTGGTCAGGACGTCAAGGAATTCTCCAGCTATGCAGCACTAGTGAGCTTCCCACATGCACATATTCTGTACTACTGTATCTCAAGATCCTGGTTATTTAGACGGGCGATGACTACCGGAAGGTGGACATATCAATTCGAGATTCTGCCGCTAGACTGCGCTAGTGCACATACAAATATTCTATACTGCTACACTTGCAGATCCTGATTATATAGAAGGGTGATGCCTTCGGCAAAGTCGATCAGGAGGTACAGGGCTGTTGGGTGGTGGACAGATCAATACGTGGTGCTAATGAGAGAGCAAATATTCTGTAGGTACTACTGTATCTAAAGATCCTGATTATTTAGAAGGATGATGTTTTCGGCAAAATTGATCAGGAGTTCAAGAGCTGCTGGGAGGTGAAAAAGTTAATTCGGAAATCGGAAATCTCCTGTCCCGAAACCTCAAAAGTATGTATATTTGTGTATGTGTAACATGTTAAAGAACATTACTTATTCAAATAAACCAATTCCCAGCATGTTCAAAAAAATAAAAATCAACAGAATTGTTAAAAGTTTGATTCTGTAATTTTGTCTCAGATTTCAATTTTTTTTTAAAGTTCAATTAATCAATAAATTTATGGTCCATCCAATCTAAATTCAAACCTTAAGCATTTGAAATACTGGGAAAAGTGAGGTTGTAAAAATGTGCAAGTTTTGAAACATTATGTTGAATTCTTGTTTGAAACTAATTTTTTGAGAGCAAATTCATGAGATCCCAACAAATCTAGTTTTATTCACAAAAAACTTTAAATTGTTCATGATTGGCCAAAAGTTTGTAATAATTACTAATAAAATATTAATAAGAGTTGGTCAAAAATTAAGCGAATTCGGAATGTTCTTGTACAATTAATCTCTACATAGGAGAAATACTGTGACAGTTTTCTGATCCATTATGGAGAGTTTAAGTTTTTAATAGTCCATTGAATAGTAATAAGCTCTAGGTTTGGGGTCTCCCTTAGTTCAGTCGGTAAAGGCGCAGCTACAAAGCAAGACCATGCTGGAGGTAGTTGGGCTGGAAAATTTCCCGACAAGAGTATGATTGTACTTGCCACACAATTATACTAATGCAAAAAAGGCACAGGCATCGAAAGATCTCAATTAATAACTGTGGAAGTGCATCTAAGTTGAGAGCACGCAATAAGCTGATATGCGATAAGCAATAAGCTTGAAATGCAAAGAAGCAGAAGGTTTGGTATTGGAATTTACCAGTAAGCTATAATCAGATCGTAAAATTCTTTACTGTTCAGACTAATTCCGATAGCTCCGCACTATACAATTCGGAAAAAACGCCTTTGGATACGGTTGTGTATTAAGTTTGTTCTCTGTTTTGTGCGTGCATTCGCTTTCATAGTTTTCGGCTGCATTTGCTGGATTAGCGCTGGCACTCTGCCTCCCGGACGGTTATACGTGTGTGGGTGGTGGTTTTCTCGCTTTCCGAGAAGTTTTAGAATCGAGAAAGAAAACATGATTCATCATGTTTGCAAGCAACAGAAGATTTAACGCTATCTGCGTTGTTTGATTTTTTCTCCCGGTCCAGAAATTTGTGGCATCGCGCGTGATAATTTTAATTTAATTTTATTTACGCGGTGATGATGTTGGTTCACTCGCAACTATTTTTGAAAAAATTAAGTGTTTTCGAACGAAAGTGTACCATAAGTGCTTCTGAACGTGTTTCGCAGTTGGGTGTGGTGAAATTCGTGCATTCCCGCTTGATTTTGGAAATCCGTATCACAAAATTGCCCTCCGATTCCTTTCTTTTTGCCGTTCGACGACGACGGGTGTGCTTTCGTAAGAGTAACGTTTATTTGATCCGTTTCTTTGCACGGGTGTTTTTTTTTTCTTTTTTTTTTGTAACTAGCGTAAGTGTGCCTGCGATTTGCATTGAGTGTCGGAGATTGTAATCTTAAGGATGCCTCGCTGGATACACCCAAGACTGGACGGGCAAATGGTAAGTTACAAATTCGCTGTTGTCGTTGTCATAATCGCCGTCATAGTCGTAGGCAGTACCGTTAGTATATTTAAAATTAACCACCAACCGCTGAAAATATGAATTATCGCGTATTTCTGTTGTTCATTACATGCCAAGTGAAATTCGAGAACGTAATTGCATTTGAATAGCTTGTTCAACCAGGTCTTAAACAATCGTCACGTCGGTCATAGCTTGTTATGAACCATGCGTAAAGAAAAAATCGAAACATTTAACGTCGCGTGAAAATGGATCTTAATGAAGGCGTCTTTCATAGCTTTTAGTTTAAGGATTTCAAAGATCGTCGGTTACAGTGGCTTGCTTACTGAACAGAAAAACGCGATCCCAGATCCTTTCATATTAAAAATGTATGGTAATATCGCTTGTTTATCGTGTATTTTGTAAAACTTTTCGTTGTCGTCGGTGCCGGGTCTGAATAGTTATAAAAACTTGAGTAACGCTATAATGTGATATGAGGGGCTCGGTGGCCTTAGAACAACCGGTTTTGCTTACTGAGCAGAACATCATGAGTCTAATCTCAAGCCCATCCACATTCAAGATTCATCAATCGTTTTATTTGTTAACATGACTACATGGTAATAACAGCAACTCGATGAATAAAAAGGAGCTCGTCTGCCTGGTGGCAAACGTGTTTGCTTACTGAGCAGAAGACCGTGGGATCAATCCCAAGCTCCTTCGCGTTATATGATTGTTAGGACATCAATTCAGCTTATCGTTTACCAAAACGAACCCTACCGCAAACCCAACCCTATTACCCAATATCCCAGTGATTCCTCGTGGAAGTGCAGAGGTGTTCTCGGCTTCCATCAAAGCGAGTGTCACGTCAACACATTCCTACCCCTTCCTTGCTTGACCTGTGTTCCAATCAAAATTTATTCCAATCGAACCGTCAAAATGCACCGCTTACTGAAACTCATACACTTACTTCGTGTACTATTATTTAAATTGTTTAAAGCAAATCCGAGCGTTCAAAGTTCTGATGTGGTCTCTTTTTAAGGATGCTCCTAACCTTCCGAATGGTCAGTCTGTGTTCATTTCATAGTCCATATTCAGTAAAAATCTTTAATTCATGCGTTTATCATGACCCCTATTGATAATATATATTTTATTCCATGCTATTAAAGTTCAATTTCACAATGTGGCTATTTTCACGGATGATCCGGATCTTCGGAAAGGTCACAGATCTTGCTAATAATCTTGAGATTTTTCGAGCATCTAAAATTGAGATTTAGATGTGACGCCCGCCTCGAGCAATATACACATTGTTTCAGAATCATTGCATAAATTCCTATTTGTTAAGAATTGACAACTATTTTCAATCTGTATATCTTAGGTGGGAATCTCCAGGACATTGAACCACTCTGAGCCTCCATGAATTTGGTTTGATTATTTTCAATATTTTTCTTATCAATACACTGGAAATGTCGCAGTGCATTCTGTTCACTTTATTCTCGTGTGAAACAAAAGCAACATCTCCATAACTCACTGAGGCTTTGTTTAGATGGCAGGCCTGCAAAAAGTGAAGAGCCATTCAGAAACTCACTTCTTATCGCACTGATGCCGACATAGGTGCTCTGACCGTGATCCCCAACTAACAACACTATCTCTCGTTTGATTCAGTCGACTGCACAATTCAACGCTACGGACCGATAAGAACGATTGAGCCAGCAAATTTAGGCTTGTTCTCGATTTGGGTTATCGGCCGTTTTTGGCATTATTTCAATAGAAATAAAACCGTATTCTATTTTAATTGAATTACATACGCTGCCCTACTTCACAGTTTCCTTGAACTTGTAGTTATCCAGTGAAAATCCTTCAACTGCTGGCAGTCGGTTTGTTCGATGTTGCTTCCTGCTTTGAAAACAAACGCTCAGTGCTGTAAAACTATATAGATGGGTACAATCAGTAGCGTGCGCAGCAGGGGTGGCAAACAACTGTCTGTTATTGTGGACATTTGAGAGCTGTTTTTGGGCTTTAAATTGATACACATGGGGTTTACAAGGCTAAGTGTAATCTAGAGTGAGATTGCCACTCCTTCCCCCATTGTTCACGCTGGGCACGCTAGTGGGTCCAATACAACCACAATTACGCCTTCCTATCGCCTGTACTCTCAATAAAAATTCCGCACTCGTTATATTGTCGTTTTTTTCAGTTTACTTAATTTTACAGCCACCAATCGACCGACTTTTCTTCCCGTAACCCTTAAAAAACACATTCACTTGTTCTGCTTCCCGTACAATACTGACTACCGCAGTACTATTTTTAGAGCAATTCAAGCCGGACAATGGCTTAGGTCCTCAGAACATTGATCGATTCTCTTCAACGACATCATTTTTCGGTAATAGCTTAACGAAATCGTTTCTTACCGAGGAATTAGATTCTATGTCTATGGCCGTAGGGAGGCAAAGAGAAATTCGATGAATAGAATCTGTCAATGTTACTTAGGACCTAATATATGGCTCGGCTTGAATTGTGTCTTCCCTTTACCGCGAGAAAGGCATTCAAGCCTCATGTAATAAAGTCACGCGCAGTCAGTGTTGCCAGTATTTCAGATTTATCTAGATTTTACGGATTGTTTGGTCATCTTGCCAGATGCACAGACAGAGTACGTTAATTTCCAGATTTTCGTAATATGTTCCAGATATTCTCAGATTTTTCAAACATTTTGTTTTCAAAATATCACTGCTATAAACTTAAATAATTTAAGATTTGATTGTTGTACACTCAGTGCTGGTACATTAAGAGCTACACGGCGTATAGTTCACTCATAATCGCCAAAATTGCAGGAACTCAGCGATGAGTAAATTTGCCTCCATTCAAGGACCGGAATTCCTGCGCCAATCTAAAGCACGATGACCGACTGACCTCCACTGTGGAACGACGGATGTGGAACTGCGTGTGCACTTGTTAACGCACGTCTCTACGACTAAATCAATCGTTGAACCTCAGAGCTTCTCCAAGTGCAAAGCTTGTAGTGTGTATGTGATGTAATAGTAGTGACTTTAGTGACTAAAATTACGAAAATAGTGACCAAATAGTGACCTTTAAACAATTAAAAAGTGACCAATAGGGACATTTATTGATCGGAAAGATATGCTTTGGTCAGAAATTTTATTGTTTTTGCTATGGTCATTCATGTCGGTTTATCGGTGATACTAGCACCGACAAACCGACATGAATAACCAAAGCAAAAAAAAAAAATCTGACCAAAGCACCCTACTGACATCTGGTTCAGTTTTCGTGGGAAATAATTAGCTAAGCCATGAACCCGCATGCAAAAACTATGAATTGGTTCCTGTCTACTTCGTGTCTATTCTGGACAAATTATTTTTATCTTGATCAAAAACTCCTATGGTTTTGACAGCTCAGATCACTGCACATTTAAATCGGCCGTTTACGATTTTCGGGCATAAGTCAGAATTAAGTGTCATGTCGGTTTGTCGGTGATATTAGTATGGAAAAATACAATACAATTGAATGGACTTAAAAAGGAACTCAAGAAACTGTGACATGACATTTTTTCTCGATGTTCGGACAAATACTAAAGCTATCGGGGGTTAAACATTATTCAAATTTCTGGCTTTGAATAAATGTCGAGAGCTTGAAAATTTTCCTTGGCCATTTTTGGACATTATACATTGAACCAACGGGAAAGGTAATTTTTACCTGAAAATTCAGGTAACCTCTTCAAAATAGGAATTCAATAAGGTTCACGTACCGCACATAAAATGCAATGACATGGTAATGAATTCCACTAGATTCACTGGACCGGTCCACATGCCATGCTGGTGAAGGTTAAGTGAAATTCATGTAAGTTTTTCGTGATTTCATGGTATGAACAATTTCTTGTCGTATTCGTAATTCAAAAATGGTGATAGAAGAAAGTGCGCTTTCGTCGTTGTTGGACGAGTTGAAATTACCAGGCTTCTTCATGTTTTCAAGCGTAAGTTTTATTTTTTTTAAATTAATTTATTTGTACAGGCTCAATCGAATAAAATTTACAGAGCCAAATTATCTTTTGCGTCATACATTATTAATGTCTTAAGTCTAAAGTTAAAGGAATTGAACCGATTACTCGCGGTCGTCTCGAGGTTAGTGGAGATTTACAGTTTCATGGATGGGGAAAGGGAAAAGGAGGTTTGAAGCGTAAGTTTTATAATTTTTGTTAAATTAACACTCATTCATAAATTAAAAATCAAATTGCAGAATACGGGAATGGATTTTTTGAGGTGCTAACAATCAACCATTGGCAAACTATGAGGGTGCTACTATAAGGTTAATGTACTTCAACTTCGAGATCATCAGTGCCAATTATTAAATAATGTAAATTAGTGTTTTTTTTTCTAGAATGCAATCATTTAATTACTCAAATAAATCGAAATATATATATATATATCTATAGTCTATCCCCATTTCACTTTATCATTACTTTAAAATCCAGTAATATTTACTTGCTAATTAATCATTTTGTTCGAACATTTTCCACAGAGATGGCGCTGTTCCGCTGGTAGGAAGTGATAAAAATCCCCATATAAAAATTGAGAGAAGTGGGAATAATTCGCTTTCGGTGCATATTCAGGTCAACAAAAGTGAACGACAACCTAAAGAAATTAGTCAGGGGCTTTGTCGTTCAGTTTTTTTTTCCGAAAATTAATGCTAAACAAGCTATAATAAAATAAAAATGATTTTTCCCCATACAATTTTACCAGCTTTACTACCAGTCCCCAGAGAGCCAAAAAAATTCAAATTTGAGAGAGAAATTCTCTCTCACGAGCTCAATCTCTCAACATGCCATGTATGTCCTGGCGTTTCACGCAACGGGATTTCTATTGATTTTTATTTGGCTAGCCTTATGCTCCATGTCCGAGTGAAGTGGGAACACTTCAGGAAGACTGGAGGAAATTTCCAAAACCTCACCCAGTGCCGTAAGTACCAAGGATGGGGTCACGGAACTAAAAATTGCTACATGCCAGCTAAATGCATGAATTGTGGTGATTTATCTCACGTAAAGGACGACTTTCCTGTGAAGGAAGATCCTAAGAAATTGAAATGTTCAAATTGTGGTGAAAACCACAAATCCAATTTTTGGGAATGTAAGACTCGCAACGTGATCCTACAATCTCGTTCTAAGCGACAGGTAGGAAACGCTCCACGTTAGGTACAAATTCCTCTGCTGTTAACAACGGTAAGCGAGGAACAAATTCTACAATCGTACCCGTAAATATCACCCCTGCCTCAAATTCTTCATCTAACATATGTAACATAAGTCCTGGGAAAAAATCAAAAGCATGTCATTTGAAATCAAACAATTTAATTTTAAAATCCTCTTCAGAGTATTTTAATTTTTTTTTATAAACTGTTGAAAAATGCATTTACAGTACACTCAATGGACCATTATCTTCGATTTTTCGCAGTATGCAGCGAAATTGTTGAATCAGGGTTTGGACGGTGTCTTTGACGATTTCTTTTAAATTTTGCTTGATTCGATCAACCAATTGTTGCTCAATTTGAGCTTCCCAGCCGTTGTCGTACATCGTAGCCTTGAGTACACCCGATTGGACGAGCCTGAGGCACGTTTGATGGATTGTCCTTTTTCGGTACAAATGGTATTTTTTGCTCAGTTCCAAAATGATGCATTTTCCATTCGCAAAAGGTTCGCGACGAAGTGCACGGCAACATTTTGGTATTTTTCGAGTTGCTGTGTATATTTTAGAGCACGATGACGTTTCCGATAAATTACGTTGTATTTTTTTTTAATCCGAAGGATTGTCATGTTTGAAACATGAAATTTTCGTGCTAATTTGCGTGTTGATTGACCAAATTTGTTTTTAGCACTTAACAACATTTTTTGGTTGTTCTGGCACTCAATTTTGTTGGGCGACCGCATTTTTTTTTATTTTCCGGTTCTTTACCATCACGACAATCCTTCAAAACACGATAAATAGTTGATTGGCTTGTCTTTGAACACGCTTAGAATTTCACTTGTACTGAGCCGTCCAAAAAGGTTGGCGACTTGTGCACTTAAATCCAGCTTGTACGACATTTTAAACGGAAACTACTGCGCAATTTGAGTTTGACAGTTCAGTAGTAGTATAGATAAGCGCGACAAGTGCATTGGTTGACATATGTGTGTTTGTTTATGCCGTCAAATAAACACCTGAAAGTATTCCCAGAACTTATGTAACATATGTTATACCTACTCCTTTCGCTGCTAACAATGTTCAGCGAGTTAATGGAGCTACCTATGCTGCTATTGCAACGGGTAGAAATCAAAATACTAACCAACGTTATTCTGACGGAAATTTTGACAATTTTGACTTAGGAAGCATTACTACCCCTAAAATGGAATTTTTACAGAAATCATTAATTGACATGATTTCTGATATGCTTAAATCTAACTCCATGTTTGATGCTATTCAAACTGGAGTAAAATTTGCAAACAATATTGTCATGACTTTGAAATTCAGTAATGGATTTTAAAGAATTAAATATTTTAAATTTGAATGCTCGATCTCTTAAAGATAATGAAGACGAGCTATTTAACTTTTTGAGAGTTCATAGCGTGCATATTGCCGTTATAACTGAAACGTTACTTAAACCTGACCATAAGGTTAAGAAGGACGCAAATTATTTCATTTATAGAAATGATCGTCTTGATGGACCCTGTGGTGGCGTTGCTATCATTGTTAATAGACGAATCGAACATAAAATTCTTTCATCATTTGAAACCAAAGTTTTTGAAACTTTGGGAGTTTCAGATGAAACAAAATTTGGACAACCTACGTTTATAGCTGCCTATTTGCCATTCCAATGCGTAGGCCAGCAAAATAATTTTCTCAAGGGTGACCTTCAGAAACTTACCCGTCATAGGTCTACATTATTTATTGTTGGTGATTTTAATGCAAAACACCGCTCATGGAATAATGTTCAAAGCAATTCCAATGGTAATATTCTGTTTGATTATTGTTCTGCAGGTTATTACACTCTTCAATATCCAAACAGCCCAACATGCTTTTCTTCTACAAGAAATCCCTCAACTATTGATTTGGTCTTAGCTGATTCATGTCGACTTTGTAGCCAATTGGTTACTCATGCTGACTTCGGTTCTGATCACCTTCCAGTAACTTTTGAAATATCCCAAGAAATAATTTGTAATCCTAACAGCTCTACTTTCAAGCTGATTGGGAGCAATATCGAACATTTATGGAATATAACTTCGATCCAAGCATTCCTTTGCAAACCAAAGATGAAATTAATTATGCTCTTGAATCTCTGACTACTTCCATAGTTGAAGCAAGAGCTGCCTCAGTACCAAAATGCGAGGTTGTATTCGATTCAATTATAATGGAAGACGATCTTCAGCTCTTGATCCGTCTTAAAAAATGTCCGTAGGAGACAATATCAAAGAACACGCGATCCTGCCATGAAAGTTATCTGGCGGGATTTGCAAAAACAAATTAAAAAACGATTCTCTGCCCTGAGGAACAAAACTTTTGAAAATAATGTTTCTAAATAAGACCCGAGTTCCAAACCCTTTTGGAAACTCACAAAAATTTTGAAAAAAAAACCTCAAAAGCCTATTCCAGCGCTTAAAGAAGGTGGCAAAATTTTGATCACAAATTTGGAAAAAGCTCAAAAACTTGCTAAGCCATTCGAGAGTTCCCATAATTTCAGTTTGGGTCTTACAAATCCTATTGAGAATAAGGTTGCTCGGGAATATCTGAATATTTTCTCTCGGGGAAATATTTTTGATGATTCCTGGGGGACTCATTTGGACGAGTAAGGTCTATAACTAAAAAGTTTCATAATATGAAAGCTCCAGGTGATGATGGAATTTTCTATATCCTCATCAAAAAACTCCCAGAGAGTACCTTGTCTGTCTTGGTAAAATTATTTAACAGATGTTTCCATTTGGCATACTTTCCTGATAAATGGAAAAATGCAAAAGTTGTTCCAATTTTGAAGCCGGATAAAAATCCAGCTGAAGCTTCTAGCTACCGTCCAATAAGTTTGCTTTCTTCAATAAGTAAACTTTTTGAAAAGATAATTTTAAATAGAATGATGCTTCACATCAACTATACGAACTCAATTTTTGCAGATGAGCAGTTTGGATTTCGCCATGGGCATTCAACTCTTAAGAGTTACCAATTTAATTCGTTCAAACAAATCTCAATGCCACTCAACTGGAGTTGCTCTTCTAGACATAGAAAAAAAGCATTCGACAGTGTTTGGCATGAAGGTTTGATTGCTAAATTGAAAAAGTTTAATTTTCCACTTTATATTATGAAATTAGTTCAAAATTATTTAACTGACAGAACTCTGCAGGTAAATTATCAAAATTCCAAATCTAATCGACTACCTGTTAGAGCAGAAGTTCCTCAGGGTAGCATTCTTGGGCCTATATTGTATAACATTTTCACTTCGGACCTCCCTGATTTGCCTCAGGGTTGCCACAAATCTTTGTTCACTGATGACACAGGCATTTCCGCTAAAGGAAGAAGTCTTCGTGTTATTTGCAGCAGACTGCTGAAAAGTTTAGAGTTTTTCTCTTCTTATTTACAAAAATGGAAGATTTCTCCCAACGCTTCCAAAACTCAACTTATAATATTTCCACATAAGCCTAGAGCTTCGTTTTTGAAACCTAGTAGTAGTCACCTAGTCACTATGAACGGAGTTCCAATTTCATGGTCAAACCAAGTGAAATATCTTGGATTAATACTTGACCAAAAATTAACTTTTAAAGATCACATTGAGGGCATTCAAGCCAAATGTAACAAATATATAAAATGTTTGTATTCTCTTATAAACAGGAAATCCAAACTTTGCCTAACGAATAAACTTCTAATATTTAAACAAGTTTTTAGACCGGCCATGCTTTACGCTGTGCCAATATGGTCTTGTTGTTGCACTACCAGGAAAAAAGCACTTCAAAGGATTCACAACAAAGTTCTGAAGATGATTTTGAAGTTGCCTCCCTGGTACAGTACTACCGAAGTACATAGCATTTCGAATGTTGAGACTTTAGAACAAATGTCCAACAAAATAATTAATAATTTCAGGCAAAAATCGATGCAATCCTAAATTGCAATGATTAATTCCTTTTATTCTGAGATAAGATTTAGTTTTAGTTTTAAGATTTCAATTGTTATACTGACATGCAGGTTTGAAAAAAACCTGTTTAAAATACTAAATTGCCAAGGCAGGAACAATGTAAAAACACTTAGATATATATCATAACAATTAAGGCTGGTAAGTTTCTGTAGTAACTGGAGCACCTAGGTTAAAAAATGACATGTTATTTATTTTGAATTTGGAACAAATAAAGAGTTTACAAAAAAACTCCGAATACGAGGCCTTCGGTAAGATGTGTAACGGCCAACTGGCAATGTTTGAAAACTCATATCTCAGCCATTTGTTGACGGATTTCAAATTTATTGGCACCATCTGAAACCACATACTTTAAAGATTTATTCGGTATTAATAGATTCGAAATTTGTCCATGACTTGCAGAGCAGTGATTTTTCAAATTGCCAATTTGCCGTTAGTCTAGTCTAGTCTAGTCTAGTCTACAGTCTACACTTGAAAGAATCCTGGAAATGATAGAAATACATCTATCATTTTCTTGTCATTATTAATGCCTGCTGCACATCAAGGATGTGAAACAAACAATAAAGCGGCCAGGCCTACTGTGTAGCGTTTAGTTAATTTTTGTGGAAGTGAATGTTTACCATGTCTACTTAATAAGTATAGACAGTGGTTAACATTTAATCCACAGGTAATCAAAGAGCGGGGACATCCGTACCAACCGCTCCGTATGCAGGATTTGAAAATAGGCTATATAAGTCGTTGGGAGTGACAGAGCTAAGAAAGTTAATGTACACTCCTTGGTTGTCCGATCTCCTGGGATGGAACACAGGTATTTACCCCTTGTGTTCGAGCGTACAGTCCTCCCTCCGTACAAGCGTGGACGGCACCGTCAAATTGCCAATTTGCCGTTACACATTTTACTGGGGGCATCGTGTTCGCAGTGGCAAAAAAGGGTAACAGTTTTCATTCAGTTCATTTTGTACTGAGAACATAAAGCAAAGTTTTATCTATTTATCCATCTGGAATCCCTTTTATGTACTTATAGATTTATATTATTTTCGATTCTTCAAACTTGGGCGTTGGTACTTTTAACTCGGCACAGCAAAAAAGTTATTGAATATTACAGCAGAACAGATGCACATAGGTTGTTTAATATTAATTTGTACAATTTATGTTTAGTAAATGCACCAATAAAGGAGGTAAGTTAGTACAATGTACTTCTACAGCGGCTTAGGGAGACTCTATAAGCCACCATAGGAACACATTGCACTAAAGTACCTCCGCTATTGGTGCATTTATCCTACACATAATTTGCGAAAAGAAATTATATCCATGGGTCAAAGTTTATCTGAAAATATTTGAGCTTCCTAAGTTTTAAATGTCTCTCTCAAGATCTACAAATTTTCCTGAAATCGTGTAAATATTTTTTTTTAAATTGCCGAACTTTCCTGAAGTTCTGCAATTTTTACTGAAGATCCAATAACATTTCTGAGATTCTTGTGATTTTTTCAGAAGTCCTGTAATTTTTTTCAAAGTTCTGTAGCTTTGTTCTGAAGATCTACGAACTTTTCTGATGTTGAATAATGTTTCGAGGATCTCCAAACTTATGTGAAATACTTTATATTTCACTGTACATTCTTGGACTTGTCTAAAGTTATGCGAATTTCCCTGACGATTTGCAAAATTTCGCTTATAGTTTTACAAATTGATTTGAAATTATTTTTGCTTGCTTGAAGTTTTAAAAATTTCTTTGAACATTGATCTGAAGATCTACGACCCCTCTTGTGATTTTGTTTTAATGAATTTCTATTAATTACTTTTAATTTGTTTGTACAGTCGCGCCCGGAACCCCTTTGGATACGGTTGTGTTTGTTCTCTGTTTGGTGCGTGCGTTCGCTTTCATAGTTTTCGGCTGCATTTGCCGGATTAGCGCTGGCACTCTGCCTCCCGGACGGTTATACGTGTGTGAGTGGTGGTTTTCTCGCTTTCCGAGAAGTTTTAGAATCGAGAAAGAAACATGATTCATCATGTTTACAAAATTGCAAGCATCAGAAGATTTGACGCTGCGTGGTTTGATTGTTTCTCCCGGACCAGAAATTTGTGTGTGAGTGAAAATTTTAATTTCAGTTTATGTACGCGCTGCAAGGTGCGTGAAAGAGTTGGCACGATCGGTGTTGATGTTGGTACACTTGCAACTATTTTTGCAAAAAAAAAAAAATGAGTACTTTGACTATATGTTTTTAGTATTACCGTGCCGATTCAAATTTCGGACACTTAAACTCGAATTTCGGACACTTTTAAAAGTTGATTATCTCGGTCGAATATGATCCACATGTCTTGTAAATTTTAAATTTTTTTGACTAGTGCCCTCCACGATCATCTAACATTATTACTTTGTTTCTAACTGGATGTAATATTTAATTAACTATGAAAGTGTCCGAAATTTGAATCGTCCGAAATTTGAATCGGAACGGTACTTCTACGTGAAGTCAACGATTTACAAAAAAAAATAAAGTTTTTTTCGAAAGTAATTGATATCGAAAGTGTAACAAAAGTGCTTCTGAACGTGTTTCGCAGTTGGGTGTGGTGAAATTCGTGGTTGTTTTCAGTGAAAATTCCGTATCACAAATTTGCTCACCGAGTTCCCTTTTTTTGCCGTTCGACGACATCGGGAATGCGTCCCCGGATATATTCACCCCTATTCTGTATTTCGTTTCGAACGAAATTCTCATACAAAAAATTTTTTTTTGTATGAGAATTTCGTTCGAAACGAAATACAGAATAGGGGTGATTGATTTGGTGAGTACGTTCCAGTTGAGGATTGTTCTTGTACATTTCTCGATTGCATTTTCGAGGGAACGTGTCTGCTTTTGTGGGCAGAGCGTTTGATGGTCGGTTTGGTAGTATCCATTTAAATATAATGTCTCATGTCCAAATAACCTCGATTTTCGGTCTATTGATTCAATACTTTAGTATTATATTTTCAAAACATACAATGATGAATTATGTCATTTCATGGCACATAAAACAAAAAGTATGTGTATAGGACCCAACAATCTAGGTTATTTGTATTTTGTAAAACATCTTTATTTTTTATTATATTTTTCATTTTACTACATATTTTATATACATTATATATCACATGATTATATTTAAATTCATAATGTAAATTACAATAAATACTGGGACGGAAGGGAGCATCAGGGCATCATTGAAGTTGTAACTGGACAATGGAGTGAAGTGCCAACCGGAGTCTAGGAGGGAATGTGTACTGTCATTTTAGATAGTTACATTTCACTCCAACAGTTGCAATGAATTTGACGCGCTCTTCTTAAACAAACCATTCCGTGGAAAGCTTAACATGTATTGCGAATTTCGTTATTCATTTTGTTGGATCATATTGTTGGAAGGAGATTCTCTTATTCCCGCGGGTTTTGCGTAAGTGCCTCTGCTTACGGGCCCGTCCAACCCTTTTTGGCCTTTCATACAGCAGTATGTTGAATTCAGAATGATGATGGAATTTGATCTTGCTGTTGAGTGGAGCCGCATGCAGGGCAAGACCCAAGCTAGGATGGTGGCTACTTACATACATACATACATTACTTTTAATTTGTTTGTAGTTCTGTTCTCAAGATCTACGAACTACCCTGAAACTTAACACAATTTTCAGTAGATCTCCGACGCTCTCTAAAAAATTCTATGTAGGCTCTCAGACCTTCTGTCTAGCATGCTTATTCTTATACAATACATGATTCGTATACTTCCTTTTGACGGTTGCCAGTCTCTCTTCTTCAACTGTTTCCTTTTTACGACTATTTTGATCCTCCACATACAAATCAGCGAAGATCGAGCGTGACAAGACTCTCTGAATGAACTTGTCTCGTTCGCACACGTTGTCTTAGCTGTCAGATGCTTGTTAAGTTCAGTGCCCTTAAGAAACGTTTCGACAAACTGAACGAAAAACTTCTTTTGAATTACGAAAAATTGGAAAATTCCCTGAGTGGAACCAAAATTCCCTGAATATTCCAGGTTTTTCCAGAAAAAGTAAAATTCCCTGTAAATTCCCGGTTTTCCAGGTTTTTCCAGGTAGTAGACACCCTGGTAGAGTATTCCAGTTTTTACCCATGTCATCAGTGGCGTTTCCTTAACCATTATCTACCTGTGCACCAACTCTCAAAACCTAAACAACTATCAAAATATTGCTTGCAATGGATCGATCTGGTTTTTAAAGTTGGTGCACAGATAAAAAGTGAGATTACGGGACGCCACTGCATTGTATATTTCAACTTGACCAGATTTCCCTGAATCTGACCTGGCAACGCTGCCCGCAGTAGTCCAACCTTCCAAAAACATCAACAACAATCTAACATATCTAGTCATACATGTAGGTAGGATACCTGTGCCAAGTAGTGAGAGAAAAGTATCGCTGTAAGCAAAATATGTAAGTGTGACAAAACTATTTTTATTACAGCACCACTCGCCATTCGTCACGTCGTCGTTCTCTGCTACTTTCTGTAACAAAGGTACCTAGTAAACAACAAATGGACGGACGAATGAACGAATGACGTGGTGCTTGCGGGCTTTGGCCGTTCCGCTTCTCGGCTAGGTTCACTGCCTTCGCGATTCGCTTACTGAACGGGTTGGCGGTGTCATTATGCTAGATCTGCTGGATTTCGATGTACTGTTATAGCAAACAAAAAATGCTGAATGCATAACAAAATGTGATAGACGGTTGTTCTGGTTGCTTCGAACCAGAGCTTACGGTGATTATGAACTCGTACTGTGATTGTGGATCCAATGGTAATTAGTGATAATTACTGATTACTTTAACGAAATTCTCAGCTTCACATTGACTGAAAACCACGTATCGATTGAACGTTCAGAAAAGTAATTACAGATTTATTAGCTAATTGAGTAAAAGTTTCCACCATCAAATCCGACAGATGTCGCCACGCCAGTGCGTGGTGGATAAACCAGTTTTGCGGTATGGAAATTTTCCGAAAAATCGTCGATTTCTCTGCAAACCTTGCTTCGAGCGGTGAGAATAGATCTACATTTTTTACGTTTTGTAATAGCGACATGATGTAGAAATAATATATCGGACATACATTCATAATTTCACCTCTACTTGATGGAACTTTATCACCGATAAAACATCATCAAAAGATTACAATCGAAAAACGCACCACTAACAAAATTTACAGACAACTAACCGGCGAAGAAATCAATTACAATAATGTGTTCGCTGTATTAGTATTTTTGTTTCGATTTGATCAACGTTGATTTTGTTTGTGTGTGATCTTTGACAGTGTGTGAAGAGTATATCATGTTGTCAGTTTTTTATGCAATTCAGTTTTGACTAGAGTGAACGATAAAACCAAAACATTCACTTCGTTTGTGCTCCACGTTGACGGGAATCAAAAAATCATGATTCGCGTCTATTTTTATCAGCCCAGAAACCGAAACTGGTTCCAATTTCAGCACAAAAATGAAGGTCATTATTGAATGTTTTTTCCCACATCCCTCACGGCCAACGAGAGTAACCCAGTGACACAGTCGAATTCGACTTAAATTTGCCAAAAAGAGGAACTACTTTTCCAAAATTTTCTACACGGCCAATGAGATCAACCCAAAAATTTAGTTCAGTTTACTCATAATCGCAAAAAGCGCACCCTTTTTTTTGCCTCCATATTTAAGGAGTTTTTTTTTTCTGGAAAAGCGAGGAAAATTTTAGTCACTCACAGACCCTAATAAACAAATACCATAAACAAACGATAACCCAACTGATAGAACTATTCTACAAATTGTTCGGATGATTCCCCTAACACGTCATTAAGCAAAATAACCATACAAAATTTTGTGGGGGAGGCATCCCACTTTTTACCCTTTCCAGTCGAATTCGACGCAGTCACTGAGTCACTCCCATTGGCCGTGCTTTCCTGGCGTACTCGATCGGTGTCCCACAAGCAGGTATATAAATCTCACGCCCGAAAACCAGTTGCCTGGCGCTTAGAAGGTCGCCCCAGAACCGAGTTTGGATCAACATAAACAAAGAAATTTCGAGACCGACCGGCAAGAAGTTTCGCATCTCGCGCCGGGGCCCTTTTCGGGGAACCGGTTTGACGGGTAGCACCGAACAAAGTGATCGTTTTGATTTCATGCGTTATTCTGACCGATAACACAAATGGCATGCATGTTGAAATAATGGTATAGTTACTTTTCAAAACACGCGAAAACCGGTGTCAGAAAGAGAAATTGCATTTTTGATGATGCTGTTTAGGTTCAGTGAAATGGAACAACAACGATGACCGACGTCGAGAAAGCGAATCTCACTAGCAGGCGGCCAAACAAAACAAAATAATTAGGTTAAATTAGCGCTCGGAATATACCATCATGTGCCAAGTTTTCGTTTTTTTTTTTTTTGCAATATCCATTAGTAGTTATATCTATAACCGTTTCCGATGATGATTGTGATGATTGTGATGATGCTTGGTGCACGTATATGCATGACAGGAACAATAGCTGGTGAGTGTACGACAAACGAAGCGATCATTATTTCAATTGGATATAATTTCATTGGCACAATCCAACAGCTTGTGCCACCTCGCCTGATTTGGTGGACAATCGTCTATAATTTACATGGGAATATTCCATTTGCTTTCACGAAGGGCAACTTGGAGGAACTTGTTAAAACAGTGCTTCAAAGCATTAGCCAAAGTTCGATCTCAGAAGTAGAGAGCTTTCAATCGAAGACAACATATCAAGAAGACTGGCAACTTTGCCTGAATCCAAGCGACAGACACAGTAGCGCTGCGCTCGAGCAAAGGTGGAAGCCATGCATAGAAGAATGAGAAAATACACAAGCCTATATTCTGAGGATGGAAACTTTGCTATCCAATTCGTTCGAAGCATTTACCTTTGAGCGGCAGACGACGCGATTCTGCCTGTCTCATACCGGACGTATGAGAAAATGGAAGAGTTGCCAGTCTTCTTGATGTGTTGTCTTTATATTTCTTTGTCTACGTAATGTTACAATCATGTATTGAGCATTGATAAATGTAACATCAGAATTCTTCTTCTGAATACTTGTCACCATGCTTGGCATACACAGTTTTGGTCACAAACTGCTCATTTGCTAATAACTTTGCACACAGTTGACAAGACGTAGTTCTGTTTGAAGCAGTAGATAGAATAAAGTTCAAGCTTGTAATAGGTACGTAAGAAAAGGTAGATTTTAATTCTAGTAATAAACTGTATTTATTTTTGCGTTGTAAACATGAAATGAGAAATGCTCGCCGCACATCTCGGACTTTAAGTGTAAAAAGTCATTGGTGTTGATTCAAATGTTAAGATTTACCTACTCTTTGCATATCTATAGTAAGCTATGATCCTAATCTAAAGGGTGATACGGTCAAAATTTGGTCAATATCAACTTGACGTATTTCTTTCAATTTTGCATTTAAAAACCTGAACACCCCTCATTTTGAAGGTGTGTGTGTGTAGAATGTTGCTCCTATTTTGATTTTGGAATTCACTCTTCAGTTGTCAAAATGCCGTCCAAGCAAGAAGAGCAGCGTATCAAAATTTTGCTCGCGCATCGCGAAAATCCGAGCTACTCGCACGCAAAGTTGGTAAAATCGCTAAAAGTTGCCAAATCAACCGTTACAAATGTAATTAAAGTGTTTGGGGAACGTTTGTCGACAGCCAGGAAGTCTGGATCGGGGGGAAATCGAAAACCGGAAGCCGCTGAGACGACAAAGAGAGTTGCCGGTAGTTTCAAGCGAAACCCTAACCTCTCTCTCCGAGATGCCGCAAATAAGCTGGGTGTATCGTCTACAACCGTGCATCGAGCCAAAAAACGAGCCGGACTATCGACTTACAAGAAGGTAGTGACTCCAAATCGCGATGATAAACAAAATACGACGGCCAAAGCGCGATCCCGGAGGCTGTACACGACGATGCTGACGAAGTTTGACTGCGTGGTAATGGACGACGAAACCTACGTCAAAGCCGACTACAAGCAGCTTCCGGGACAGGAGTTTTATACGGCAAAAGGAAGGGGAAAGGTAGCAGATGTTTTCAAGCACATGAAACTGTCAAAGTTCGCAAAGAAATATCTGGTTTGGCAAGCCATCTGTACCTGTGGCTTGAAAAGCAGCATTTTCATAGCTTCCGGGACTGTCAACCAAGAAATTTACGTGAAAGAGTGTTTGAATAAACGTCTGCTGCCTTTCCTGAAGAAACACGGTTGTTCCGTACTGTTTTGGCCGGATTTGGCATCTTGCCATTACGGTAAAAAGGCCATGGAGTGGTACGCCGCCAACAACGTGCAGGTGGTTCCCAAGGACAAGAACCCTCCCAACACGCCAGAGCTCCGCCCAATTGAGAAATACTAGGCTATTGTCAAGCGGAACCTAAAGAAGACCAAAAAAACTGCTAAGGGCGAGCAGCAGTTCAAGGCAAACTGGCTTTCTGCGGCGAAGAAGGTGGACAAGGTGGCTGTACAAAATCTGATGGCAGGGGTCAAGCGTAAGGCCCGGCAATTCGGATTTGGAAAAGCGGAAGCCTAACTGAATATTTTTCCTGAATTTTAAACTAATTGAACTTGAAAAAGAAATTTAATTTGATTTTTTAAATAAACGATTTCACCGATTTACACGCGTTTTCCCTTGACCAAATTTTGACCGTATCACCCTTTAGCTCTATTGCAGATCCAGAAACCCATTTCAGAATGTGTGGAGAGTCACGCCCATTCCGAGGTTACTTTCACTTACAATAATCCCCGCATGTATGCATCACCGTTATCAAATGGATATTGGTATTACATACACGATTCCAGATTCGAAAATATTCTTTTCAAACCTGGCATGTATTTAGTTTATGTTTTTTATTGTTCAATGTATTTGGACTAGTCTCACCATGTTAATTTGATCCTCCAATCCATGGGTTCCGTAATTTTGATTTTCTCTAAGCTTTCCATCTCATTTCGTGATGCACCTTTGTCGTAATACTTCCTTTAACGAACACAAATTTTCTTGCATTGCCATGGTCATCTGGGAGGAGGTTTGCGTCTAGTGCTTTCCCCAGGAACAGTTCACGGCCACCAACCAACTGCCACCCGTCCAGTCTTGGGCGTATCCAGTGAGGCATCTTTCATATTGCTCACAATCTCCGACACCAGCAGCCGAGCACTTTTGCAAGCGGAAAACTTGCTGATTCACGGCAACGTCAGTCCCCGAATCACCACCAAAACTCGCGACGGACACATTATCAACACGTTCCCGGGCTAATTCACCAACCGGACCGATCTCCCAATAGAACTACATGCCGAAACTGTAGCATCCGAACTCGGAGAACCGGGCTCCCGGGAGGCAATGAAAATCGACACCGAACAATGGAACTGAAGCTGCGTCGTATATTTTCGAGGTTAGCTTCAAGGTCAACCGAGCCACTCGAGGCAAACTCAGGCAAAACACGATACATCACTAAATGATAACTTTATGAACACTTGAAACTAAATTTCAGTACACAAATTAACAAATTTAAAGCCAAAAAGTGTTTAATTCGCTTGCGAAAAATACGCAGCAAAAGAAAAACACGTCAACAACTAAGCTTGAAGTAAAATTTAACCAAAACTGTATAAATTTTTTGCGATAAATTTAGTGATTATTGATCTTTAGTAATCTTAGATTTTCAGAAAATTTCCTTTTCATTTGATGATGTTTTATCACGAATCAAAAACAGTCTAAATAATGAAAGTAAAAATCATGCGGTGTAAGACGGCCACATAGAGAACGGTAGTACAGAATTTTCTCACTATGCGGCGCTAATGTGCAACTCAAATTCCTGCATAAAACATCTTGAGATCGTTAATGTCAAATTTGTGGGTTAGTTAGTTCAGAATTCTTCCACTACGTGTGGATTTCATGTAGATGTTCTTACTTCGTAGATGATGAGGATTTCATGATATAGCTTATAGATACAGATGGTTCACATGTATTCTAATCATGCAGTCTATTCACGGTATTTCGAAACGACCGCAACCACCAGAATAGTACCAAATCGCGTGGAGGAGGTGTCTTGATTGCGGTATCCAAACGCCTAAGCTCCTGCTCCTCGATCTTGCTCCAGTTTGCACTTCTCTAGAGCAGCTGTGGGTCAAAATAACGACGCCTCGTAGATCAATAAGTATTGGCGCTATGTATCTACCTCCAGACCGGAAATCTGATTCGAGCAGCATTGCAAACCACATCAGTTCGATTGGTACCGTGCTCTCGACTAGAACAAAACGACCTAGCTCTGGTATTTGGTGACTACAATCAGTCTGGGCTCTCATGGAACGTTCCTGCAAACGATCTTCCTAGCATTGATGTTCTTCGCTCAAACATGCCCACATCCTGGTTTCAACCTGCATGACTTAACGCAAATCAACTCGATACTGAATTAGCAACTCTCGGCTGCTTGATCTCGTTCTGGCGAACGAAGCTGCAGGACTGGAATGATCTATTCTATAAGCCCCAGAGCCTTTCATTGGCATCGACACCAATCATCCTGCGTTGAAAGTTTCCATCAACCTATCTGTTCCTGTTTGCTAAGATAACCCCCCTGTTGATGTACATGAGCTCGACTCGCTTGCCCAGGCAGATTGGCAGTTCCTTGACACGTGTTCATCTATTGATGAAGCCGTCAACTACTTCGCTGAGGTCGTTGGACGGGCAATAACTGATTCTGTCCCATAGAGGAGACCCTCTCCCAAACCCGCATGGTGCAATGCTCGACTACAGAATTTGAAGCGTCTGAGATCGAAGGCCCTCCGTAAATACTGTCGTACTCGTAACCCATTCACCAAACGATTATTTTCAACAGCAAGCAACGAATATCGCACATATAACCGCATTCTTTACAAGAGCTACACAAGGCGTGTGCAGGCTAATTTACGGCTTAATCCAAAGCAGTTCTGGTCATTCGTGAATACCAAACGAAACGAGGAGGGGATACCAGTCGAAATTCACCTGGGTGATAGAATCGCCAGAAATGCGCTTGAGAAATGTAATCTTCTAGCTCTACGGCTTCGCTGTCCCAAGTTGCGGAAACGGTGAGGGACACTCCCAGTGATGCTTTCAATTTTTCGATTACCTCGGTTACAGTAGACCTTGTCGAATCCGCCATCTAGAAGCTGAAATTTTCTAATGCTGCTGGCCCTGACGGGATCCCCTCAAGCATCCTGGAGCGATGCTGTTCAAAGCTTACAACACCGCTTTCGAAGCTGTTCAATATTTCATTACAGCAGGGGGAGTTCCCTACGCGTTGGAAATCGTCATTCATGTTCCCGATCTACAAGAAAGGAGACAAGAGAAACGTCGAAAATTACCGAGGGATCACATCACTCAGTGCCTGCTCTAAAGTTTTCGAAATCATCATCAACGACGCATTATTCTCCAGCTGCAGAAATTACATTTCTCCTGACCAACACGGTTTTTATCCCAAGAGATCAGTTTCAACAAATCTAGCTCCGTTCATTTCTTTATGTCTTCGGAGTATGGAAGATGGAGCGCAGGTGGACGTTGTTTATACAGATCTTAAGGTTGCATTCGACCGGGTTGACCAATCCATACTGCTAGCTAAACTTGAAAAACTCGGTGTATTCTCGGGTTTAACTCGTTGGTTCAAGTCCTATCTGACCAATCGGGAACTTTGTGTTAGAATCGCATTAAAGCCAATGGACTATTTTACAAACAGCTCCGGTGTTCCTCAAGGTAGCAACTTGGGACCATTACTATTCTCGATTTTTGTGAATGAGGCCGGACTGATCCTCCCAACTGGTTGCCGATCGTTCTACGTGGATGATGTGAAGATCTATGTGATTGTTCGTAGCTTCGCCGATTGCTTGCGGCTTCAGCACCTAATCGATACTTTCGAAGAGTGGTGCTCAAGAAACTATCTCACGTTGAATGTACAGAAATGTAATACTATCTCATTTCATCGCAAGCTGAAACCAGTGACATTCAACTATACGATAAATCACCCATTTCTGCAACGTGTGGACAATGTTCGTGACCTAGGAATCACGCTGGACTACGCCTTAACATTCAAGCTTCATTACTCGGGCATCGTTGCGAAAGCTAACAGGCAACTCGGGTTCATTTTCAAGATCGCTGACGAGTTTCGCGATCCTGCCTGTCTAAAAGCTCTATACTGCTCTCTAGTGCGATCGATCTTGGAATTCAGCTCGGTAGTATGGTGCCCGTATCAAGCAGCTTGGATAGCGAGGATTGAATCTGTTCAAAGGAAATTGGTTCGGTATGCCTTTCGTCACCTTCCTTGGAAAGACCCTCTGAACCTTCCGCCGTACGAAGATCGTTGTCAACTCCTGGGTCTTGAAACACTAGAACATAGGCGGACCGTGTTCGCAGCGAAAGTACTTATTGGTGATATCGACTCTCCAGGAATCTTGGCTGAATTCGAAATATGCGCACCCGAACGAGTTCTTCGGTCGAGGAGTTTCCTGCATCTTGGACCTCGTGCTGCGAACACCAGCTTGCATGACCCAATGCGGTTCATGTCTGGGCGTTTCAACGAGTTTTACGAGTTTTTCGACTTTAACTGTGCAGCGGAAACCTTTCGTCACCGTATTCAACGCAGACTCCTGAGAACGTGAGTAGCTGTCCATTTAATGTACACGTGAAGGATTGTGCTACCTGTTTATTTTTTTGTTTCCGGTTCAACTGCATGGCGAGGACTTCTACCTGATTCACGGACAACTGTATGCCATAAGAGGATAACTTTTTTTTTATGCTATAGACTTGATTAATGTTCGTTGTAATTGTGTTGTATTATTGAGATTCATGTATTTCCGTGTTCCAGTGCAACGCTTCAAGCATCTGCCGGCTGTTTCCAGTTGAGAAGCACTTCTGATACTGCTCATTCACAACATCCGCTTTACTGTTCGAACAATCCTAATTCATCTCCGGGACGCACAATAGACCGCTCTTTGGAAGCTCCTGGTTACTCCAGCCCAGTCGTGCTGATGCGCCAGCGTTCAGCATAGTCGTCCTGGACCTGTGGCTGGATATGAATCAGGAGTCTTCCACCTTGCCTCTACAAGCAAGTACAATCAATATACTAACTATTCACTGCCTGATGCCGATCAAATTTTCAGCAATTCTAACTATGTTAGTCATTGTGATGATGCCTCTGTAACTCCTAATCCTGGAAACCCGGAACGCGCCGTAGAAAGCCCCATGGAAGCCCCCAATCCCTCCGTCTCAGTTCTGCCATCAGCAGCCTTCGTTCATCATAGTCGTTCCGGACCTGCTGTCGGATGCGGAGAGGGGGTCTTCCAACCCACTGACTATGGCGAGTATCCAATGAGACTTGATGATGGTCAGTTATTGCCTGATGTATCTGTGATTTCCAGGGAGAGCAGTCGTTCGATTCCTTGCCGCAAGCAGGACGTCGTGATCTTCTGCCAAAACACCGGTGGAATGAATTCTGATGTTGAAGAGTACCGCCTAGCTGTATCGGATCGTTGCTACGATATAATTGTCCTGTGCGAAACGTGGCTCGATTATCGAACGCTTTCCAGTCAAGTCTTCGGTCCTGACTACGAGGTCTTTCGTTGCGATCGGAATCCTAACAACAGCCGTAAATCTACTGGTGGAGGTGTCCTTGTAGCTGTCCGTTGCGGGTTGGAGGCAAAGGCCATCGAGAACGATTCATGGAACTATGTGGAGCAGGTTTGGACAGCCATCAATCTCAGTGATCGCACACTATTTCTATGCGCTCTGTACATTCCACCATTAGCCTTCTCGACAACTACAGCGCAGCGACGCTTTCTCAAATTAACCATGTAGTTAACGAAAATGGTCGTAGTTTAGACCTCTGCTTCGTGAGCACACAGGACAGGGCTCCATCAATTTCCTCGGCTCCTTTTGCACTAACTAAGCTAGTTCCACATCACCCTCCTCTAATTGTCACTGTTGAGGACAAACTCGTGCGTGATTTCGGCGACTATACTGCTGCGGTTTCTTATGACTTCCGTAAAGCTGACCACCGTAGCATCATAGATGTGTTGTCTAGCATGGTATGGGAGAACATCCTTGATCCAGATGACGTTGAGGCTGCAGCGCAAACCTTTTCACATGTCTTGGCATATGTCATTGACAGACACGTCCCGAAAAGAACTCACCACAAAGTGTCTCACCCTCCCTGGCAGACGAGAGAGCTACGTAGGCTGAAGTCAATCAAGAGAGCAGCATTGAGAAGATTTACGAAGTATCGCACGCTTCCTCTGAACCTACATTATGTGAGGCTGAATCACATGTACCAGCGAGTCAGTCGCGAATGCTTTTCAAGTTTCCAACGAGGCATCCAGCGCAAACTTAAGCCCGAAATCTTTTTGGAACTACGTGAACGAGCAACGCAGGGAATCTGGCCTCCCATCGTCTATGGAATTCAACGGAGAAGTTGCTGCCACTATTCAGGATATATGCCACCTTTTTTCCGAAAAGTTTGCCAGTGTATTGCTTGCCTGGTTGCCAGGAACGTTCCAGTAAACGATCAAACGCTGGGTGCAATTGATGTTAATGCAGAAATGATTTCTAAGGCCGTGACTCTGCTCAAGTCATCCTTCAATCCTGGACCTGATGGAGTTCCATCTGTATTTTTGAAGAGACATATTGCTAGCTTGTTAATTCCGCTTCTTCGCCTGTTCCGAATGTCTCTCTCAGGTGGCATTTATCCATCTTGCTGGAAATTTGCGCACATGTTTCCCGTCCACAAAAAAGGAAGGAAACGAGCTGTGGATAACTATCGAGGAATTACGTCGTTAAGTGCCGTTTCGAAGCTATTCGAGCTAGTGATTATGGAACCGTTGCTGTTCCATTGCAAGCAGTATTTGAGTGCTGATCAACATGGGTTTACTGTCGGCCGCTCTACAACTACCAATCTGCTGTGTCTCACATCGTATATAACCGAAAGCATGTCGGATCGGGTTCAAACGGACGTTATTTATTCAGACCTATCCGCAGCATTCGACAAGTTGAACCATGCTATTGCGATTGCTAAACTCGGCAGGCTCGATCTGAGTTGGTTTCGATCATATCTTACCGGTCGGCAACTAAAAGTTGCCATAGGAGATTGCAGATCAGCTAGCTTCTTCGCCACATCAGGTATACCTCAGGGAAGCCACATGGGACCGTTAATTTTTATACTGTACTTCAACGACGTGCATCTGGTCATCGAAGCTCCTCGGTTATCATATGCAGATGACCTCAAAATCTTCCTACGAATCTGCTCCATTGTTGACTGTCACTTTCTTCAACGTCAACTGAATGTATTCGCTAGCTGGTGCAGGTTAAACAGAATGGTAGTGAACCCAGCCAAATGCTCCGCTATTACGTTCTCACGAAAACAACAACCGATAATCTTTATCTATGACCTGCTTGGCTCGACAATCGAACGCGTGAATCAGGTGAAAGACTTGAGTGTGATCTTGGATTCGCTGCTTTCATTCAAGCAACACATTGCATATGTTGTTGATAAGGCGTCAAGAACTTTAGGGTTCATTTTTAGGATAGCTAAAAACTTCACTGATATCTACTGTCTAAAATCTCTCTATTGTTCGCTTGTTCGATCGACGCTTGAGTATTGTTCAGCGGTTTGGAACCCAAACTACAACAACGGTGTCGAGAGAATTGAATCTGTTCAACGTCGCTTTCTTCGTTTTGCGTTGCGTAGATTGCCTTGGAATGATTCGTTTCGATTACCAAGTTACGAAAGCCGTTGTCAACTTATCGACCTAGAACTTCTCTGGACTAGAAGAGACACAAACAGAGCCCTAAGCGTGGCCGATATCCTACAAGGAAGGACAGACTGTGAGGCTATCCTGAGGCAAATTGACCTGAATGTTCAACCCCGACCGCTTCGTAATAACCTTATGCTAAGACTGCCTCTACGTCGCACAAATTATGGAGCGTACGGTGCGATTTGCGGACTGCAGAGAACATTCAACAGAGTTGCATCTGTTTTCGACTTTCATCTCTCCCGCTCCCGTGATGCGCTCGTCGAAAGTTTTCTTCTGTTTTTCGCCGGCAGGAGTTAAGATATTGACTATAAGATATACGTTTTTTAATGTTTTTTTTATGTTATGACCATGCTTGAATGTATTTTTTTTTTACCATAGTTGATAAGGTTAAAATCATTGGGGCTTCATCCAGCCTGTTGATGTAAAACAACAATAAACGAAAAGATATGGGGTTTTTACGCCTTTTCTAGGCTTTTCCCCATCAGGCTTCATTTAGACACGTTAAGTCCGATGAAGAAAAACACATTAAGTAAATTAAATTAAATTAAATGTACACTAGCACCGCGTAGGGAGGGAATTCCTGCGCACCATCGCCATTTGGAATGCCTTGACCATCTCACTTAAAATGCCGGTAACAGAAGCTTCTTAGAAGTCCTGAACCTAGTTTTATGAATTGACTACTTTTACGGTTGTTCCGGATTTTCTGGTCGATCCCCCGGGCCCGAGATGGGAAATGACAGGTGGGCAGGAACTCACGGTTTCCCAGTGTTGGTGAGTTCTTTGCCGTTAATGTTCACGAAAAGTTCACTATTTTACAAACAAAATTATCTGCGGATTTGGACAGTTTTTGATCTGTTTCATACGACCGGAAGGTGTATGCTGGTCACAAATGCCGTACCAAACTGATTTCCTACGCAATTAATCAATCTTTGATGTGAATTTCGCTAATAAACACGAGGAGCATTTCTTATAGCAAACTTGCCATAACAAAATGGGCATGGTTCATTTTAGTAAACAAACTAACACTTCTTGCGACTGTGTCACCTCTCTTACTATGTCATGTCGGGCCTCCATATTATGAATTCACACTGATGACAGATCTACAAATGAAGTTATCATAACTTGTTCGAAGTTATCAAGTCACATAAGAATATTGCCCTAAGCATAGACTCTTCTACTTTTTAGAAATTCGGTGACGTTCGTAGAACAGTTTTCCCTTGATGAATAATGGTCAAAATTACTGTTTTATGCACTGAATACGAAAATACAGAATAGTGAAAATTGGTCATCGTGGCGTATGCGTCACTTTGCTATCACATGGGAGCGCTTTAGAAAGTACAATGCAGTAGACGTGACGATCGAGCGTGTTATTTTTGGCTATCAAGCATTAGTGGAAGCAGCGTATCATGGTCGTCACAATTATGTCGCTAAGATTGTGCGCTAACCCATCAACTTGCACTGAATAACAACTTAGTGAAGCATTGTCATTTAAGACGGGGAACCCTCATTGACATTGATGTACCGTTAGATCACAAAGTGCCAATACAAGGAAGTACTACGATTTGACCAGAATTGATCCCCGTACCGTTAAACGTTCCTTTAAGGAACTAAACAGCATTCAAGAAGCATTCTTGGAACCATCATCATAACTAAACCAACCGAAGCAAACAAATTAACATTATGTGAGCCTTTTGCAAAGACATTTCAGATCACCGAAGCATCTCTCCTTACTGTTCTAGTCCAAGATAATCCGTCTTATCTAATCCATGCCTACAAACAATAATCCAATTTTAAACTCTCAGAACTATTGTGCCACCAAAAACCAGTAGGATCAATGATCTTTATACGCCTTGGTTTTTCCAGACTCATACTTCGATAACAGCTACCACTAATTATAAAACTCTATTCAGAAATCAGGTTCCTGAACAGCAATACCTGTTTTATGAACCATCTTTATTGATGCTAGAATCTGATGTCGGCAGTTTTGCGATGCCACAAAAAAAAAAGGAAACATATTTCAAGCTGAATAATGCATTAGTAGGTCCTCTAAGTAACATTAGCAATGCTTTAAATTTGTCGAACCTTTTAACGGAATCCCTTTATGAAGAGCTTTGAGTGTGCTGGTTTATTTCCTTTAAATTCCGTTATAATTTCTTATCTTTTGACAGATACCTACGCGTATTTCGTCAACTACTTGCAGACACCAGTGGTGTTGAGTACTTGGCACTGAAGAAGTCTACAAGTAGTAGACGAAATACGCGTATCTGTCAAAAGATAAGCAATTATAACTGTTGCCGTACAAGCTGGCAACGCTGGTTAGTATCATAGTACCAACTCTGCAGAATTAATTCCAAACGGTGATGACGGGCGAACATCAGAAACTCAGGAAATACAGAACAAAGCCCTATTAAATGCGTGATAGATAGTGCGTGGAAGGCAGATGAAATTAAATAATACAGTGAATTTATTAATATTCCTAACACTATATACGTAATCGTATTACTACAGTAAGCTGAGGCTATTTCCGTACGTCAAAGTGATTTCAGCTGGATAACGTAAGAACGTAACTAAAAATTACTATATATTCTTACATAAACAATTTAATTATAATTTATCATAGGTGCGAACTAATCGCGCTAGAAATCGCAGTACCAAATACCTAAAATTTGATTAATTAAATTGACGTATAATTGTGAGTAAAACTTAAAGAAAAACAATATGCAGATGAAAATGTAAAATTTATAAAAGTTATGTACTTACAGCCCATAGTACGATATTGAATTCTATTGTTAGCGAGCCTAACCTAAAATACGAAGCCTACACTGAATTGTAAGTCTACACTACACAATATTAACCGAATATCTAAACTAATAAAAATAAATAATTCCAGCTTAAGCTCATTTGCTAAAAGACCGTGTTTCGTGTTTAGTTTATTCGTTGGAATAAACTTAAGAATTCATGGCACGATGGCCAATAACAACAACACTGCCTCGAACAATTATGATAGTGCCTGCATGGCCTGTGATCATCCGGACTGGGTTGACATGGTACAATGCGAAGAATGCGAAGGTTGGTACCATTTTAGATGCGTCAGTGTAACCCGGTCTGTCGAACTCCGCCACTGGGTGTGTAGCAATTGTTTACCAATCAGTGTCAGCAGCCAGTCATCCCGAGCAATCAACAGTAAGTCGCTGGCGCAGCAGCGATTGGAGGACGAACAGCAAATCCACCGTAATCGATTCCAGAAAGAAATGGATCTTGAGAAGGAGCTGATTGACCGAGAGAAAAGGCGGATAGTGGAAGAAGAAGAGATGGAGATGACCTTCCTTCTTGAGAAGTACGCTTTGTTGGCGGAACAAGATGCAGACGATGAAAAGAGCGTTGCAAGTAATAGGAGTCGCTGTCGTGTTAGCCGGGAGAAAATTATCGACTGGATGAGGAATGACGGATCAAAGGAGGCTAAAGCCAGTACACCAAATGAAACCGGGACGGCACCAAATCCGGAAATCACTCTTCTGGGCGAACACTCTCGCAACAGAAATTTAGTTTCACCACGTTCAGCAGTCAACCAATCTATGACACTACAACAGCATATTGCTTCGAGTAGCCGTATGTATTCTCAAAATCCTGCATCCGCTCCGGTAAATCAGAAACTCGTACCGTACAAATCATCAGCGACACTTCTTCGTCGACAATCACGTGTAAGGTTAACTACCCCAGCAGTGCCTCCAGTTCCCCCCAGAAACGCTACGGATGAGGACGCCAGTATCATTATTCCGCCAATGTCTTTCGAGTACGTTCCTTCTGACGTGGAAGCTGACCTTCCCCCTCGTATTAACCGCAGAGTTAGAGGTGCACAGCCATCAGTACGAAATTCCCAGACTCTGGATATTGTTGGCCAAAGAACCTCTGCGTCGCAAATGCCACCACGGGCGAACGTGAGATACACAAATTCCCAAGCTAGTCCAGCACCCAATACCGAAGATGAAATCATAGCGCCGGGACAGGGACCCTCTTCAGTGCAAATTGCAGCTCGTCGGGTGATGTCACGGGATCTCCCAGAATTTGATGGGAAACCTGAAGACTGGCCCATATTTATTAGTCAGTACAACATCACAACGCAATGTTGTGGGTTCAGTGATGCAGAAAACCTTGTCAGACTACAACGATGCCTGAAAGGACATGCTCGAGAATCGGTTCGCAGCCGGTTACTTCTTCCCGCATCCGTTCCTCAAGTTATAGAGACGCTCAAGATGCTCTACGGGCGACCCGGGTTACTTATCACTGCTCTGTTGAACAGATTGCGCTCAGCACCCGCACCGAAGATGGAACGCCTCGAGACGCTAATCGAGTTCGGGATGGAACTTCAAGGGCTATGCGATCACCTAGTAGCTGCGGGAGAAATCGCTCATTTAAACAATCCCTCGTTGTTGCAGGAACTAGAAGACAAACTGCCTTCACAACTGAAGCTTCAATGGGCGATGCACAAACAAACCGTGACAGGTGTTACATTGCAGACATTCGCAACGTACATGTCACAAATGGTTACTGCGGCAAGTCAAGTGACTAAGTTAGTTAATTGCTTTAGTGACCGTCGGGCAGGTGATCACAAAAAAGGTGGAAATCAAAAGGAGAAAGCACAGGTGTATACGCACAGCTCGAACAGTGGAGGAAGTGCACCTGGTGGCAGTGCGAATTTAGCAGCTTCCACAGGACGGAATTGCGCAGTCTGTAGTCAACCGGATCATCGAGTCAAGGAGTGCAAGCAATTTTTAGATCTCGACGTAGAAAATCGTTGGCGCAGAATACACAGCTTGAAGCTGTGCCGGACTTGTCTCAACCAGCACGGGAGGAATCGTTGTCGATTGTCTACGAAGTGCGGGATTGATGGGTGTGAGTTCAAGCACCATCCGCTGTTACACTCCAAAACGGAAAACAAGGTCAAGCCAGCTACTGCCGAAAACCATTCGCATCGAGATAATGGATCGAAAACATTGTTCCGAGTCGTTCCTGTAACGCTGACGGGGAGAAGTGGAACCGTTAACACATTCGCTTTCTTAGACGATGGTTCCTCTCTAACGTTGGTGGAGAAATCGGTAGCAGAGCAATTGGGAGAGTCCGGACCAAAAGGAGCACTGTACCTGAATTGGACCAGCAATGTAACCCGTTGCGAAGCTGACTCCCAAGAAATATCTTTCAAAATTTCGGGAATATCTAGTGGAAAATCATTCCAAGTCAAGGCAGCCAGAACTGTGTCAGAGCTGAACCTTCCAATACAATCGTTGAATCCGGAACAACTTTCCTTTCAATACACCCACCTCACAGGACTACCGATAGCGAAATACGAAAACGCTGTGCCACGCGTGCTTATTGGCTTGGACCAATTGAACCTGTCAATGCCGCTGAAATGCCGGGAAGGGCACAAAGGAGAACCAGTAGCCACAAAAACGCGACTCGGGTGGTGTGTATACGGCGGGGGTAATGCGAAAACCGTAGGGGTCAGTTGCCATATCTCGGAAGTCCAGCCAGAAACGGATCTTCACGAGGTAGTCAAGCGATACTTCGAGCAGGAAGATACAGGAACTAAACCTGTCGTGGAATTGGAATCAGTAGAAGACACGAGAGCGAAAAAGATTCTGGTCGACACCACGGTTCGTGTAGACGGTCGGTTTGAAACTGGGCTCCTCTGGAGATATGATCACTTCGAATTTCCAGAAAGCTACCACATGGCTCTTCGTCGATTGGAGTGCTTAGAACGGAGAATGTCTCGTGAACCTGCACTAAAGGAGAACGTCCTCCAACAGATTGAGGACTACCAAGCGAAAGGTTATGCTCATCTTGCTACTGAGGAGGATCTGGCAAATGCTGACCCACGCAGAACATGGTATTTACCACTCGGCGTTGTGACCAATCCCAAAAAACCTGGCAAAGTGCGATTGATTTGGGATGCTGCGGCCAAAGTGGACGGCATCTCTCTCAACATGGTTCTCCTAAAAGGACCAGATCTGCTGACCTGTCTTCCAGGGGTTCTTTGCCGTTTTCGAGAGAAGCCCGTGGGGGTAAGCGGAGACATACGTGAAATGTTTCACCAGTTCCGTATACGACGTGCAGATCGCCCCGCTCAAAGCTTTCTGATGCGGAAGGATTCTAATAAAAAACCCGATGTGTATTTCATGGACGTAGCCACCTTTGGCTCCAGCTGCTCACCGTGTAGTGCGCAGTACATCAAGAACCGGAACGCTGAAGAATTTGCTGTCGACTATCCCAGGGCAGCGGAGGCGATAATCAAGTGCCACTATGTGGACGACTATCTGGATAGCTTCGACCACATCGAGGATGCTCAACGAGTTGCTGCTGAGGTGAGAATGATCCATGGAAAGGGTGGTTTCGAAATCCGTCGTTGGCGGTCCAATTCCCAGGATGTACTCAACCATCTAGGCGAAACGGTGTTTCCGGTAGTGAAGGACCTGAACTTGGATAAAAGCGACGGGGTGGAAAGAGTTCTCGGTATGCTATGGTTCCCAATAGAGGATGAATTGGGATTCTCAACTCAAGTGCGCAATGATATTGCTGCAATCATCGACGAAGGCAGACGACCAACCAAGCGCCAAGTTCTACGGTGTGTCATGTCATTATTTGACCCCCTCGGATTGTTGGCCGTGTACACAGTGCATGGAAAGATTTTGATTCAATCGATATGGCGCTCGGGATCAGACTGGGACGAGGAAGTTGGAGAGGAAGCATTCAACCGTTGGCTAAAATGGATTGGAATCTTAAATCAGGTGGATGGTATTCGCATTCCTCGTTGTTACATTGGTCAAACTGCTTCCACTTCATTGCACTCCGTAGAGCTACACGTATTTGTAGATGCCAGCGAAGAAGCATACAGTGCAGCAACTTATTTCCGTTTTATTCTTGTCGACGGGACCGTCATCTGCAACCTAATTTCGGCGAAGACGAAAGTGGCACCTCTCAAAACGTTATCGATACCTCGCCTGGAACTTCAAGCGGCCGTCCTTGGGGCTCGACTTGCGTCCTTCGTCAAAGACAGCCACACTCGAACCATAAATAAAAGGGTTTTTTGGTCGGATTCTAGCACCGTCTTAGCCTGGATTCGGTCGGACGCCCGAAGATACCGACAATATGTCGCGTGCCGCATCGGTGAGATTCTCACGCTATCGGAAAGCAGCGAGTGGAGATGGGTGCCTACCAAAATGAACAGCGCCGACGAGGCGACGAAGTGGGGGCACGGACCTTGCTTATCGTCGGAAGGAAAATGGTTCCGCGGCCCAGAGTTTCTACAACAACCGGAGCAGCAGTGGCCACAACAGAATTTCAAGCAGAAAGTCTGTACAGAGGAGGAGCTTCGACCATGTTTCGTGCACGGAGTCTTGACGTTGGAGCCTCTAGTGAAGTTTGAACGATTTTCCCTATGGATGCGTCTTCTCCGAACAATAGGCTACATACTACGGTTCATTCAAAATGCTCGTAGAACTAAAGAACAGCGAGACGTAACACCGTTGAACTCCGACGAAATTCAAAGAGCGGAAAACATTCTTTGGCGTCGCTGTCAGGAAGAATCCTATCCGGACGAGATCGCCCAACTGAAGGCGGATAAGAAAAATGTTGACAAATCATCACCAATTTATAAACTGTCTCCGTACATCGATGAGTGTGGAGTCCTAAGGCAGGATGGGCGAATTGGAGCGGTAGCAAACACAGGGTTCAACGTGAAGTTTCCGATAATCTTGCCGAAGTTACACCGAGTGACAACTCTGCTTCTGGATTACTATCATCGTAAAAACCATCATGCGAATCCCGAAACGGTGGTGAATGAGGTAAGACAAAATTTCTACATTCCTCACCTTCGAGCAGCAGTACGGAAGACGTCACGAATTTGTCAAAAGTGTAAGATCTATAAATCACAGCCGTCCACACCAAAAATGGCACCCCTGCCAACCGCCAGATTAGCATCTTTTGAACGCCCTTTCTCATACGTTGGAGTGAACTATTTCGGTCCGATGTTAGTGAAGGTTGGGCGCAGTCACGCAAAGCGTTGGGTGGCACTGTTTACGTGTCTCACCACTCGCGGAGTTCATCTCGAAGTCGCGCATAGTTTGAGTTCCGAGAGCTGCATCACGTGCTTTAGCCGATTCGTTGGGCGTCGAGGGGCCCCCGTGGAAGTATATAGTGACAATGGAACCAACTTCCAAGGTGCTGAGAGGGAGCTTCGAAAACAGATCGGCAACGGTCTGGCGGAAACATTTACCAATGCCAATACCAAATGGTTCTTCAACCCACCCTCAGCTCCGCATATGGGTGGAGCTTGGGAGAGGCTGGTTCGTTCTATAAAAACCGCCATAGAAAGTATCGACACCGGAAGAAAGCTTAACGACGAAGGGTTTCAGACATTACTAGTCGAAGCGGAAAGTATCGTCAATTCTAGACCGTTGACTTATCTGCCTTTGGAGTCAGAAGAGCAGGAGGCCCTAACGCCGAATCATTTTCTGCTTGGAAGCTCCAGTGGGGTCAAGCAACCAGTTGCGAACCCCACGGATCAGCGGGAGGCAGTCCTAAACAGCTGGAAGCAGATCCAACATCAGCTAGACATTTTCTGGCGTCGTTGGTTGAAGGAGTATCTGCCAACGATTTGTAGGCGTACGAAATGGTTCAGCGATACCAAGAGATCTGAAGTAGGTGACCTAGTGCTCATTGCGGATAGTAGCAAACGGAACAACTGGATACGGGGACGAATAATGGAAGTACAGCCGGGGCCCGATGGTCGGGTACGACGAGCTACAGTTCAGACGAGCACGGGATTCTTAAGAAGACCAGTCAGCAAGTTGGCCGTGTTAGACGTCAGCGATCCAAGTAAAACTGCTCCGGATACGCAGTGTTACGGGGGCGGGAATGTTGCCGTACAAGCTGGCAACGCTGGTTAGTATCATAGTACCAACTCTGCAGAATTAATTCCAAACGGTGATGACGGGCGAACATCAGAAACTCAGGAAATACAGAACAAAGCCCTATTAAATGCGTGATAGATAGTGCGTGGAAGGCAGATGAAATTAAATAATACAGTGAATTTATTAATATTCCTAACACTATATACGTAATCGTATTACTACAGTAAGCTGAGGCTATTTCCGTACGTCAAAGTGATTTCAGCTGGATAACGTAAGAACGTAACTAAAAATTACTATATATTCTTACATAAACAATTTAATTATAATTTATCATAGGTGCGAACTAATCGCGCTAGAAATCGCAGTACCAAATACCTAAAATTTGATTAATTAAATTGACGTATAATTGTGAGTAAAACTTAAAGAAAAACAATATGCAGATGAAAATGTAAAATTTATAAAAGTTATGTACTTACAGCCCATAGTACGATATTGAATTCTATTGTTAGCGAGCCTAACCTAAAATACGAAGCCTACACTGAATTGTAAGTCTACACTACGCAATATTAACCGAATATCTAAACTAATAAAAATAAATAATTCCAGCTTAAGCTCATTTGCTAAAAGACCGTGTTTCGTGTTTAGTTTATTCGTTGGAATAATAACATTAGCAGATTCTCTTCGTCGACTTTCTATTCGCAGCCTCACGACCATGTTAAGACATTCCCAGCTGTTTTCAGCACACAGATCCATGAAAGAAGCTATTATGTAGCTTCAAATGTGACAAACACGACAAGAAACGGTTATGTACCCAAGTTATTAACTGATGAAGAGAATATATCAATGTTGCTTAGGACCTAATACAATGGTCAGATTGGTTTGTGTACGAACAAAATTGAGACCCTGCGTCTATTTTGATTCTGAAATGTACCGTTGCAAATATGTTAATCCAAAAAATAGTATAACATGTGTGCTCCCACACCTGGACTCTACCCACCGACGGTGCTCTACCTATCGACCCATCAACTCATATACCGGGGACAAACAGCTTTATTAGAGTGGATTCAGATTAACGTGTGTTGAGCGATTGGAAAACTAAAGGCAGAATCCCTACCTGTTTTGTGTTTAAAACTTATTTCTAATTGACATAGCACTTTTGATTCGTCTATACTGAAGCCATCGCAGATGAGTTCCTAGCTCATACAGATGTGACTTATTCCATCTTCTAAATACGTAATCCAAAACTGGATGTTCACATGTAAACTTCCATTATGAATGCAGTTTGTTGCGTGACCTTGGTCTAACACACATTCAATAATCACTAAGAAACCCACGTCAACCGGTTTGAATAATCCCGTTCAGTCTGACAATGATTCCAGACACAATCTGCATCCATCTACGTTGCATTCCATCGTCATCGTCATCGTCATCATCATCACCACCATAGCCATTCCCTGCAAGCTGGACACCTTAACGGTACCGATGTTCTTTTCCAGGCCTCCTCGCCGAGCAGCCGAGGGAAAGGGAAAATCAATTTCATAGTTCCAATAGCAACACGGCAGCACCTGGTAGGCTGCTGCAGCAATTCCCAGCCTACTAGGTGTCTATTTTCCCCTGTTCAGTATTTTATTCCGTAATAAGTTTTGCAAACCACACACCGACAAAAGGAAAATAATGAAACAAAATAGGCTTCACCTGTCAGACACAATTTGCCTACTAAGGGCAATTTTTCTGCGTTGCTTTGGAAACTTCTTCAACACCACTTGGCACTGTCTGCTTTATGCTACTGCTGCTACCGATGACATTCACTTCGGGGAAATGTGTTTGTATTTTTTGCGATTCAATTTTTTTCCCACGGCACTCTATTCCCAATACGCTTTATCCACCCGCACACCCCGCACTATCTGCTGAAATTAGGTAATGTTTGCACTCTGCCAAAGATTGCGAAATTCAGAACCATTCGCCGAATTTGCTGCACCACCTTATTTTTCTGATTGAAAGTTGACTATTTCTCCGGTTTTCCCTGCTTCTTCGATTGCTCCTCAACACACAAACTGAACACTGCACTCCTCTTGCACGGTACGGATATCGAATTTTCCCTTCTCGAACCGACCGAATCTCGAACGCAATTTTTCCTCGTTTTCGTTTTTGGCTGCTTGACAGAATTTGATTTTCCCCCGTGGTCGTCCGAGAAAAAAAAATGCCACACGCGCAAAGTAAGCGACGATTTGCTTTAGTCAGTCACCACACCACACAGCACGCCCGTCGTCGTGACAATGAAAACACAGAATGAATCGCTCTCCGCGGCTCTCCCGTGTCGAAACCGTCCGGATGGTTGCGAAATTATTGTTATTGCTGTTGTATCCTACACTCAAAAAATTCTACACGTCATCATCATGTGTGTCACACTTAATTTTGCGCTTATTGTGAAACACATCCATTTCATGAGTGAATCTTATGCTATGAACCATGCCTGAACACTATGGATTTGAATTGTGACACACTTGGATTATATGTGCCTTATGTGGTGATATCAATAGCTTTGCACATCATAGTTCAATATTCTACAATATTCTACTTTATCGACTTCTACTTTGCCGACCCTAAAAATTAATCGACAAATATATAAACAAAACTGCCAGAGGCCAAGAGCTTACACATATCTTTTTAATGGGTCTGATTTGGGATTCGATCATAGACTGTTGGGGTGTGCAGTTGCCGGAGTCTTCGTTCGATCCCACTGTGCCACGGTTGTTCTCATATATATGAGGCTGGTTGATAGGATAAAGTTACAACTCTTGTTTTCGATGTTTACCTTTCTGAGCAAGCAATTCACATCGCATTGAAATGCAAAACACTTTAAATCCATCTGTTTTGAACAGTAGTGTGATTCAATGTGCAATACACACGAATAGATAGTGAAAGATTTTCAACATTTCAAAAATTGGAACACTTGAAATTAATGTGTATAACACTTTGAACCAAGGTGAAATACACTTAAAGTAAATGTGATTGTGCATTAAAAAAATCAAGTGTTTAAACACTTCGATCAAACGTGTGGATTTTTTTGAGTGTACATTTATCGGGGTAGGTAGGCTCTGCCTCTGTAGATTATAGTCGCTATATTCATAGTCTGGCGGACAGAATTTCGGTCTATCAAAAAGCGGACCCAATTCTATATGTTGTAGATCAACAATTGAAAAGGTACATCAACTTTTATAAACAAATCGTTGATTATTCTTTCCTCGCCGATAGAAGGTAAATTACCAGCATCATCGGATAGGAGAAACTTTCCACAACCTAAAGATGGTGTTAGTTGGTGTAGGTGAGCCTTGAATCACGAGAAAACTGTTTCCGAAATTTTGTTCGCAACAGCTGATGTGCTCTTTTCTGATGCTGGTCATGATTTGCTCGATTGGTTCCGCTATTTGACAGCTCAATTCTAGATAGAGCTGGAATTAGGGCGTAACTGCTTTTGTAAACAATGACTTCTCTCGTTGATTTCTAGGCATTAAAGGCACGCCTACACAAAAAACTGCACCATCGGGTAGGGGAACTCTTCCCCTAGTCGATCGTGACGTCGGTTTGCCAGGGAGAGCCATGACTTTCGAAAAATTAACAAGAGAAGTCATTGTTTACAAAAGTTGATTCGCCCTAATTCCAGCTCTATCTAGAATTGTCCGCCAGACTATGAATATAGCGACTATACTGTAGATGCACCGTCCGTCGTACGAAATCAGCGGTATCTTCGAACATCTACATAGAGCGCTGCACGGTCACGCACACAAATGTCCGCCTGATGTCGGCAAATGGCGAGGTGTGTTGGTGATTGGAGGGTTCATTTGTACTGTTTGACAGCAGCCAGTCAAATGAACTCGATGGGGGAACATGTGAAAATGTTGTTATGTGTACCGAGGAATGTGATGCTCAATAATTGGAACATTATTGAGATATCAGCACAGATAATAGACATCCAAGCTTAAACAAATTTTTCGAAAAATTATGTGCAAGAATTCAAATTAAAATACATTAGAAACACTAGCGCTGCCATACGGAATTTTGCGACTCGAGTTATCCCTTTTTGCGATTAATGAGTAAACTGAACTAAAATTTGTGTTGAACTTATTAATCGGGTATCCAAATTAATCAGTTCAAAACGAACAAGACAAACAATGGAAATCAATCGAGTTTCTGCAAAACCATTATTTTCGAATAAAAAACTAAGCTCTTTCAGACATAACATTTGATAACGGCACAAAAGCATTTCAAGAGCAAATTTTCATTACGTCGAATGTAACAAAGGTAAACCAAGTCGAGCTATCAGTGTCAATCGATGCTCCTGCTATTACACTATATACTGTCCGAATATAGGATCACATCCCATTTTTAAATTTATTTACCAGTCGAATTGCTTTTTGACGTAATCACCTTCCGATCAAAATAGTTTTCGATGTTACTTAAGTCACCCGATTTCTATGGAGATGCCGTTTGCCTTAAGTAACAGCACTGAGAAACCTTTCGCTTTCACATTATTAAAGTGAATAAATCGAACTGTTTGTTGCTAAGATGATTTCAGTGGTCCTAAAATGATGAATGGGCTGCACGTAAGGAGACGTAATTGATAATTCTCCCGAATATCCTGGTAAATACACTTTGACTTAAGTAACAATAGGGGCCACCAAACGACGTATAATAACTTTTGACTCAAAAACCAGTAATTCTTAGCATGAAAGCTAGCGATTTGCCTTTGTATGATTAAAACCCGGCTAAATATGTTAAACATTGCTATCACTATAAGATTATATGTGTTTAATTGGAAATAGGAATAACTTTTCGGTCATCAAAACAAAACTTTATTTTCTCGGATCGGTGCGAATGTTACTTACGACATAATGAAAATTTGCTCTTGATTTGTAAGCAAACGTTCTAAGACCCTTTACATGCGAACCAAAGTACGCCCACGCAAACCAACTCCATCATCGAATAGGGGCAAGTATCACCTTTCCGAAAGTGGTATTGGTTTGCGTGGGCGTACTTTGGTTCGCATGTAAAGGGCCTTAGAACGTTTGCTTACAAATGCTTTTGTGCCGTTATCAAATGTTATGCCTGCTTTTACAGTTTCCTCACAGAGAGCAGACGTCCAACTTTGTGTAGAGATAAGACGTTGAGGCTCGAACAAAATTTCTCTAGAAACTTGTGTAAAGATTATTATTCGACTTAAGCGCCACTAACGGCGACTTCCCCACTTAACCCCTTTGGCGTTGCGAAAGATACACTAGACACTAAGTGCTGGTAGCGCCAAGTGGCAATTTTCAACAGATAATTTATCGATAATAGCGCCAAATTGGTCGAAAGTGATAAATTTATAGAGGAAATCAGGAGATGCTAGCGCCACGTAACGGCGACGTTTCCACTTACCTTTACACAAGTTTCTGACCGAACTAGGACGTCTGTTTTCTGTGGTGCTATTATTTAGTATACCATACAACTCGGGTAGCGCATGAAACGTACCGAAATTGGAACACAACATTCGTTCATTTTATCATCCGTAGATGGCAGTGTTACTCGCGACAAGAACGTTTGGGTGTACAGCACCACCTGTCGACAGCCATAGAAATAAACACTCAAAAATAAATTGCTTCAAAAAAGCTTAAAAAGTATGCATTAGAGTACACTCAAAAGATTTTCAAATCTAAATAGATTAAAAGTTACACTAAATCTCAACTCTCCTGACCGACGCATAGATTGGTATAAAGGGAGAGAAAACTGACTTAGTATAAAAATGCTTTATGCAGTCAAATGTATAAAGTGCGAATATTCAAATTATGCATAAAGGGGATTTATTCCATGAATAGTATTTTTATGTGCTGGTCAGTGATATTTCCAATGTTATTAATTTTAAACATAATAATAATGTTACAGGAGCAAATTTATTGTCAATTATTATTTATCATAATAAATCATATAACATAAACTGGATTAATTAATAATGATATGCCGAAAATTTGAACCGATAAATAAGTGCATAGTGGGTATCCAAAATGTTATCTGTGTGGTTTCCGTGGGCATTGTTAGAGATGTGGCAACTTGGATCAGCTGCTATCCAGTGATTCCTCGTGTTGGTCGTTTCCATAAGATTGAGTCTCCTAGCAAAATCTACACTGCACATCCATCGACGGGGCAAACAATCTCTTGGCCTATGGTGATTTCAAAACTGTAGTCTTACGCTTCCGAAACTGTTCAAACGGTCTGATATCGATCCGCGCCAGTTTCGTTCAAGTTCGGAGTGTATTTATAGTTAGCCTCCTAGGGTCCAACATGCGGAAGAAATTGACCGTGATGGTTCAAACCGAATGGCGCTAGCGAGTGATCGGATTCAGGTTCATATTTTTTGGCGTTGTAACCGGCCTGGAAAAAGAGAATGTTTGGATCTAGTTTAGAGTTGGCACTTGGCAAGCAAAACTGTTCAAATTCACCTTACCAGCAGTTCTTCACCGTTTCAAAACCGGTCATCTTCATTCGGTGCCATGAAGGTCCTAAGCTTGCAAACATGGTGCAATTGAATTTTGGAGATTGTGGTACTTGGGCTCATTTGCTTGCCAACGTTGCTTGAAGCTAACAACAAAATTATTATTCAAATATTCTTCTCAAATCTTAACTGATTCAATTCTTCAATACTTACTAAAGCTTTGTTTACTCCTTGCTGAACTATGGATTGTCAACATATCCTGCAGCGTGTGAAGCTCGACGAAAGGGCTGGAACGACAATGGAGTTTTTCCAAAACAGTTTTCGTCCTTCAGCACTTTTAATTCCTGCACAGCTTTGCTGTCAGTGGTATACACTGATCGAATTCTTCGCCATTAGTCGGACTTAGTATAATTTTGATAAAATAAAATAATCGAATCAATGTATAAACATTGGTTTTGCATAAAATGATTACATTTTAATCTTTCTTATTTTAGTAATATTTTTGAGTGTAGGTCACCGTTATGTGGAAAAACGCAAACTTTACCTCACCAAGCAAAACCCTTTTTGGTTCCATTTGAGGTCCCAAACAACTGTGCAAAATTTGGGGACGATTGGTTGTAATCAGGCTTGATGGAACCACGCTGGATGGAGTTTGAAATGAGCCGAGCGTTGCATTTTTCTGAGGAGTACAATCGAGTACTTTCGATTTGAAATTGGCTCACTACTTGACTAGCATATTGGCAAATAAAGGGTGTCCACGATGAAATTGCCACACACGAAATTGATTCGCAAAATTCGAGTTTTCATCCGATTGCCATCAAATTTTCAGGTATTGAGAAATAACTATTAAACTTCATTTTACCATTTTACTCGTATTTTATTTACAGTCCATACGCAAATGCCCGCACCTTGGCCTTAACCCCGGCCATAAGATTCTGCACAACCTGTGAATCAACCGTTTTTTGCATGTAAACCCATACTTTCTTCAGTTCCTCGACTGTCTTCACTACCTTAGGTCATTTAAGAAGGTGCTGCTTCATAATCGCCCAGTACTTCTCGATGGGGCGGAGCTCCGGAGTGTTGGGAGGGTTGAACATTTTCGGCACGAAATTGACCTTATTGTCCGCATACCACTTCAGCACGTCCTTGGAGTAGTGGCATGAGGCCAAATCCGGCCAGAAGATTGTTGGGACGTTGTGGGCCTTCAGGAGAGGAAGCAGCCGCTTCTGGAGGCACTCTTTTATGTACACCTGTCCGTTCATCGTGTCCTGGGTCACGAAAGGTGCACTCCGCTTCCTGCACGTGCAGATGGCTTGCCAAACCAGGAATTTCTTCGCAAATTTGGACATCTTCTGAGTGCGGACATGCTCCGGAACGCTGAACTTATCCTTGGCCGTGAAAAACAGGTTGCCGGGGATCTGTTTGAAGTCGGCCTTCACATATGTTTCGTCGTCCATGATGCAGCATTCAACTTTCGTCAGCATGTTGAGGTACAACTTCCTGGCACGGGTTTTGGCGGACTTGTTCTGCTTCTCGTCGCGATTAGGGGCCTTTTGTACCTTGAACGTTCGAAGCCCAGCCTTAGTTTTGGCCTTCTGGACAAAACTTCGGCTTAGGTGCAGCTTCTTAGCCACATCCCTAACGGAGGCGTTCGGATTTCGGATGAAGGCCCCAACTACGCGGTTGTGATTTTTGGTGTTGTACGGAATACTTTTTCCTTCACTTCTGGGCTTCCGATCGGTGGTCAACCGTTCCTCGAACCGCTTAATCACTCGCGACACCGTGGAATTCGCGATTCCCAACGTTTTAGCGATGGAACGATGCGAGAGATCCTTGTTCTCGTGATGAATGCGCAAGATTTTATCACGCACGAGCTGTTCTTTCGACTCCATTTCCGCGAGTTTTGATCACAGGACTTTAAAACTTGCAGGATGTAAATAATGCACTATGAACTAAATCCACCCAAATTTTCATTAAATTCTACCCAACGGTTAAAAAGTTAGAGCAATTTCATAGTGTGGCAATTTCATCGTGGACACCCTTTATATCATATTAACAATATGATCCATCGCATCGTGCTCTCTTGCCGTGCGGATCTATTTGCTTTTTGCTTAAGGAAGTGTTACTACTACCTAAAGCTACAACAAATTTAAACAGCACTTTTCAGTGCTCAACCTGTAAAAATTTTCTACCTTGTTCAACTCCTCTTATTCCTCTTCGATCCTTGTTTGGACCCTACCCGAGGTAATCCTTCTTGGATATCGATTTGGAAAATTCCTCTTCGATCCTTCAGATTCTTATAGTAATCTGCTTGGAAGTCGATTTGGATAATCGCATAATCGCACTTTTCAGTGCTCAACCTGTAAAAAATTTTCTACCTTGTTCAACTCCTCTTATTCCTCTTCGATCCTTGTTTGGACCCTACCCGAGGTAATCCTTCTTGGATATCGATTTGGAAAATTCCTCTTCGATCCTTCAGATTCTTATAGTAATCTGCTTGGAAGTCGATTTGGATAAAAATTTACTGCCGCCATGGTGCCTAAACGCAAAAGAAAGGGGCAAACTGTTGACCCCCCTTCTGATGAAATTAATTTGAGTAATCAATTTGATTTGCTCACGGATGATGAGAATGATCCATCATCCAAGAAAAATTCTAGTAAACTTTCCCGGCTTAATGCCAAGAAAGAAAAGATTCCCCCTATTGTGATAACCACTACCGATTTCCATGCTCTTCGCATGGAACTTTTGAATTTCGTGAAAGTTAAGTTTTCACTACAAATTGGACGTCGGGGTGAATGCCGTGTATTGGCTGAAACCTTGGACGGATTTAAATGTCTTCTCAAGTATCTTACTGAGAAGAAGCACAAATTTTTTACTTACGACACCAAAACTGAACGTGTGTTCAAGGTTGTCATGAAAGGACTGCCCAGTGGTGAATCCCTGGATCAGATCAAAGATGAACTGGCAAAATTACTTGGAGTTGTGCCACTCCAAGTAATCAAAATGAAAATGAAATCCCGTCCTGGCGATTCGCGCAACGGGATTTCTAATGATTTTTATTTAGTTCACTTCAAGTCTAGTGAACTAAACAACCTTAAGGCCTTAGAAAAAGCTAGCCTCATGCTCCATGTCCGAGTGAAGTGGGAACACTTCAGGAAGACTGGAGGAAATTTCCAAAACCTCACTCAGTGCCGTAAGTGCCAGGGATGGGGTCACGGAACTAAAAATTGCTACATGCCAGCTAAATGCATGAATTGTGGTGATTCCTCTCACGCAAAGGACGACTGTCCTGTGAAGGAAGATCCTAAGAAATTTAAATGTTCAAATTGTGGTGAAAACCACAAATCCAATTTTTGGGAATGTAAGACTCGCAAAGCGATCCTACAATCTCGTTCTAACCGTCAGGTAGGAAACGCTCCACGTTTCCGACCAGGTACAAATTCCTCTGCTGTTAACAACGGTCAGCGAGGAACAAATTCTACATTCGTACCCGTAGGTACAAATATCTCCCCTGCTTCAAATGTTTCATCTGTACCTACTCCCCTCGCTGCTAACAATGTTCAGTGAGTTAATGGAGCTACCTATGCTGCTATTGCAGCGGGTAGAAATCAAAATACTAACCAACGTTCTAACGGAAATTTTGACAATTTTGACTTAGGAAGCATTACTGCCCCTAAAATGGAATTTTTACAGAATTCATTAATTGACATGATTTCTGATATGCTTAAATCTAACTCCATGTTTGATGCTATTCAAACTGGAGTAAAATTTGCTAATAATATTGTCATGACTTTAAAATTCAGTAATGGATTTTAAAGCTTTAAACATTTTAAATTGGAACGCTCGATCTCTTAAAGATAATGAAGACGAGCTATTTAATTTTTTGAGAGTTCATAACGTGCATATTGCCGTTATAACTGAAACGTTCCTTAAACCTGACCATAAGGTTAAGAAGGACGCAAATTACTTGATTTATAGAAATGATCGTCTTGATGGACCCTGTGGTGGCGTTGCCATCATTATTCATAGACGAATCAAGCATAAAATTCTTTCTTCATTTGAAACCAAAGTTTTTGAAACTTTGGGAGTTTCTGTTGAAACAAAATTTGGACAACTTACGTTTATAGCTGCCTATTTGCCATTCCAATGCGTAGGCCAGCAAAAGAATTTTCTCAAGGGTGACCTCCAGAAACTTACCCGTCATAGGTCTAAATTCTTCATTATTGGTGATTTTAATGCAAAACACCGCTCATGGAATAATGCTCAAAGCAATTCCAATGGTAATATTCTGTTTGATGATTGTTCTGCAGGTTATTACACTATTCAATATCCAAACAGCCCAACATGCTTTTCTTCTGCAAGAAATCCCTCAACTATTGATTTGGTCTTAACTGATTCATGTCATCTTTGTAGCCAATTGGTTACCCATGCTGACTTCGGTTCTGATCACCTTCCAGTAACTTTTGAAATATCCCAAGAAATAATTTGTAATCCCAACAGCTCTACTTTCAATTACCATAGGGCTGATTGGGAGCAATATCGAACATTTATGGAATATAACTTCGATCCAAACATTCCTTTGCAAACCAAAGATGAAATTAATTATGCTCTTGAATCTCTGACTACTTCTATAGTTGAAGCAAGAGCTGCCTCAGTACCAAAATGCGAGGTTAAATTCGATTCAATTATAATAGACGATGATCTTCAGCTCTTGATCCGTCTTAAAAATGTCCGTAGGAGACAATTTCAAAGAACACGCGATCCTGCCATGAAAGTTATCTGGCGGGATTTGCAAAAACAAATTAAAAGGCGATTCTCTGCCCTGAGGAACAAAACTTTTGAAAATAATGTTTCTAAATTAGACCCGAGTTCCAAACCCTTTTGGAAACTCACAAAAATTTTGAAAAAACCTCAAAAGCCAATTCCAGCGCTTAAAGTAGGTGGTAAAATTTTGATCACAAATTTGGAAAAAGCTCAGAAACTTGCTAAGCAATTCGAGAGTTCCCATAATTTCAGTTTGGGTCTTACTAGTCCTATTGAGAATCAGGTTGCTCGGGATTTTCTGAATATTTTCTCTCGGGAAAATATTTTTGATGATTCCTGGGGGACTGATTTGGACGAAGTAAGGTCTATAACCAAAAAATTTCAAAATATGAAAGCTCCAGGTGATGATGGTATTTTCTATATCCTCATCAAAAAACTCCCAGAGAGTACCTTGTCTTTCCTGGTAAAATTATTTAACAGATGTTTCCATTTGGCATACTTTCCTGATAAATGGAAAAATGCAAAAGTTGTTCCAATTTTGAAGCCGGATAAAAATCCAGCTGAAGCTTCTAGCTACCGTCCAATAAGTTTGCTTTCTTCAATAAGTAAACTTTTTGAAAAAATAATTTTGAATAGAATGATGCTTCACATCAACACGAACTCAATTTTTGCAGATGAGCAGTTTGGATTTCGCCATGGGCATTCAACTACTCATCAACTCTTAAGAGTTACCAATTTAATTCGTTCAAACAAATCTGAAGGCCACTCAACTGGAGTTGCTCTTCTAGACATAGAAAAAGCATTCGACAGTGTTTGGCATGAAGGTTTGATTGCTAAATTGAAAAAGTTTAATTTTCCACTTTACATTATGAAATTAGTTCAAAATTATTTAACTGACAGAACTCTGCAGGTAAATTATCAAAATTCCAAATCTAATCGACTACCTGTTAGAGCAGGAGTTCCTCAGGGTAGCATTCTTGGGCCTATATTGTATAACATTTTCACTTCGGACCTCCCTGATTTGCCTCAGGGTTGCCACAAATCTTTGTTCGCTGATGGCATAGGCATTTCCGCTAAAGGAAGAAGTCTTCGTGTTATTTGCAGCAGACTGCAGAAAAGTTTAGATATTTTCTCTTCTTATTTACAAAAATGGAAGATTTCTCCCAACGCTTCCAAAACTCAACTTATAATATTTCCACATAAGCCTAGAGCTTCGTTTTTGAAACCTAGTAGTAGTCACATAGTCACTATGAACGGAGTTCCAATTTCCTGGTCAAACCAAGTGAAATATCTTGGATTAATACTTGACCAAAAAATAACTTTTAAAGATCACATTGAGGGCATTCAAGCCAAATGTAACAAATATATTAAATGTTTGTATCCTCTTATAAACAGGAAATCCAAACTTTGCCTGACGAATAAACTTCTAATATTTAAACAAGTTTTTAGACCGGCCATGCTTTACGCTGTGCCAATATGGTCTAGTTGTTGCACTACCAGGAAAAAAGCACTTCAAAGGATTCAGAACAAAATTCTGAAAATGATTTTGAAGTTGCCTCCCTGGTACAGTACAACCGAAGTACATAGAATTTCGAATGTTGAGACTTTAGCACAAATGTCCAACAAAATAATTAATAATTTCCGGCAAAAATCGTTACAATCCTCAATTGCAACGATTAATTCCCTTTATACTTAGATAAGATTTAGTTTTAGTTATTTAGTTTTAAGCTATCAATTGTTATACTGACATGCAGGTTTAAAAAACCTGTTTAAAATACTGAATTGCCAAGACAGGAACAATGTAAAAACACTTAGATATATATCATAACAATTAAGGCTGGTAAGTTACTGTAGTAACTGGAGCACCTAGGTTAAAAATGAAATGTAATTTATTTTGAATTTGGAACAAATAAAGAGTTAAAAAAAAAAAAAAAAAAAAAAAAACAATATGATCCATTCATGCCTTTCCCAAATATTGCAATGGCGACCCGCAAAATATTGCTTCACGCACCATCCAGCGTTGAAAAAGGTCAGCAACAATCATTCAATTACAATCGAGGGGTGCGAATATAGCATTTATTACAAAAGTAAGAGTCACATTATTTCCATTAATTACATTGTGTATATTACTTTAAAATTTGTCGGACATGTCACTGTTGTCATCAAATAAAATAATATGCTGAAATACATTCATTTGATATATTAAACAAATTTTCATTTGGTTTACCCCTCGTGACGATAAACAAATATATTGGTAGCCTTTTTGGCCACAGAGGTGCTTTCATCGCTAAAAAATTGGTTCGCCAGCTAAGCGAAAGAGTGGATCATATTGCTAATGTAATATATTTGCTATTGGTCCCAAGCTAATCGATTAACGTACCCCATTCTTGTCGAAATTCTAGTACTATAATATGTTTGTTTTGATTCGCTATGAAAGTTTGACAGATAAAATGAGGGGTTAGTGGTTTTTCTTATGTTTCGAGGGGTGAATCGATTAGCTTGGGACCGAAGATCGTACCAGAGCTAAGCCAAAAATTTGAGCACGTTTCTTCGGAACCTTCTGGTCTTCCCCTCTATGGGAATACTACCATAGAGGTAACTCTAAGACAAGTAGGTCCCGAAGAAACGTGCTCAACTTTTTGGCTCACCTCTGGTACTATCTTCGGTCCCAAGCTTGTCGAATCGCCCCTCGAAACATAGGTAAAACCAATAACCCCTCATTTTATCTGTCAAACTTTCATAGCGAATCAAAACAAACATTGCGTAGTACTAGAATTTCGACTAGAATAGGGTACGTTAATCGTTTGATTGGGACCAATAGGCTACTAAAGTGGTGAGCCAATTTAAAATCGTTAGTTTCGTATTGATTGTTGATACTACCATAGAGGTAACTCTAAGACCACTGGGTCCCGAAGAAAATCATTATTATTTTTGGCTCACTCAGTACCAGAACAACGGTCCCAAGCAGTCCCAAGCTATTTCACTCACCCCTGCATGTTCTGCATGAATCCACACACCCCTGATGTTATCTGTCAAACTTTCATAGCGAATCAAAACAAACATAGTGTAGTAATAGAATTTCAACTAGAATAGGGTACGTTAATCGTTTGCTTGGGACCAATAGGCTACTAAAGTGGTGAGCCAATTTAAAATCGTTAGTTTCGTATTGATTGTTGATACTACTACTGGATTATACTAGAATTTTCACCAAAAGTGCTAGAATGTTTTGGTTCTATGTATCTCTTTCACTCAAAACTGAAATGCAAAAAAATGACAAAACGGTACACTCTTTGCACACTGTCAAAGATCATTGCACACAAAATCAAATCAAAACAAAAATACTAGCCCATCTGGTGGCTAAATCTAATATAATACAAACGCAGCCAGTACGAGAAAGCATCCTGGAAAATGATTAGGTTAGATGAGGTCTACAGGCAGAAAAATGAATTTTTGTTTGAGGGCTTAATGTATTTTGTTATTGATTCAAACATATTGTATCACTATTTCAACATAACATATTTTTGAATCAACAAAATGGTTTTTAGAATCAACAAACAGATTATTAGCTTACAACTGGTTTGTTGATTTAAAAATATTTTTCCTAGGGGCAAGTCAGCTGTACTCTGAGCTAATATATTTACATTGAGTAGCTGTGAGTTACTCGTATTTAATCAAAAAATAACGAAGTAGCCTGAATTTTACTTTTTCCAAACTGTTTATTTACAAACACGCTAACGCCAGCCAATTTTTTTTTTTTTTTAATTTCAAGTAAGTCTTTATAATAGCCTGTAGGAAAAACATTTTTACTATGTGTAGATACTGATGCAAGCTGAGAACGTTTGTCTATGTTCCAACATCGACATCCTTTTATTTGTACATTCGGTAGTAACGAGAAGCATACCCAAGTAACATTTGCTAGTTTTATCGAGGTTTTAAAGAACTCTTCAAGCCTAAACCATGGTCTCAGAAAGCGTTATAAAACCAGAATTGTTGCTTGGGTAGTGTTATAGCTTATACCTTCGTTAAGTTGCACCCTGATTAAATCCCGTATTCTTTTTCCCAGATCATCAAGAACTATTCTGTTATTTTCTTATACGTGAACAGCAACACAAACATGTGAATAAGGAGAGAAACCTGTTCGAGTTTGTTGTTCCAATGTACATGTAGTTACGGCCCTGAAGCCGATTGAACCACCTGCACATCCCTATGAAATAACCACATATCGAAACAGTTGCAGTACAACCTTAGAATTTGAAACGAATTTGGACAATAACTTATAACTCATATATACACATCACTTCGTCTTTCGAATATGTTCTCATGTCGACATTATCGTAAAAATGGTGCCTTATGAAGAAATAAATGATAATTTTTTTTTGTTTAACAACTTATTTGCTTATTTATTTATTTATTTATTTATTTATTTATTTATTCACATTCAAAGCATACTTTCAATTTACAAAATGGAATTAGAAATGATGTTTCACTACCACTGAAGGGACAGGCTGCGATGTGTGGAAAAAAATCAGGGACTTGTTCCTTAAATATGGCTAACCAAAGTAATCAACGGATACGATAGAACAATAAAAAAATTGCAACAAGGTATCAGCAGATTACTAAATTGTTTTGAACTTTCTACGAATAAACATGTGTGACAAATAATTCGATTTACACTTTTCTCTCGTTTACTGAGTTGCTACGATGCAAATTGACGCATTCACAACGATATTCATTATTGAGCAACGCGAGTAACTCAGAGTTACTCAAAATTTGCTCAAAAATTACTCAAAATTAAAAGCTGACTTGCCCCTAGTATTTTTCTTTGAATTAAACGAATAATATATTTGAATCAATACCAAAAATATATTAGGCCCTGAGCCAAAAATATATCCATTTGAATTTAAAAATCATTTCTCTGCGTGTAATCATTATTCTTGTCTAATTGATGTTTACAGCATATCTGAGATATGATATAAACATCAATACAGCCAGGTCTACTGCGTTGTATTTGCCGCATGGATGATTCTTGGAAATTAATGGGAACATTTCTTGAACCTACAGGGGTGGAAGGATGCGTGGACATACCGTACCAAACGCTCCGAGTTACTATGTGAGTTATCAACATCATCCTATACAAAGGGTGACTCATCATCAGTATCTTCCCATAAATTGCCATTGACCAACAAATTCACGTTTCCAACTCTCAAAGTATCAACATCCTCCTCCTAAGGAAATAAGAATCATCAAACAGCTCATACCTCTTAAGAAAGTATGAATCATCATCAATACGCATCGTCCAGATCGCACCCGCAACATTGAACTTAAAAAAGCAGCAGCGAACTTGACTGATCCTGTATCACCAAACATAAACCATCATTAATACGCACTATCCAGATCACACGATCAACATTGAACTTGAAACAACACGAATCAACGATCAGCGAACGACGCAACTTCAACCATCCAAGCATCAACAGGAAATGTTTGCATAAACAATCATAATCTGCAGAGCCGACAAAAGCACATCGAAGTCACCAATGCCTAGTGAAATAAACAGAAGCGCATCGTGGAAACATCGAGAACATCGAGGTTGCTTTCATGATGGAACATTGCGAAATTATGATGCAATAGCTCTTAATATAAAACTGTTTTGATAGGGAAATAGAAGAGTTCTAGTTTTGGTCTTCAACCGATTCACATCTTAGTTTTAATTTTTAAAAACGACATCCTTGTTAGGAAGTTGTTAACTTGTGTACACGGATAGAAATCTCCTTATATCTTTTGGCAAATTCTATTGCTGATTTTTCATAAAATGTATAAGTCAACTAATAAGCAGACGCCTTGCAAAAAGTTAATGAAGATCATGTGTCAAATGAAATGTATAAGCGGTTACACATACCTTTTATGCATTCTTATAGGACCTATGCGGTTTGTTTTATGGAATGTATAAGCACAGACAAACAGACATAACACATTGAATATTTCTCACTGTAAAACATCGTCGCAAAAAAATTACCGCCATCTGTTGAGTACACTGTGGTGGGTAGTACACTGAACAGATGGCGGTAGTGTGTAAACGTCAAACGCAAGGGAATTGACTATGCGCGCCACAGGTGGCGGTACTACCAACTACGATACTTTTAAATTGACCGTTAAATGCTTGTTCGATGAACAACTTGCGAGTGTTATGTCTGTTTGTCTGTGGTATAAGGCTGATGTTTTGGCAAAAATGTATAAGTGATAAACATGAATAAAATAATTGATTTTCGTTTCGTGTAGTTGTGTGTAATGTGTAAATATTAGTACAATATTGAAGAATCATAAAATAAAGCAATGGAAGGATCTTACCGAATTTTCTCCTATGTTTGGTAATGATTCTTTTGCGCTTAAAAGTCTCGTTGGATGCATCCGCTCCTTGTTAATCATGGGGTTTGGGATGCAGTTCCTCGTCATTGCTCGTGGTTATTGTGGAGTTTTAGCCTTTGGCCGCGATGCGCGGCTATACCGTTGTAGCTGGAGCTACTTACCTGTGCGTCCGTACCCTGTGGCTATCTGATGAGGATTTGCTGGATCGATGGCGATGCTTGCTATTGCTCGTCGTATAACGGGCCAAACGGTTATGAACCCGCATCTCCAGCATCGAGATCGTCGTTCTTTACGGTAGTTCTGCGAAAATCCCTTGGGCCTCTTCGGATTGGTGGCCCTGCGTTCCTCAATTTTCTTGAAACTGCGTGAGGGGTGGCTTTCGTGATTAGCTCGGCTAGGCGCTTTTTCACGATCGACAGCATAGACGTCGGAGCTGTGTTCAGTAACCACTTCATCAGCTTTGTATGCCTCGACCTTTGTACCAGCTTGTACGATGTAGTTTGCATTGTGTCCGTACGTTCTGGCAGCCACTGCTAGCTCTCTATTTTGCATGCCTTTGAGTAGCTGAGCCAGAATGAAACGGGTTTGATCGGTTGGGCTGTATCCGCAGAGGCGCACCTTCTGAGTCAGCCTAGCGTGGAATGCTACGATTGACTCTCCCTTAGCCTGACGCATGGCCTGAATTGCAGATTCGCTGCGTTTATAATGTCCTGAAGGTTCTTACCAATTGTCAGGTATAGGAGTTTGGCACGGACTGAGGGACATCCAAATGTTGACAAGGATGCCACAATCTCGAAATTTTCGATGAAGCTTTGCCAATTCTCCCATAATTTGTTTGATGGGATATCTTTTGCGAATTTTGGGATGAGGTCCCAACGGATGTTGCTTCCTTTGTCGATATACCCAGGAACCGAAGATGAGTCCGGACCTAACCTATTGTTTTCGCCACACTGTTCTACCATTGGGGTCTCAAATCGGCGTTGTTTAGCGATGTTCTCAATCATCTTCTCTAGCTTTCGCAGTCTGCTATTAACGTCATCGCTGTGAAGCGTTGGAATTTCCGTCGCTACTGTTTCGTGAGCCGCCACCTCCAGCTCATCCGCACAATCCAAACTTCCGTCGTTCAGCTCGTCCATTACGCTATCATCCGAATAATCGACAATGGGAGTTAGTTCTTCCTGATTGTCGTCATCGATCGGCGCTCGCACGTATCTTCCGTCGTTTGACATGATGTTCAACTAGGCGAAGAAAAGAAAATGCTTTAGTCCATTATTAATTGACATGGGCTAGCTTGACAATATATATTTTATTTCACGGAATTTTCTCTTATTTTAATTTTTGTCAAGGTTCAATTCTGGGCATTCATCAAATGGTATGGTATCCGCCCGTATTTCTGATAAGAAAAAAAAACATGATAGAAGGCGCATTTGGAAAGCATTTTCCAACTAGAACTCCGGTGGTCTTCCAGTCGCATTTTGCGATTTGTATAATCGACAAACGTTCTTCGGTGCTTTTTACACCCCTTGTGGCGTTTCTACCCATAACCTCATTCTGGTGGTCTTCTAGACGCACATTGAGGTATCCCTAACCACAAATCATGTTCCGGCGGTCTTTTAGACGCGCCTCGTGGTTTCCATAACCACAAATCATGTTCCGGCGGTCTTCTAGACGCGCCTCGTGGTTTCCATAACCACAAATCATGTTCCGGCGGTCTATTAGACGCGCCTTGTGGTATCCCTAACCACAAATCATGTTCCGGCGGTCTTCTAGACGCGCCTTCTAAATGATCAAAACAATTCCAGAAAGCTCCTGGCAGGATCGCCAATGTGGAGTTTTAGCCTTTGGCCGCGATGCGCGGCTATACCGTTGTAGCTGGAGCTACTTACCTGTGCGTCCGTACCCTGTGGCTATCTGATGAGGATTTGCTAGATCGATGGCGATGCTTGCTATTGCTCGTCGTATAACGGGCCAAACGGTTATCGCTTGCCGTGCCTGAAAGCCGAGGGGCTCTGCGATAGGTAGCTAACGGCTACCATCTCTACTCGAGGGGTATTGATACCGCACAGTTCCTTAGTTCCAGATCCTTAGCCATAATCTTGACCGCATCCATCTGATTTTCTTTAGCCAGCTTTTTGATGTAGCTGGCGCCGGTGGTGTAGTGGTAAGCGTGACTGCTTTCTAACATCCCAATGGGTCTGGGTTCAATCCCAGCCGAGGTCGGTGGGATTTTTCTGAGGCATACAAATATCTGGTCACGTCTTCCTTCGGAAGGGAAGTAAAGCCGTTGGTCCCGGCCCATGTGTGTTGAATGGGTGCGATATCCTACGCAGGTGTGGAAGCTGCCTTCCTGCACATTCGATTGCCGTCAATGGATGGCAATCGATGTCCGTCGGTGATTGGCACTAGATTGCGGAACAGAGACCGACGTTAAATAAAGGAAAGAAGAGCTTTTTGATGTCGGCGATGGTCTTCTTTTCCTGCTGTTCCATTTTCATCTTCTCCCGTTCCAAATCCCGCATCGCTTTATTCAGAGCCCGCTGTTTCTTGCGCATCATCTCGTCCGGAGACATTTTCTTACCGAACAGCCGCTCCATTTTGCTGGTTGTTTTCCGGATCAAATAGTGGTAAAACTGGTTGAATAAAGCGGAACTTTGGTGGTCTCACAAGCTAATCTTGCACAAAATTGGATTCTAATTTGTTTTTCGAATCTGACTCTACTTGTAATCGGAATACCGGTCATAAATGCGCTTGGAAAAAAAAACCTTCTTTCGGCCATAAAAAGAAAAACTATTCTCAAAAAACTTATCGATTTTCAAAACTGGCAAATCATCTTCAGATAAAATTTGGAAAACCGCGACGAAAACATAATATACGAGCAATTTGACAGCAGAATTTTTTCGCGTCCGTTTTGAAGCAGAGCACACTTCGATCAGTCTACTAGCCCATCTGGTGGCTGATGCCACAAACTTCTAAGAAATATTCTACTACAGCGAAACTCATTATTTTAATTGATTTCTTCGCCACTTAGTCGTCTGTCACTTCGTTTGTGTTATAAGCCTATCTTGATGCCATTTTTATAAGTAAAAACTGGATTTCGCTAGTTTGGACATGTCAGATTTCTGCAGTAGGTACGCGACATTCAGGCTTTGATTGTTGTTAGTATGGATTCGATAGTTGGATTAAACCAGTTATGATTTTCTCGTATCCAACTTCCGAACCTTCTTCCTAATTTTACTTTAAGACTTTAAGATTGTTGGCACTTTCGACAGCTCTTTGCAATGCTACCAGTCACGTCGGAAGCCGCTTCAACAGCGACATACAGGTAAATTGTATATACCTGTATTTGATAGTCGAGTCGAGTCAGTTCAATAATTTTCGGATCAATCAATCGCAACCACCATACTGTTATATTCATCATTAATTTTGAGTTTTATTCTACTCTGCATAGCAATATACTTTTTCTGTTTTCTTACGTCTGCTTGTCTCACATAGTCATATTGTTTTTTTTTTATTTCCTTTCAATATAAGTGTTGTATATTTAGCGAAAATCACATTTCCTTGTTTTTCTTTTTTCCTAAATCTTACTTAAATCATTTATACAATGTATGCAGTATATTCACCTTTTTGCCCTATGTTAGCCCATAATTGGTTTGTTTGTTTCTTTTTTTCTTCTCTCTTCTCCGCTACATATCGACATACTTTGATTTTTACTAAATTATATCAATACAAAATAATAATCAAAAATTTATTTCATAATCGTAAGAATCAAATTTCATTTTAAGCCGATTGCACAAAACTTTCCGTAAGTGAGAATCACTCTCGCTCTGTTTCTCCAGCCGTACGTTGGTTCCTAAATGTTACTTAACCCCCTCACCATTTTCCTATCTGCTACAGATTTTATGCTGCTTCACTCTATGAAACCATCATTCCCCGCTCGCTGCTTTCTCCGTTTTGATTTTTGAGTACACTGTGTTGCTTCATCGAGTTAAAAACTAGCATTTGATTCCCATCCCGCTGCTGAAGAGCCGCTGATTAGCTTTCCAAAAAAAAAAAAGAATACAGTTTACAACTTATCTACTCTAGCGAATTTTATTCTATACAGCTGCTGCACGGATGTCCAATGAACTTGTAAACTGATAACAATCAGAGTGTGTAGAATTTGTTTAAAGTTTCCTTCAATCTTATTCCGTTAGGTTTCTGCACTTAGTGCACAAATATAATAGCATAATAGTAGTAGTTACAGTTTCGGTTGGATTGGCTCCAACCATTCCTAAAGTCGAGTCTACACTTCAGTTGTTTTTTTTCTAGTTAAATAAGCGGTGTTGGGAAACAATTGAGAGTGCGGTTTATATTTAACATTGAAACATAAAATACACCTGTTTGCTACAATAATACTATTTAAAACAAAATGTATGGGTTAACTAAAAACAAGCAAATTTGAACTAAAAATAAATATTTTTCTGCAAGCCGACATTCACACTAAAAAAAAAACAGAACAGTTCCGCATATGCACAATCATCAAAACTAACACTTACAAGTTAATGGAAACTGATTTTCTAACTAAAATTTAAAAGTACAGAACAGAAAACGATCGTTTTCGCCTCAAAAATTATGAACAATATTGTAGCATAAAATTACTGTCGAATCTCATATGTTTGGGATGAAAACACATAAAATAAAAACAAACAAATGCTGCTGTCAACAAGCAACGAAACAAAAAATATTAAAGTACGATTGTGTGAGTGTGATGTTTTGCTCGAATGTTGCTAGGCGACAGACGGACAGTCGACGAAACAAACAAACAAACAAAAAGTTGCCACACACGTATACGGAAGGCACACGGGTTTGCGAGTTCCGTCTTTCCGGGTTTGGTAAGTGTTGTTGTTTCCTGTTAGTCTTCTATTGTTTCTGGTTTTGCTTGAGTGTGTTTTTACTTCTACTCAGTCTCCAGTTTGGGTTTCTATTAGTTTGTTTTTTTGCTGTTCCTTCGTAATCGAACAATCGAAATCAGGGCTTACTAATGGACGACGGCGGCGGCGGTCAAGCTGCCAATCGAAAATTTGTTCGTAAAAAGCACTGGTAAACAATAGAAAAAAAACAACATTTCCCTCCTGTCCCTATCGTGTAACCTGAGCAAGTTTTGTTCCGTTTTCTTCAAACTGATTCTTTGATCTAGCCGTTTGCCAATTTTTGTTTCAATGTAAGTCTTTCCGGTTTCCAGATTCTCTACTCGAAAAAAAAAATCACTTCTTTCTCTCCTCACCGTCCCCCTACGTATTTTAAGGCATATTCTCTTGTTCGTTTATTACGGTTCCTTTCTAACCCCTCCCCCATCCCCCATCGTTCTCTAAATATCAGTCATACTTCTTCTGCCGTCTGGTTTCTGCCCGAATTTCTAGATTTTGGTGACCACCGTTTGGACCTGGAGCAGATTGCGGACGTTATCGTTGTACTTGACCAGCACGACCTTGTTGGAGTTGATGTTGAGCTTCTCGCCGGCGTACAGTAACTGCAGGCAGCTGGACTGCGATAGGAAGTCGTCGAGCTTGAGCTCCCGGATCATTTCCCGGTTGGTACCGTTGGTTCCGTTGGTTACATTGGTGGTGGCGCTCGTGGTGGTGGTGGTGGTCGTTGTGTTGTTGTTGGTTTGGTTACTGGAAGCTATTGGGGTTGTGCTGGAGCAGATCTGGAAAAGAGATTGGAAAGTGGAATGCCAGGTAAGTATTTATAAAGGTAACGATTTTTAAGAGGAAATTCAAGCTGAATTTGGAGGAATCTTAATGAAAAGTGGGGGGGGGGGGAGGTCAGAAGGATGTTAAAGAAACTTGATGGAGAATTTGACGAAGAAATATGAAAAACTTCTTATTCTTATTTTTATTTTGCATTATTTCTTAGGGGCTGTTCATTAACTACGTAGACAATTTAGGGCTTGGCAAATTATCCACGGTCCATACAAAATTTTAAAAATTGTGTATGGACAATTTTCTACGCACGTAGTAACGAAATTGTTAGAAGAGATCGATGCAAGGGGTAGGTCACTCCGCACATCAATCTTGGGTCATCTTTTTAGTCAGTGTGCCGCTATTGTGCCGCAGGTGTGCCAATTGTGCCGGTCATAGAGAAGCTGCGATTGTTTGTAAAATACGCATCCCGGCAACCCGGTATTTCTGACACCTTGAATGTTTTTGGTTTGAAATTGGATTGAGAATGACGCGGGAAGTGGCGGGTGTGCGGAATGTGTTCATAGGATAATTAAAGTCCTGTGTTTTAGGGTGTTATAATGCTCTCAAAGGTAAACCAGAAACCTAGCCTTTCGTGATGGGAAAATCAACGGTCTATGAGCGGCCGAAAAGAGTTGGAACCGGCGCGGAACATTGTTGGAGACCGATTATTTCAAATATGGACCAACAGGTCTGTCCCATAAAAAGAGAGACCGACTATAGAGGATGATGAATATGACTTCTTTAATATGTTTTGTGTGTTTGCAGCATTATTTGAATTAAGGGTGCTAATGGGGTCTGATTAACTGCCTTTTTCTATTGAGCCCACTCTAGAACCACCATTTCACAATTTAGATCTATAAGTGAACCGAGAAGTGAACTACTGTTCTGAGTTCCTCTGGTATATTCTATTAGAGGATGTACCTGAATATACAGTTAAACAGCACGTAATGTTGTGAACAACTTTAATGACAGTTGTCCAGCAGTGCTCCCATTTTATTTACAACAATCCAATGCCTACGAGATGTACCGAAGCTGTACCGATGGATGTGCCCAAGCTGTGCCGAATCTAATTTCGGTACAATGTGCTGAGTGACTTACCCCTTGGATCGAAGTAACCTATATATTGCCTTATATACTAGTACCTAAGCAACGTACGTAGCAACATATATATATATTATATATATTAACATTTGAAAAGTGCATATTTTTAGTGTAAAAATGTCAATAACTCTTGATCGGCGAAAGATATTGACAAGCTTTGTGCAGCAAAAATTTGCGCCTTCTTAAGATCTAAAAGTTATTTGAAGACACCTTTGCTGAGAAATTCTAAATAAGAAAACTAGAGCAAAAAAACTGTTTTTTTTTTAAGAGCCACCCTAACTCAATTTAAGAAAATAGCTCTAAATCGGCCAATTTAAGATATAAAAAAAAGTTATTTTCTACAAAATTGCTTGGAATTAGCTCAGCTATAACTTTGCCGAAGAATGTAAACAAAAAAGATAGATTTTTGATTTTAATGATAATAGGAACCACCCAGGGGGAACGACACTTCAGGATTATCCCATTTTACTCAAACCTCTCATAAAATTTTCAACGTGCACATAATTTAAATCCATCCTATCTATTCTTTCTATTCCCAACTTATCCCTTCTGCATGCACACAAATTGTCAAGCATGCCGTGCAGTTTTCCGAAGTTTTCAGGTAGACCGCGAAGCACTCTGCCAGTTACTGTCAGTTTTCAACAATCACCACGTATGTCAGTTGGTCATGATCGGTCTCGGGGGCAAACACATCAAGTGCATCACGGAAAAGACGGCAACGCACATCCATTTCCCGGACTCAAACCGATCGAATTCGACGGATAAGAGCCCAGGTGTCTCTTTGTTGTAGCATGGAAGTTGTCGAACAGGCACGAAGCAACTGTTGATTTTGTTCGAACTGCTGATTCTAGGCCCGGGAAAAGCATCACCAATCGAACCCCCTACGACAAACAGGTGGAAAAGGAATTCAAGTCATTTTTTCCACTCGGCCCAAGTTGTACTCGTCGCTGCTGTTGGTCAAGCAAGGGTTCGGAGAAGAAAGAGCTAATGGCGAAGGAAGACACTCACCGGCTAATGGAGTTTCTGTTCGAGAATATTTCGAATCCAAATCCGTCAGCTGGGAATATTAACCGGATCCTAGTGATCCATCGCCCCCACCCGTTCCTTCTACAGTACAGTTTTGACCTATTCGGTACGGAACCGTTTTCTGCACTTGAGCTGTGAGCTTTGGGTAATATTGTTGGGCGGTGACCATTAATTACGTAACGATAAAAATAAATATTTTTGACCCCCCCCCCCTTCAAAACGTAACACTGAAAATTATCCCCCCCTATTTATTCCGTGACGCTCTAAAAACCACCATTTAATTAATTTTTGATTTCGTTATGCCTTTTTGTATTTCTAGGTAATTATATCACCGACAAACCGACATGAATGACCATAGCAAAAACAATAAAAATTTTGACCAAAGTACAGTACTGACATCTGGCTCCGTGTTCGCGGGAAATATTTAGCTAAGTCGTGAACCCGCATGCAAAAGTTATGATTTGGTTCGTGTCTGATCTATTCTGGAAATTTTTTTTTTTATGTAGATCAAAAAATCCTATGGTTTTGACAGTTCGCATCACTGCACATTTAAATCGGCCGTTTACGATTTTCGGGCATAGGTCAGAATTAAGTGTCATGTCGGTTTGTCGGTGATTATATTATTAATTTTCAAAATAAAAACAAAATATCAGCGTACCTGCTTTTCAAAAGTTTAAGAATAGCAAAAATCTCAAGACATAAAAATAAAAACATATCTAGAGTAACATTTGAAGTGGGCCTATGACAAAAACGTAAACAAACCAGAAAATGAATTTAAATTTTTCCGCCACTATTCAATTCATATTTAAGTAAATTGAAGTATTTTAAACATTTTTATTGTTCACAATAACAATAGTAACTGTATATCAGTAAACAACCAAGCAAAATATGCTACAAACTTTCAAAAATATATGAAAATCGATAACAATTTAATTTCATAAATTAATAAGTCTTTTTTAAGAATCTTTCAATGGATAGGCCCTTTTTGTTAAGCCGTTGTGCTTGTCATCACGAATGGTACGCCCATTGCTAAGCCTTTTCGCAACGTCAAATAAATTCAAAACAAATCATCGGCCCTGCCACAAACCAGTAGGGTCTAACTTTGGTTTGAAAATTTTCATTCATCGGCCCTTCTACGTCACTAGGCTTATCAATGAAATGAAATAAATGAATGGCTGGCCGTTTTAGCAACAATCAATACGAAACTAACGATTTTAAATTGGCTCACTACTTGACTAGCCTATTGGTCCCAAGCAAACGATTAACGTATCCCATTCTAGTCGAAATTCTAGTACTACGCAATGTTTGTGTTGATTTGCTATGAAAGTTTGACAGATAAAATGAGGGGTTATTGGTTTTTCCTATGTTTCGAGGGGTGAATCGATTAGCTTGGGACCGAAGAGAGTACCAGAGCTGAGCCAAAAAGTTAAGCACGTTATTTCGGGACCTTCTACTCTTATAGTTACCTCTATGGTTTTAGCGTGTGGGCCTATTAATGAATCGAAAAATTTCGTTGATCGGCCGTTTCGAAAATCGAGTTACTTTTAATGATTTTTACCGATTATGCGGAATTTTCCTACACGGTTAGTGGCAATTAAGCGGTGCTAAAGAATGATATCAAAACCCGATTTGTTTACGTTTTGAACATAGGCCCATTTCAAATGTTACTCTAGATATGCATTTTGAAAGCAAGATAAAAAAAAAATGTCATCACTAATTACCTGTATTTTCAAACTTAACAATCATTAGTCCTCCTCTCCTATGTAATAATTCGTAACGATAAAGGTGACCCCCTCTCCCCCTATAAGCGTTACGTAATTTATAAACGCTGCCTTCCAGCTAATTTTTATCTTCTTTTTACACCTAATATACTTTTCGCGTTCAGACTCGTATCCCTCTGAAACTTTTTAACACCCCTCACATCACATCCATTCCCAGATCTATTGACAAATCCAAGTTTCAATCGGCCACCGTGGCGCTGCAATCGCAGCGGTGATAGGTCCGAAATAATGTGTCAAACTGAATACATTTTTGAAATTTCAACCAAAAACCTATTATTTTCTATTTATTCTAGCGAGTTTCTGTGGAAGTCAAAACATGATCCGAGCAAAAAAGTAGTACTCGTAATAATGGTATATAATGCTGAATTTTATCGTGCTTTGTTTTGAAAATATCTTCCAAATAAACAAGCATCATCCAAATCACCCGATTCGTCCACCAACTAAATCTATTCTCGATGAACATTTCAAATAGTCCTATCTGCTTTGATCGATTCTCTTCATCGACTTTCTCTTTTCATAACGACTGCTATGCAAACAGATTTCGCGCTAATTCTACCACATAGTTTGATAAAGGAGGTTCTTATCTAGCGTACAAAACGTCAAATACAACAGGGAAAGGTTTTACAGCTTAGTTATTAACGAAAGAGAAAGTCGATGAAGAGAATCGATCAAAGCAGATAGGACCATTTGAAATGTTCATCGAGTATTGCCACTTAAAAATTAATTTCAGTCGGTGTATTAATCAGCAGATTAAATCGTTTTTCGTCTGGTGCTACACCGAGCAATCGGCCTATTTAATAGTTTTTCGTCGATTGATTTAGTCGACCAACTTTGTCTGCTGTTTAATCGACAGATGATTTCAAACCTTAATATGTTTTCAGTAATTTATAAGTCTTGAAGTAGCTTTTTATTTAAGAACAATACATTACAAAATAGTTTTATGCATTTTGTACAAGATTCATCCATACTGACAAGAAATTTGTATGAAATTATATTGAAATTAAATAATTTTGCAAACAATCAATGAAATTTTCAAGGGATGTCACAGATTTATCATCGTCGGTTAGTGCTTATTCCTGCCACCAGGCGCGCAGGATATTAAGATGGATTTCTCAATCGAGATCCCTTCACTAGGTGGAAGTCGTTTCATCGTGACGTTCATCGACGATGCTAGTCGAAAGGTCTTCCTGTATTTTCTGGACAGGAAAAATGAAGTATTCGAAGCATACATGAAGTTCAAGTGCATGGCCGAAAGGCAGACCGGCGGAAGCTGAAAGTTCTGAGGACGGACAATGGGAAGGAAGCATGGAGAGGGATGGAGTGCGTCACCAAAAGACTTGTCCGTACACACCTCAGCAAAACGGTGTAGCGGAACGGATGAACCGGCCGCTCATCGAGAAGGCCAGAAGCATGCTGAACGATTCAGGGCCTCCCTTAGCTCAATCGGTAAAGGCACAGCTACAAAGCAAGACCATGCTGGAGGTGGCTGGGTTCGATTTCCGGTCCGGTCTAGGAATTTTTCGGGTTGGAAAATTTCTCGACTTTCCTGGGCATAGAAGTATGATTGGACTTGCCACACAATTATACCAATGCACAAATGGTACAGGCATCGAAAGCTCTCAATTAATAACTGTGGAAGTGCATCAAGAACACCAAGTTGAGAGCACGCAATAAGCCAATATGCGATATGCAATAAGCTTGAAATGCGAAGAAGAAGAAGAAGAAGAAAGATTCAGGTCTCCAGAAGGAATTTTGGGCCGAGGCGGTTTCAACGGCGTACCTCGTAAACAGGAGTCCAACGAAGTCCCTTGAGATGACACCGGAGGAAGCATGGACCGGTCAGAAGCCAGATCTGAGACATTTGCGAATTTTCGGATCGTTAGTACTGGTCCACGTACCGAAACAAAAGAGGACGAAGTTCGACACAAAATCCCAAAAAGCAGTTTTCGTTGGATACTCCGCCGATGTCAAGGGATATCGGGTATATGATCCGGTCAAGCGTGACATCCAGCGAGGATGCCGACAACGAGCCTGCGCTCCCGCTGCAAACTGATCGACCAGCTGAAGAGCAAGGGTTTAGGCACAGTGGTCGGGAGAGTCGATTTCCAGGCAAGTATTCCGATTATGTTACTTATAGTTCGTTTACTGGTAAAGTTGTTTCACCCCAGCGATACAATCTGGGATGCCGTCTGATGACCCCGAAAGCTACAAGGAAGCGATCAATGGACCGGACCGCGAACAGCGGCCATGCATGAAGAAATCGCTGCTTTGAAAGAAAACGAGACGTGGGAGTAGACGAACCTTCCAAGCGATCGTAAGCCTATTCCGAACAAGTGGATCTTCAAAACACGACTTCGATGTGGAGCAGATGGATGCTGTTACCGCGTTCCTTCAAGGGAAGCTAACGGATGAAGTTATCTATATGAACCTACCGGAAGGGTTTGCCGGTAATTCGAAGGAAGTCTGTCTTTTGCGAAAAGTAATATATGGCCTCAAACAATCCAACCGTGTGTGGAACAACCAGCTGGATGAAGCGCTGAAGGAGTTTGGACTGGAGTGGTCCAAAGTTGATCCATGCCTGTACTTTCGGATCGACGGTGAAAAAATGATTTTCGTCACCATCTATGTCGACTATTTCTTAATCTTCACGAACGATGCCAAGTTAAAGCGGAAGATGGCGAAGCGACTTTCTGCCTGGGATTGAAAATCACACGAGATAGGAAGAACGGAAAGCTGTGGGTAGATCAGGAGCACTAAATCGACAGCATTTTGCGACGGTTCAATCTGGCGAACTGTAATCCAGTCTCCACACCAGCGGAAGCTTGTGTCAAACCGGATAAGTCTATGGCACCGACGACGCAAGAAGAGATCATCGAAATGAAGCAGGTTCCTTACCAGGAGGCAGTTGGCTGTTTCACTTATCTGGCGCAGGCGACGCGGCCAGACATCAGTTTTGCGGCCAACCAAGTTAGTCAATTTAACAGCAATCCCGGACCATGAGCCATTGGAATACTGTCAAACGCATCATCCGGTACCTGCGAGTTACTAGTTACATACTCAAAGGAACACTGTGAGGATTTTGTTGGCTACACAGATGCCGATTGGGGAGGAGATCCGGATTCCAGGAAATCTACAACCGGTTATGTTTTCACGTTCATGCGAGGAGCGGTGTCTTGGAATGTTAAGCGACAACCAACAGTGGCGCTATCCACATGCGAAGCGGAATACATCGCGCTTTCCCGCACTACCCAGGAAGCATTATGGTGGCACCATTTCCAGTCACAGATTTTTGGTATTCAGGGGATTTCGATCCGGTGTGACAATCAATCAGCCATCTGTATCGCACGTAATCAAGACTACAATCCCAGAACCAAACATCTAGACATCTGGTATCATTTCGTCAAAGATGTGCTAGAAAGAGGAGTCGTCGAGCTGGGATATGTTAGCACGAAGCAGTAACCGAGTTAACGCCATTCGAAGTGCGGCACGGCAGGAAACCAGATTTCGGAAAGGTGCAAGTTTTCGTGTGTATGTCTTCTGAAAATGATCTTTATCGGGTATTCATCGCCAACATAAGCCGTGGCGGTTCGTAAACACGAGCACTAACAAAATTGTATTCAGTCGTAATGCAAAATTCCTTCCTCCGAGAAAAGTGAAAGGTTCGAGCAATGGAAATCAGTTCGAAGACGACGCGTTTTTGGAGCTACCACCACTTTCATGCGTATTCGGGAGTGTCGAATGTCAGCCGTATAATGCGCCCGCCAGGAGAAGAAATTGTATCGGATGAAGAAGAGGAAGATATCTTAGGATTTGAGGATGACTCGGAATCCACCACGTATGAAGATGCTCACGTTGACGACGAACGTTCGGAGGAATACGACAGTGATTCGGTTCAGGAGGAGCTTAGTGAAGGTGAGGATGAGCAATCCAGCGGAGAAGTGCGACGTACTATGCGGATGAACAAGCGTGTTCTGTCGGAACGTTTCGCGACCAGTGGTAAGTTTGTCTGTCTACAATCTAACGAGCCGCGTAGTTACAAGGAAGCTACAACGGGTGCTGAAAATGCGCAGTGGATGGCCGCTATGAAGGACGAGTTGAAATCGGTCCACGACAACAACACTTGGGATCTCGTCAAGCTACGTCAAGCTTGTTTGCTTCGCAAGACTTTAGATGGATTGAAACAGTCGGCCCGCATGTGGAACCGTAAGCTGGATGAGACTCTAAAGCGGATGGGGTTCAAGCCTTCGGAAGTTGCCTTTATGTTCGTTATAATTAGTTATAATTGATGGATTCGTTGAGCAGCAATTTTCAGTTGACAACCTTAGGATATGTGAAGAATTTCTTGGGGATTCAAGTTACCAGATCTGAGAAGGGATTCTGTTTGAATCAGAAGATTTACATCGACAAGATGACTGCAAGATTCGGATTGGAAGATGCTAAAGGATAGCGCATTCCAATGGATCCGGGATATGTTCAGCAGAAGGAGTAGGCGGAAAGGCTAACGACTAACGATAAATATCAGAGTCTTGTTGACGGTCTGCTTTATCTATCCGTCAATACACGATCCAACATTGGAATCACCGCTTCAATACTTGGACGCTGCGTCAGCAACCCGACGATTACAGAGTGGACAGAAGCGAAAAGGACTATACGATATCTGAAAGCAACTAGTGGTCTGCAGCTGGAACTGGGAGGTAAAGTTGGAGGACTGGAAGGCTTTGCCGCTGCCGACTGGGCCGGAAACGTTACTGGCAGGAAGTCAAACTCTGGATACCTGCTCCAAGCAGCATTGTGTGGAACTATCTTAAACCGGGGCTAAATACATATCACTGGCTGAATGCTGCCAGGAGTTACTATAGCTGCAGAAGTTAATGCGAGATTTTGATGAACCGATGGAAAAGCCTGCATGCTTTTTTGAGGACAACCAGAGTTGCATCAAGCTACTCAGTTGTCCAATCAAATTTGCGTTACCTAATTTTATAAAGCTTTTTAAGAATGCTAAAAACATAGTTTTGTTCTGGAAAAGATTGGATTCACCAGTACCGATCAAAGAAAAATGATAAAAATGTTCATCTGAAAGATTTCACAAAAAATAATAATAAAAAAACGTAAATTTCAGCCCTATTTTACAAAACTTCGTGTATCGCATTTTTTGAGGATAAACAGATTTTATGTCTTCGGCAACTTTTCATAAAATATTACGTTCTACAACCTTACCGAAGACAGCAAACCTCTAGCGTGCGAAACATTAACTATTTCAATGCATTAAATTGTAGTTCTAACTAAGCTAAGAAACTTTGCTGAAGACGTCAACTCAATTGGATGCAATCCTAGAGCGTTTTTTTTTTGTCCCCGCTAGATTTCATTCCGGGCCGACTGTGCATTGACCCTGCATAGTCTGAACGCCAATATAGAAACTTCATCAATTTTCCAAAATGCCACACAAACCGCTCAGTCAAGCTAGCAAACACTCACCTGTCTCAAAACGGCTTCCTTGGACTTGAGCTTCAAAAAGTTGCACAAATCCGACATCAGGACCCACTTTTCCCCGGCGGCCTCGTCCTTCAGCAGATACAACGGAGGCAGGGGCCGTTCGGCTTCCTCGTACTCAAACACAAACTCCCCGTCGTCGTCGTCGTCGTCGTCATCCTGATCCTGGCCCTGGTCGTTGTCGTCGTTATCCTCTTCATCGCTTTCCTCGAACGATCGACACCCGTTAGTGTGGGGAATGCAATCTTCCACCGGCTCCGTCTTGACCTCCACTGTGGTTGATGCCGCCTGCAGCTGTCCGTTGACGTACGTGGAAGATCCATTGTTGTTGTTATTGTTGTTGTTGTTGTTAGTGATGATGTTGTTGTTGCCGACGGTACATCTAGGTTCGTTTTGATCGTGGATGTCGTTAAGAACTACGGCGCAATCCTTGTACTTCAATTCCTGCTCCATCTTGACTTCAAAGTTCATGATGTTGGAGTTAGAATCGCACTTTTTTGGGATCGGTTGCTGAACGTGCGGTGGCGGCAGTGCCGGTGGGGCCAGCGGTGGTGGCGGAGGTGGAAGATATAGCGATGGTGGCCTGCTGCTGTCCAGCGTATCGGTTGAGTACGTTGAGTTGCTTAACATGGAACGCTCGGTAATGTTGGAGCTGTTCTGCAGATTATCGTCATCGGAGAAACCTGGAATATCTACCAGGATATCGCAACCACTTTCCTCGGGATCTGTAATAGAATGCAAATCGTTAATATTACGTCCAAAGTAATGAAGGTACAACTCCTACCGTGAGTCTTCCATGGTCCGTCCAGCTTCCAACCGGTCTTAACCGGACTGGTGCTCTGGATGTCGTACAGGTGATTCTCCAGAAACAGTGCCATCTCGTTGTTCTCTGCCAGCTGAATCGGTGTCTGACCGGCGTAGGTTGCCAACATTGGATCGGCACCGAATGCCAACAACAGCCGGACAACCTCGATGAAGGAGTTCTCCACGGCTTCGTGAAGCGGTCGGATCCCGGACAGAGCCGTCTCCGAATGGCTTGCCCCGTATTGCAGCAAATAGTGGCAAATGTCCAGGTGACCTTTGGCACAAGCCTCATGCAGCGGAGTGTAACCTGCATTGTCCTTCATGTCCGGATCCATCTCCAAACGTTCCAGGCAATAGACAATCACGTCCTGTGGGAAAACTTAATTAGTACCTAATCAGTCAGTTAAATAATGCATAATAGAACTTACCGTGTATCCAAGCCTGGCTGCCTTATGCATAACACTCTCCCCTACACCCTTGTTCAGCACCCAACTCCGGATCTCCTTGTTGATGTGCGATTCGTCCTTCGTTTCCAGATTGTCAAAAACCGACACCACCTTCTTTTTAGGTACCGCCGGAGTACTGTGTTCTCCATTATTCACCACGGGTTTCTTCTTCTTGCGGATGTAGTCGAAGCCAGAACTCCCTTTCCGGCGGCTCTTGTGAGTCTTCTTCTTTACGCTTCCTTTGAACGACACCGGTGTCGCAAGGTCCCGTTCGGACACAACCGAAGGCGTATCGCCCTCCTCGGTTATCCGCTCGGAATCCTTCAGCACACTGTCTTGAGTTTCGTCGTCCAGATCTTCGATCTTAATCTTCACTGCCGATCCGGATAGACCTGAGCTCGATGCAACGGCTTCTTGTGCTTTCTTCTGAGCAAGAAATGTAGCTACGTCGTGGCTCTTCGTCAGCATTTCATTGTACATCTCGTCGTACGTCACGTTCTTCACTTCCTGGACGCAAGCTAACGGTGGAGCCGACTGAGGTCGTTCATCGTCACCTCCAAAAACCTCCCGAATTATCTCTTTGCTCTGCATCACCTTCTGCTCTGTACGGGTTCGGGATTTGAAGATTGCCGTATCAAAAAGAGACTTCTTCTTCCGGTTGAACAGGGCTTCACTCTCGGCCCCGGGCGTTGGAAGCAGCTCAAATTCCTGCTTAGGTTTCAAAGCCTCTTTATCATCCTTACCTTTTGCCTTCCGAGCCTTCGCTAGTTTAACATGTCGCAGCATTCGCTCATGCAGAATCTCGATGATCGACGTGAACTTTTTATTCCCATCAATCTTCTTTTCCTCTGCCTGTTGCTCCTTGGTCATGTGGTTATTCTTATGACATTGCTTGGAAGCGGCCTTGGTTTTGATCTTCTTACCCGTGGAAGTTTCGTTCTGGGTGATCTTTTTTACAATCTCCGAGAAAGTTTCCGACTCGTCGCTGTGATGTGATTCCAGATCCGGCAGGGACGTCGATATACGATGCACATAGCGACGACCTCCGATCGTGATTAACTCCGGAGGGACCTTCAGCGATCGTTTGAACTCGTATAATTCTTTCTCCCATCCAGGGTAAAAGTTCTCACTGGTATTCTCGGACGCACAATCCTGTGAAGTCTTCTTCGGTTGACGTCCTCGCTTTTTCGGTTGCTCCGGTTTGATGTTCTTCTTGTCCACTCCTTTCGACGGCGTTCGGTTGTCTTGGCTGTTGCCTCGTTTCGAAGCAGACGAAGGCGCTGATGTTTCCGAATACTTCGGTTTCCTGGAACGCAAGCGCTCCGACACAGTTTCCACGTCACTTTCCTCAGAACTCTCCGATGGGGAAGTTGTCTGCAGTTTCGAAGTCTTCCTCGCACGCTTCCTACCACTAACCGTTTTGCAGTCCGAATCGCTGTCCAGAATTCTCTTCTTACTTGCCTCCAACTTCACATTTACCGCTCCTTTCCTCCCTTTCTGAGGTGTGACGTTCTCCGACTTCTTCCTTTCCCTCACAAAATTTCCCACGATCTTATCGTTTCGCAGTACTTTGCTGTTGGACCGTCGCTTCTCCATCTCCAGCTTGCTCCTGGAGCGGGTCATCGTCTCTTCTTCACTTTCCGAAGACTCTTCCACCACTCTCGACCTGGACGTAGTCCTTGGTTTCACAGACTTTCTTGAACCACTTTTCTTTGCGCCCTTCTCATTCCTCTCAGACTCATTCCCACTGGATGCATCATCCGCTTCACAGTTTTTCTTACCACCCACTGAATCCTTCGTCTTTACATCGTTTGACTCGCTATCCGAATGAGCTGCTTGCTTTGCATTCTCTCTTTTCACTTCCGGTCTGGTGGCATCCTTCTTCCCGGGTGACCTCGACTTGGGATCTTCTTCGTCCGTACTCAAGTCAGACCCATTCTCTTGCTTCACCTGTGTCTGACAACGGTTCACTTTTTTCACATTACTCCCCGCTTCCGATTCCGTCGAGGTATGATCCACGTGCTTTCGCTTCCTCAAATCTCTCGCCTGATGTTCTTCCTCTTCATCTTCTTCGTCGGTATTCACATCGGATGATTTGAGTGGTACACTCAACCTATTCCTTAGCTTCCTCGCTCGCAACTTCGTTCGCTGACGGAGCCGTTTCGTATCGGACTCATCTTCCGAACTGCTGCATCTTCCTAGCTTTGCCTCGTGTTTCTGTTCCTGTTCCAACCGCTGCTTCTCCCGCATATTCCTCGCAATCTTTTCCGACAACTTCTCCATCGTAGAATTCCGTATCGCATGCATCTGCTCTTCCTTTAGCTCCCCCGTTGAACTGTACAGCTGCTTCAGTAGATGCAGAGGCTTGTCCTCATCACTCGAGCTTGCAGGATCTCTAATCTCCAGCGTCGCGGACTTGAGCACCTCTTGAGGAATTTCCGAAAGTGCACTGTTAGTCGTTCCGGGGAGATCGATCCTGAAGCCTTCATCTGGCATTGACGTCAGCTGATCCGGATCGTGCTTGATAGCCGATCCCCGTTTTCGTCGACCTCGCTTCTTGCCGGTTTGCAGCTGTTCAACGAATTCGTTACATGCACTGCCCCAATCGAGAATGTCCAGCGCGGAGGCTCCTTCAATATCCGCTGGAGGTTCGATAGGTTCTTTCGGGACCTCCACCGGTTCCGATTTGATCGGGCTGGGTGGTCGTGAAGATTCGGCCTTCGGTGGCGGGGGTTGTTGCGCCGATTGGGGTGTGCAGTTTGGCATGTCAAAATTTGGGATCGGAGTGAACGCCTTCATAGCTCCTTTTGAACGAAAATGCGAGGGAGGAAACGAATTCACCTCCGGTGGTTTGGAGTCCTCTTCGGACATCTCCGAACTAGTCTGCTTACGAAGTTGGTTAAAGCGTTCCTTTTGCTCAAGGCTAGTACGGAGCTTGGAGATGACGGATTGATCCACACCGCGATGCTGTGGTGATGGAGCAGGCAATGCTTGATTGAGCAATTCTTGGCTGGAGTGCAAATGTGGAGGTGTTGGGTCTTCTGGACTTGGCTTCGAAGCATCACTGATCAAACGAGGTACATTCTCGAATGATCTACTCTGGTAATTTTCCACAATGCTGGGAGCTCGGGCGACATGGTTTGGGGAGCTGTAGAAATCTGACCGGGGAGGACTTTGCACAACCTCGGGACGTTTGCAGTGCGGAGTTGTTTGCTGTGGTGGTTGATGACCACTGTACTGGATGTGCGGTTGCATCACAACGGTCGGTTGTTGTTGATGGTGGTTGATGGTTGTTTCAGGATGGTTCATCGAGTGAGAAGGGGTTTTTTCTAACGATGATCCAAAGTACTTTGAATCACCGTGGCCGTGACGAAAGGGCTCCGGTGTGGAATAAAAAACCCGGTCATCCGGTTGACCATACGGCTGTTGTTGTGGTTGCTGTTGTTGTTGATGCTGTTGTTGTTGCTGTTGTTGTTGTTGTTGCTGCTGCTGTTGTTGTTGTTGTTGTTGTTGTTGTTGTTGTTGCTGTTGTTGTTGATGATGACGATAGTCCTTCTGATGTGGAGATTCATCCTGAGGTCTGAGGACTTCAGGTTTGCTGCCCGGAGGATGATAACTGGTGATTACCGATGTATGAGAATCCATTGGACGAGTATTGTGTTGAATATTCGATTGAAGAACCGAGTGGCTCGCCGCAGATGACGGAGGTTGGCTTTGAGCCGTGTTCAAGACACCTCGAGTTATCGAGGGAACCTCGGATCGCTTGTCAGCGTAGTAAACTCCAGCAGGTTGAGGACTAGCTGGTTCGTGTTTGATAGGGACGGGGTAATAGTCCCGTGGCGCTGCAGGTCCTGGTTGCGGTGGGTAGCGGTAAATATTTTCGTATGGTCGATGGAGATTTTGTTCTTCGACGCGAGGTACCTTCGGTGGAGACGTCTTCGGGATAGCTTCTGCGGGGCGTTTCTTGGCTGGTGCCAGTGTGGAAGGTATTCTGGTGGAGAACTTCCCTGCCTGCAGGTCAGCGATGACCTCCGCCGATGGGGATGCCTGCTTTTTGAGCATGCTTTCGACAAATTTGCGGTCTTCAATACGAGGATCGTCCATGGAGATCTTCTGAAGGCCCGAAGGATGCTTACTGCTCCGAGCTATTTCATGTGGCGGGTAGTACACGCTTCTGCTTGATGCGGAAGCTCCAGCCTTTGTGTTACTAGGATAGTAGGGTTCCGATTTGGAAGGCATGTTTTGATACTGATATGGAGGTACGGGTGCCCCATGAGGTACCCGTTGGGGATAGGAACCAGGTGGTGCTCTGTACGGAGCTGGTTGATCGCGAAGATCTGGATGAATGGGTCGCAGCATTTGTTGAGGTGGATAGCGGTTATCTTGAACGTATCGCGCATCTCGAACCTCTGCGGGACCACCTACGGCCCGATAGTTGGTAGACATGTAAGCATCCGTCTTCTTATCGTAACCAGGAGGAATGACCGAACCCATCACTGGCATTTGCCGATGATCGGGATGAGGTGCCATAGCCGGTGATGGTTTGGACGAAGATCCCGGTTGTGGCATTTGTGGATGATGCTGAGGAATCGGTTGAGGCTCCCTCGCCATATGAGGATGGTAAGGTTGCGATGGTTGAACAGGATGAGGTACCCGACTGTCCTGGGGTTGCCGTTCGGGCGTACTAGGAATATGCTTTTTGAAGTTTGGATTGAAATTTACTTTGGGCACGGCATCTCGACTTCTACTGCTATGACCGTAGTCATCGCAACCTGTGGAATCGGCTTTGGTTTTGATAGTTTTCACCGACAGATCCAATGGAGATTCTCGCTTGGTAGTGCTCGTGGCTGGTGCTATCGTTGTGGAAGATGGTGCTGCTGGCGTAGGGTTAGTCGTTGCGATCACCTTTACAGGGATGTTCTTGTTAACTGGCGGTTGAATGACGGGGTTTTGACGTTCATCCCTCACAACTGTCGGATGTCGGTCGTGGTTGTACCCCGAGGGTCCTGGCTGAGGTGGTGTAGGCTGTTGCTGATAGTGCCAAGCAGCAGGATCTCTGCTGGTTGAAGGCACCGGTTGTTGATTGGCGTGATGTGGGTAGGGGTGCGAGGATGCCGATTTTGCTGGCGGTACTGCCGGCTGGTATGGATGACCTGCGGCCGGGTAAGCATCAATGGGAGGATGTTGTCTTGATTCGGGATATGCTGGGCGAGCGCTGCCTCGATCTTGACTGTAGGTATTACTTATCACAGATGGCTTTTCCGGCGGTCGCTCGTACGGAGAATTTGGATAAGGACTCTTGCCAGCCGGTCCGTATTGAGCTGATGGACCGGGGGGCTCACTACCCGCCGGGGGATACATTGCATGTTGAGGAGGTGCTTTGGATGATGAAGACTGCGGTGGTGGGTAGACCGGTTGTTTTGAGTGGTGGTACAGCTGTTCGCTAGAGCCGTATCGCTGAGCGGGCGAAGCATCTCGACTTGAGGGTTTGTACAGCTGAGGTTCAGATTTACGTGCATCCATGTCGGGACCTGCACGTTGCTGATAATACTGTCCGTAGTGGTTGAGATTCTCCTGCGATGGGTAACGGTTTGGTTGGAGATGCTGTGCGGACGGTGATACGGTTCGAGACATATTGCCGTATTCATCCCGATACGGCTCTTGAGGTCTTCTGTCCGATGGTGGTTTAGCCTGATAGGAGTACTCGCCGGCAGCACCACCAGGGTAGGCTTGTGACCTATGGGGATCCACAATCTTGCTTGCAGCCGCAGCTATTTGCTTCTCCTTGAGTTGATGCGCCTGGTAAACTTCGGCAAACTTTTGCTCCATGTTGAAGTCCAACTCCTTGAGCCCAGGTTTAAAGGTCTCTTTGTTGATTTCGATGCTTACCACGCGTTCTCCATTTCCGGCTGGATAGTACTGAGTGTACTTGTTAGCGGGCATACCATGAGGTGCAGGGCCACCATACGAAGACGATGAGGAAGACGGTGAGGGACTAGGCGATTTGTAGGAGCCGTGAGTCGATCCCGGTAGAGGTACGTAAGAATGCACCGGACTGGGCGAGTTCATCTGATGTGCGAAGTGATTGGGACTCACTGAAGCTGGTACAGATAAGGGCGAAGAGGTTGAGCTTCCGTGTGGGCTAGGGATCGCTCGGCTTTGGTTTGGCCAGTTCGACGGTGGGTGCATCATACCGCTGGGACCGGGTTGGGAGGGTTTATTATTACTCGGGATCGGTACGGGGCTCCGGTTTTGGGCATGGAGCGGCGTCGGTGATGGAGTAGCCGACAAAGCAGGACTTACGGATTGTTTGTGATGTTCGGGTGGAGGATAGTACTTGGACGAAGATGGGTTTGGGGCGGGGGGTTGAGTTCCCCGATAGTACGGATCGTATGGTGATCGATCTCGGGGAACGACGGATTCCTGGGTGGAACGAGATCGAGGTTCATCCTGGAGTCTTGAGGGTGGTGGCACCCTTATAGAAGACTGCTGTGGCATCTCGTATGACTGTTTGAGCTTGAAGTCACGGTAGAGGATTTCCTGAGTCTCGTTACGTCGTTCCGTGGAAGGCGATCGAGCTTGCGCAACATGGTACGGTTGAGGGGGATAGTGTGGACTTTGCGCTGGCGGGGGATTGTTGCCCGGGGGGCGATTTTCGTTGGGTTTGAGGGTAATGATGGTGCCCTCCTGGCGGAGTTGCTTCTCCTTTTGCTCCAATCGGAATTCCAGCTCCTTCGATTTGGAGAGGGGTGTTTGTTGCTGTTCAGGATAGTACGGCTTGATGGTTCCTCCAGGGTGCGCTGCAGCAATGGAGGAAGGAGTTGGCTCGTTGCTTTTCCTAGCCGGATACGGTGGATATCCGGGATAAGCTTGAGGAGGAGGAGGTTCACTGGTTAGCGGTGGAGGACCTTTGGGACCAGTGGGGTACTGATGAGGGTAACGATCCCGTTCGTTTTGTTGACTGTACGACTTGGAACTGTACTCCGTAACTGGATTCCAGGGTTTTGAAGCTTCTGGATTGCTGGAAGCTTTGTGAATGACGTGAGCTTTGGGTTCTTCCAGCTGTACTTGGGCAGGGGGAGGTTCCTGCCGGTACAGGCTCGGCGGGTACGGTTTCGACAGGACCGATGGCTTCTGGTCGATTCTGTAGTTGTTCAGGCTCATTGGACCTGGTGGAAGGCTGGATGGTGGGGCTTTCACAACACTAGGATGGGTAGTTGCACTTTCGGGAAAGGCGGGGTTTTTGAGCTGCAGGTCACTGATGTAGTTTCGCTGTTTACTGATCTCGGCAAACGAAGCCGGATTCATGTACGCCGACCGGTCATCCGGTCTGGACGAAGACGCTGAAGTTGTGAACGGCATCGATTGCTGAGTTTTGGATGCGAAACTCTTCGAGAAATCTGGATTAGCTATCTGTAGTTCGTGGGATCGCAAAGTGGTTGTTGATACCGGTGTTTGCCCTGCCGGAGTCGAAGACGGTGGGATGACGTTCGAACTTGACGGAGAGCCAATGATGCGACTAAAGTCGGGAGTCTTCATCTGTAGTTGACTGAGGCTTTTCGGTGGAGCGGAGCAGTTACGATCGCTTCCCGAAGTGGTAGATGAAGGAGTCGTCGCAGTCGAACTCGGCGTCGAGAACATGGGCTTGCTGAAGTCTGGCATCTCGGCGTAATACATCGCTTTGGAGCGTTTTGCTACCGGCGCAGCGCCAACTGCGTTCATGGATTGATCAGTCTCCTGGTTAATGGTAGATTGCTCTAATGAAGCTGCAGTGCTGACTGCTGCCACTGTAGTCGTGGTGGTTGTCGTAGTAGGACTGGAGGATGCAGGAACTGTCGAACCGGAGCTTGTCTGGGGCCACTCTCGAAAGTCCAGCGAAACACTTTTGCTATAAGTATCACTAACACTTTCTTCACGGACATTCTCCGCACAAGTACCACTGCTAACGTTGCTGTCGACGGAATGCCTCAGCCGATCGCTAGGCTCTTCTGTCCGGTTCGGTTTCGATTCAGAACTGTCACTATTGTTCGCATTGCTGCCACTGTCACTACTGTTACTGTTGGAGCTGCTGAGGGACGAATTAGGTTCCGCCGAGGCGGGACGTGCACTTGAACACGCCGGTGGTGTAGTCTTTGAACTGTCAAACGTATCACCACCACCCCCTTTAAATCCTTCTTCCTTTGCTTTATCATTCTGCCTCAGAGGACCTCCTCCGAGAGCGGTTCTACCGAGCGACGAAGTCGTCGCCAGGGTCTTCTCAATGGTGGGATTGCTGCCAACACCACTCATAATCAACCTACTGTTTTCTAGCCGTTTGCTACTGTCTTGCATTCCATTGAGGAGCGAAAATTTTATCACCTTGTGCATAAGGCTGCCACCTTCGACTTTCACTTCAATCTCGTCGTCGTTACCTTGGGTAACATCGAGTATGCTAAGATCACTAATACCGTTTATCTTTAGACTATTATCACTAGATACGGCATTCCGCATGCCAAGGTTGGTTGCACTACTACTGCCGCTGCCGCCGGTAAAGCTGTTGGTATTACTACTACTGCTGGTAGGGACCTCGTTGGATGGTTTCAAATTGTTCGGAGCAATCGTTGGAGTTTCCACCACAGTCGAGGTCGTTGGTTTATCTGATGAAGTTGGTTGAGAATTGGTCGGGGTGTCCTCTTCGGACACCTGGCTCTGTTGAACCGGTTCGGACATATTGCTGCTGCTTACGCCACCGGTGCTTTCCTGAGTTGAGGGATCTGGTTTGTCTTCCTTGGGAAGCGGAGGTTCCTCCGCTGGGGGTGTACGGACCTTGACAGGTTCCATCGATTGACATTCCTCTTGCACGGCCGGTAGGGGTTCGCTAGGAGCCAGCGGATCAACCATCGGCTCCTGAGTTGGAGATTTGATCACATTTTCCAAAGAGTTGACCGTAACCACTTCCGATGAAGATGATTCAACCGGAGGGCTCTTGGTGAGCAGTGGTTGATGTTGCGTTTCCTGCGGAGCAGGTTCTTGTTGAGCGGAAGGGTCCGGTGGTGGCCCTCCCGGGGGTTGAGCAGATGCAGCCTCTTCGATGGACTCTGACTCCGTAGTAGAAACTGGTTCCGGAGCAACGGAACCTGGCTCCTGTTGATCGGGCTGCTCAATCGCTAACGGATCCGTCGCTGGTTGCGACTGATCTGGCGGCGAGGCTGCGTCCTGTGTTGGCTCCATGTTCTGTAAAAAAAAAGAACATAAACAGAAATCTCCGTCAGTAAAGCAATAAACTTCATTATAGCACACACAAATACGTGACCACGTGGGTTGGAATCCCCCCTATCTACATAGTCGACAGCGAGCGGCACTCGACTGTGACATTACAAGTTCAATCAACCGAGTCAATTTTCGTTCTCTCGAAGCGGCGATAAAAATAATTGACGCGGGGCAGAGCGCCGCCATACTATACCTACCACTACCACTACAGCAGCAAAATAGCACTGCAAAAACAAAACCCAAGCCAGTTCTGTGCATCGCACACCACGCTGGTTGGTGGCAAACAGCACCAGGCTGAGTGGTACTAACGAATGATAAACAAACAAGAACATCCCTCTCCGCCGCGTTCCCGACCCGACCCATATGGAGTGACTACTGCCTGCCACCAGCCGCCACCACCATGCGATAGATTTCAAAGCATCGCGCGCGGAATCTGCGCTCTGCCACCGCCGCCGTCTGTTGCGGAATGTCGCATTCAATCATCCGCACTCGGTCAAGTGTTCCTGTACGGGACTGGCTATGATTTGTGTCGGTTGTCGTCAAACGCCAGTTGCTACTAGATTTCAAAACTAACATTAGATTGGTGAAAATTTTTAAATTTAAAAAAAAGAAAGGACAGTGACCGCATCCGCGAGGAAGGAGGTGAAAAATTGCAACGAAAATAAACTCCTAAACGGTCGTCATGCAAATAGGGGAAACGGGTGTAATTGGCACCATATGACCATCGACAAGTACTTTTAAAGCAGTAATTGATAGGTCAACAGCCCACCTAGCAGTCCTGTATGATAAACCTTTTTTTTTAAGTCCATGAAAAATTGCTGTTGGTCATATTATCCCGCGGGCGCGTTTTACACCATTTCCCCCTACGGACGGACGGATGCTTCTCGTGTCTGCTGCAGCAGATTGAAAATGGACACGAGGGTGAGAAAAGAGGATGCAAATTTTCGCGATTTTCAACAGTCCCAAGCCATCATCAAGCCACACCAGAAGAGGCAGCGTGTGTAAGCCATCACTGGGAAAACCGGGATGGCAGGCACAGTGTGCGGTGGGTTGTTGCCGCTATGATACGTCCGTTCGTCCCCAGCTGACATTCCGTGTATTTCGGGGGAAGCGCTGGATAAAACCAAAAAAAAACTGATGGTGCACAGATGCACATGGGAACAGGGCACGAGAAAAATGAGAATCACTGCGGGCGAAATGATCTGAAGATTTGCTGCGGGGAGCTAAATCAATTCAGGGTTGTTACCGAAATTTCTATTTTGAATCCGCAAAGTCGAGTAAGAGTCTTAAGTACTGGTCTAAGTAGTGATGCTTGACTACTTGGCACTTTAAGGCTCAAATGTTGATCATTCACACGGTTGCTTGTGTTTGTTTTCCAATTTGATTGTATTGGTGCCAATACGGCTACATTTTACGTTTTTCTTCAACTTTCTATACATGGGTAGTATTGCAATCAGACTGTGATTGAGTCATCCTTAAAATAAGCTGACTAGAATGTTGCCTCTTTGAAAACATAATCTTTGATTTGTAGTCAGGTTTGCTGGCACTCGTATGCTATAAAACATGTTTTTGCACTTACCATAACGACCAACTTTACCTAACTAGCAAAAGGCGTGCGCTGAAGTTCCCTAGCGCTGATGAACTAGCTGCTAGCATGATGTAAACAATTTCTAGCAGCTGATTTCAACTAGCTGGTAGATGCTGACGCCCTGTTTACATCATGCTGGTGAGCGTTTTTGCTAGCAGCTGGCTCACCAGCGCTACTTAAATAGCATAAGTGTAAACACCTCAGTATTTCCTTGCCAACCGAGGTTGAAAAATTGCGCCAGTCATTTTTCATAACCTACTTGATCATTGAGATTTGGTCATACGCATGGTCGTCCATAAGTAGTTGCTCTTGAACCTGCGTTCTATACAGATGGAGATAATTTAAACCCAAACGGTGTTGCCTGAGGAATTGGATAGACCGCGTGCATCATGACCAATTAATTTCCTAGCATAACTGCTTATTTTAAACTTGGAACTGCACACAATTTTGTCTACTATTTGACTATTGTAAGACTCAAATGTTTTCCATCATATCGCATGAATGTGCTGGAATTCGGTTATAATAAGGCCTGTACTAGAAAAAAAAAATGCACCAGACAAAAGTGAACGGGGATTACTTTATTCAATTTCCTTTCCATCGCTGAAAGCCCGCACCTTTCCCTTAAGACCCCTCATTACATTTTGTGCAATGGTGAAGCCGACCTTTTTGGTCACTTTCATCCATTCTTTCTTCAACTCCAGCTCGTTCTTAAACACCTTGGACGATTTTCGAACTTTGGCCTTCATTATGGCCCAAAATCTTTCCACCGGACGAAGAATCTCTGGTGAATTTGGGGGGTTAGCGGTTTTTGGTACAAAAACAACGTTATTGTCTCTGTACCAATCCAACGTCGATCGCGCGTAATGGCATGATGCCAGGTCCAGCCAAAATAATGTCTCGCCTCCGTGGGACCGCAGGAAGGGCAACAGACGCTTCTGGAGGCACTCGGTGCGATACATTTCGCTGTTGATGGTACCCATTGTTATGTGTTTACCGCATTGGCATATGGCCTGCCAGAGCAAGTATTTTTTGGCGAATTTGTCCACTTTCTTCTTCCTTATGTCTTCCGGAACATCGAACCGTGATTTGGCAACGTAGAACTACAGCCCCGGTATCTGCTTTGCGTCTGCCTTGATGTAGGTTTCGTCATCCATAACCACACACGTCGGTTTCGTGAACCACTCTCTATACAGCTTCCTTGCGCGGGATTTGGCCGCCGTGTTTTGTTGATCACGCCGGTTCGGTGCCTTCCGGACCTTGAATACACGAAGCTCAGCTCGTTTCATGGTTTGCTGAACGAACCAGGCGGAACACTTTGCCTTCAGAGCCGCGTCGCGAATCGAAAGGTTCGAATTACGCTTGAAATAATCCAACAACTTCCGGGCCTTCACAGGGTCAGGTGTCTTCGATTTTATTCCACTTCCAGCCCGCCTCTCGGTCGTCTGGGACTCGTTAAACGATTTTACCACCCGAGACACAGTTGTATGGGTGATTCCAAGTTGTCTTCCGATCCATCTCATGGTTGCAGTCGGATTTTCCATGACGGCGCGCAAAATTCCGGCGATTTTCTTCTTGTTTCGATTACATCTCAATAACCACTGAACCGATTGTTATGAAATTTTGCACATGTAAACAATTCACTCCAAACTAGTTATACCCAGATTTTCATCTATTTTTACCCACGGATAAAAATGGTGCATTTTTTTCGAGTACAAGCCTTAGTATTGGTTTTCTCAGTTATGTTTCTAATAGTGGTGGTTATAAATATGGTCTCATCATATGTCATGTTAAACTGTTGGTAATTTATAATTCAAAACTTTCGACAATTCCTATTAGCATAATCAGACCACGGTTCATCTTACGCATGAGATAATGTATTTAAATGTAATGTAATGGTTAATAACACTAGTTTACAAAACAACATAAAAAGTGTGAACTTTAGTGGTTGACCAACGTTTCTAATGCAAAATCCTACGCTGAATTCAATGCCGTGGTCAGAAAAAATTAAAGTAGAGCCATTTTTGAGTTTTCCCGTGAATTTTCCATAAAAATCTTGTTTTAATCAACATTTTCAATGGGATAAAAAGATTCAAAAAATCATTCCATAATTTATTCTTAAAGTCCATTAAAAACTGGAGAAAATGAGTCTTTAATGGATGAAATCGGTTGGAAATTGTCGAAGTTATGAAATTTTTTGTAAAATCATGGAAATTGAATGTTCCAAGATTAGCCGTTGTCCCGCTCCTAGGTTCATGCACCACTTCCAGTAAGCCTTTCTGCGGACGTGTACGCATACGGTGCATTTCACTAACACTACCAGCTGTCACGCAAAATTAAATGGGATATTTTCAACAATATAATTTACGCTAGTGTTTGTGAGACCGCTCGGCGAGAACCTAACGTAACCAACTCAATTTGACAGCTTTCTTTCTTTAACATTGCTTAACGATGTATACGACAAAACGTGAATTCAAGTGTAAAAATGATCCTCAAAAGTTTTGTTACGCGTGTGGCAACTATATATTTACAAAATCGGTCAATTTCACTGCTTCGTTGCAAACTGCATACAGGCTTTATTTTAAAATTGATCCTGGAGACTTTGACGAACCGTGGATTCCAAAAGTATTATGTAGTTCGTGCAAAACGTGCTTGGCTAGGTGGATGTCAGGCGCAAGGTAAATTGATTTTTTGAATAACTTTCATATAAACAATTTATGTACAGCATGGTAGTGCTTTGTTCTTTCCTGATCGACATTATCTTACTTCATCTATTTTTGATAAGTGTTAATGTCTTACTTACTAACTCACTTATTTGTTATCTGTCAGTCGCTATTTGTCCTTTGACATGCCCACCATATGGCGTCGACCGTTTTGTCATGCAACGGATTGTTATTTCTGCTTGACAAAAGTTAAGCAACAAGGACGTCACAAAACAGTTGAGTATCCACAAGTGGCTTCTATGACAAAACCTGTTGCACATTCAAGTTCGGTCCCGTATCCTGTTTATCCAAAGCGGAAACGAGCGCCCTCTGTTGAATCGACCGTTACAAAAAGTGAGGAGGAATTCAAGGAGGAATGCGAGGAAGACTTCGAGGTGGAATTGGAAAGAAACCCAAAACTGTTTACACAATCCGAATTTAATGATTTGGTGCGAGATCTCGACTTGTCGAAGGAGAAATCCGAATTGCTGGCATCACGCTTGAAAGAACACAACATGCTGAGCAAGGAGGTCAAAATTTCTTGTCACAGGAATCGTCACAAGAAATTTGACAAATATTATTCTACAAAGGACAAGGCATGTTTTTGCCATGACGTAAACGGCTTGTTTGAAGAATTTGGTGAGCCATATGATCCAGCTGAATGGCGTTTATTCATCGATAGCAGCAAGTTGAGCTTGAAAGCCGTTTTACTGCATCAAGGGAATGAGAAACCTTCTATTCCATTAGCTCATGCCGTTAATATGAAGGAAACGTATGAATCAATGGCTCTATTGCTCAATTTGATAAATTACAATCAACACAATTGGAAAATTTGTTCCGATCTTAAAGTGGTTGCCATGTTGACTGGATTGCAACAGGGATACACAAAATATATGTGTTTTTTGTGTAAATGGGACAGTCGAGCTCGTAAGGAACACTACGTCCGAAAAGATTGGCCAAAACGGGATAATTTCACAATTGGTAAAGACAACGTTAAAAATGATCTTCTTGTGGTAAAAGAACGCATAACACTTCCACCACTACATAAAGGGTGTCCACGATGAAATTGCCACACTATGAAATTGCTCTAACTTTTTAACCATTGGGTAGAATTTAATGAAAATTTGGGTGGATTTAGTTCATAGTGCATTATTAACATCCTGCAAGTTTTAAAGTCTTGTGATCAAAACTCGCGGAAATGGAGTCGAAAGAACAGCTCGTGCGTGATAAAATCTTGCGCATTTATCACGAGAACAAGGATCTCTCGCATCGTTCCATCGCTAAAACGTTGGGAATCGCGAATTCCACGGTGTCGCGAGTGATTAAGCGGTTCGAGGAACGGTTGACCACCGATCGGAAGCCCAGAAGTGAAGGAAAAAGTATTCCGTACAACACCAAAAATCACAACCGCGTAGTTGGGGCCTTCAACCGAAATCCGAACGCCTCCGTTAGGGATGTGGCTAAGAAGCTGCACCTAAGCCGAAGTTTTGTCCAGAAGGCCAAAACTAAGGCTGGGCTTCGAACGTTCAAGGTACAAAAGGCCCCTAATCGCGACGAGAAGCAGAACAAGTCCGCCAAAACCCGTGCCAGGAAGTTGTACCTCAACATGCTGACGAAAGTTGAATGCTGCATCATGGACGGCGAAACATATGTGAAGGCCGACTTCAAACAGATCCCCGGCAACCTGTTTTTCACGGCCAAGGATAAGTTCAGCGTTCCGGAGCATGTCCGCACTCAGAAGATATCCAAATTTGCGAAGAAATTCCTGGTTTGGCAAGCCATCTGCACGTGCGGGAAGCGGAGTGCACCTTTCGTGATCCAGGACACGATGAACGGACAGGTGTACATAAAAGAGTGCCTCCAGAAGCGGCTGCTTCCTCTCCTGAAGGCCCACAACGTCTCAACAATCTTCTGGCCGGATTTGGCCTCATGCCACTACTCCAAGGACGTGCTGAAGTGGTGTGCGGACAATAAGGTCAATTTCGTGCCGAAAATGTTCAACCCGCCCAACACTCCGGAGCTCCGCCCCATCGAGAAGTACTGAGCGATTATGAAGCAGCACCTTCTTAAACGACCTAAGGAAGTGAAGACAGTCGAGGAACTGAAGAAAGTATGGGTTTACATGCAAAAAACGGTTGATTCACAGGTTGTGCAGAATCTTATGGCCGGGGTTAAGGCCAAGGTGCGGGCATTTGCGTATAGACTGTAAATAAAATACGAGTAAAATGGTTAAATGAAGTTTAATAGTTATTTCTCAATCCCTGAAAATTTGATGGCAATCGGATGAAAACTCGAATTTTGCGAATCAATTTTGTGTGTGGCAATTTCATCGTGGACACCCTTTATAAAACTTGGGCTATTCAAAAATTTCGTCAAAGCGTTGCAAAAAGAAGGGCCGGCATTCCAGTACTTGAAAGCAGTATTTCCAAATTTATCTGACGCAAAGATAAAGGAAGGTGTATTTGTTGGCCCACAGATCAAAAAACTGCTCAATGATTCCGCATTCAATACAGTTTTGACACCAGATGAGGAAGAAGCGTGGAAATCGTTCCAGCGTGTTGTCACAACCTTTTTAGGAAATTTTAGAAGCCCAGATTATGAGGAAGCCGTCGATGAATTGCTAAAAAATTATGAGAAACTAGGTATAAATCAAAAATATTGTGTTTGTTACATATAATTAATTTCAAATCCTTTTATTTCACTGAACACAGGTGTGAATATGTCTTTGAAGATACATTTCCTACATTCTCACATGGATTTTTCCCGGAAAATCTTGGTGACGAGAGTGATCAGCACGGCGAACGTTTTCACCAACAAATGAAGATGATGGAACGTCGTTACCAAGGGTTTTGGGATGAAGCAATGATGGGTGACTATTGTTGGTTTCTGATTCGAGAAACAAGTTCAAAACATCGAAGACAAAGTCATTCGATTCTCAATCATTTTTAATAAAACCTAAATAAATTTCTTTTGTATCAACTCGGTTTTAAATCCTGATATGCCTTAATCAAATTGATATGTAGAGAAAAGAATCTCCCATGAAAACTTTACATGCGATTTGGATGCTTACAACGACACCTAGAAAAGGAACTCTAAAGCTGTTGTATTTCAGCAACATTTTTAAGTGTTTTACAAAAATGCTCATAACTTCGACAATTTCCAACCGATTTCATCCATTAAAGGCTCATTTTCTTTGGTTTTGAATGGACTTTAAGAATAAATTATGGAATGATTTTTTGAATCTTTTTATCCCATTAAAAATGTTGATTAAAACAAGATTTTTATGGAAAATTCGCAGGAAAAATAAAAAAAAATGCTGTAAATTTTTAAATGACTTCAAAATTAAATTTTAATTAAGACATAATAATTGGTGCACTAGTTCCAAAGATATTGACATTTTAGTAATCGTACTTTTGTCCAAAATTCAAAAAATCAAAATTTTTGTATATCTCAAAAATGGCTCTACTTTAATTTTTTCTGACCACGGCATTGAATTCAGCGTAGGATTTTGCATTGGAAATGATCATCACCTTACCGAGTTCAAAAAGGCTGTAAACTAGTGTAATGGACACAATTTCCCCTACATAACTACTTTGGGTTGATCAATGTTAAGTTATTTTGCTGTGATCAATGTACACTAAATTTGACATCGACATCGACTGCAATAGGAACTGACACTATTTCGTCACATATTTTTTTTGTTGATTTGCACCTCAGTATAGTAAACAAATACGCCATACATGTTGTGAGATAAAACTATTGTCAAAAAATACATTAATTTTTTTCAGTAGCTCCATCATTAGTTTTAAGTTAGGTTTCTGAAGCAGAGAAGAAAGTGAAGATTGCATTTTATGATAACGCAACAGGCAGTTGTTTTACCTGTCAGAAGACGGTACGTACTTTAAATATTGAACAAAATGTTGGTTCATATGTCAACGAAGTAGAGGAGGAAGGGGTATAACGATCATACAGGGCTTAAGCACCTCTTTGTTCTCCAATTTGGAGGATAACCCTAACATAAAATTACCATGCATCATCATTATGTACTTTAAAGCGTGTTCGTAGAATGATTGCAAAATAGAATACTGTGACTTTTCTCAAATTAAACGTTTGGTTTCCAATAAGTAGGTGCTTAGTACAACATTAATTGAAAATTAGAGGATTCAGCTATTGAATTTCGAAGTCAGAGCAAAAGCTTGTATACAGGTTCTCCACCTGTTTAATGTTTTGATAGTAAACATCATAGCTAAGGTAAACCGGCGCAAGTTGAAACAGTACGTATATCTCTTTGGAAGTGAATATTCACTGTATTAGTACAAGACACTGAAGAAGTCTGCACATTGTAGACGAAATACGCGTATCTGTTAAGGATAAGCAAATAAAGTAGTGGAATTAAATGGAAAATACTAATCCTTCTCTCTCTCATTATTAACTCCACTGTTTGACACTAAACTAACAAATGTTCAGCTCGCTCTCATACAAGTTCCAACTGAGGGGCGCTAAGATGCTGATATTTAACTACGCAGACATTTGTTTGGGATTCTTCCCACCTTCCTCCTCCCCCTCGTAGTTAATTAACAGCCCCTTAGTTGAACGGGACCCAAGTCACCTTTAACCACTGACTTGCTCCTGCTTACTGCAGGACCAAGCGCCACGCCGTCCGAAGCGGTAATGAGCAGAAGTGACTTTTTGACTTTGAATGATCTATATTTCTTGTATTTGTTTGGTTTACATGTATGAATTTTCAAGTGACACAGATGCGTCTTTTCAACTTTAGTTATTTTGAAATTTTTAATTATTATTTACTGTTCCTAGTCCTATCAGGCCTGTTAAAGTATGACCACCTTTGTGGGATTGGTTTGTTTTGAATTGAGCAGAAGTGCGACAGCAGTGCTGATTTATAACTTTTCAGAGCGATGTGCAACCAAGTGGTACTCGATTATGATGACTGGGTTTGGGAAAAACGCTTATTTCATGAAAACAGTGATAAAATTATCATTTGTACATTTTTCAAAAGTTTTATTACAGAAAAATTGGAAAATATTTATTTCAGCAGGGTGCAATATCCTATCGATTGGCGTAATTGGATTTTAATTTCATCTATAAATGACAAAGTTACAAGCGTTCAAAACCTAACACTCCTTCACCACACATATTTTTTGATTTGCACCCCAGTATAGTCGACAAAGACGTAGTTTTACGTCAAAAGATTATTTTTATTAATTTACATTTTCAACATACAACAATAAGGGTTCATAAAGTTAACAAGCGAAAAAAAAACAAAGATAAAAACAATTCAAAATAAAGGACAGGTAATTTGAAACGTATTTAAAACATTTAAAATACTGAAAGGATGGTTTACATCTCAGTGGATGTAATAAAACTGATCGTTGAATCGATCAGCTATTGATGAGGATTTTTTTTTTTGAATTACTTTCTCGATCAAATGCTTTTGGAAGAAATCTACTATTTTATCCTCAATGGAACTGAAGAAGGTTGCTTCCGGAAAAACTTTATCAACAACAAAATCTCTTATGTTGCTGCTATTAACAAAATAAACCACAGCTTTAGAAGCATCGCACATATGAATCTGTTACTGTACAGGTTAAAGCAGAATTTGATTTTTTTTTTATTTAAATCTAGTGGGGATGGAATAAGGCAAAGTGAAAAATTGCAAGGAAGGGGACATGCCTGGGATTGAACTGCCTACCTTCTGCTCAGTAAGCAGAAACGGTAACCACTGAACTACCAAACTTCGTCGTAATGCTACATCGATATGTTTCGTCTAGGAATGATTCTCTGATTACTGTGTTGGGGAAGCAGCATATGCATGTACGTAATTGGTGGATTTGTTAGTTAATTCGACGCTTTTGGACAATGCTGGACAGTTATCAGTTTTTCAATAGTTTTTTGTTGAAAATCAACATTCGATGCGTAGCCATATTTCTGATCGATTGGTGATAAAATTATTGAAATTGGTCCAGGGGCAGCTGAGTTATTAACGTTCAAAATCTTTCTTAATTTGTTACATGTTCCATTTTCGGTTTTCACAAAGTGTACCCCCATATAGAAATCAAAGACGTAGTCCTACGTCAAAAGAAACGTGCGGTTGTGTTAGTCGTGTGCTATTAGTGAAAAATTACCTGAAACTCCATCGATTTTCAACCGAGGCGTCGTTTGAGAGCGGGCTTTTGCGCTCTCTTTCTCCATTATTCTCTTTGTCTGCAATCAGATATCCAAGTGCACAGCGAGAAATGCATACTTTGGGCACCCATACATCACAAATGTTCTTCTAATTTAAACTCACACATTCAAACCGGTCTGCAGGTATGATAACGTCCAAAGCGTACCAAACTGCTGTTTCCGTGTTGCTCCCGTTTGACGCGTGACTACTGAAAGCTTCAATTACAACCTGTGTTGCAAACCACCATGTATTGTGGAAAATTTGTGGTATGTTTCAAGAGGTGATAGAAGGTCTGCTTGGCTTACATCAGGCATTTGACCATTCACAAACTTGCCACCCGCCAACCAAAAAAGCTCGCTTTTAGGTGCACTATTTAACGCGTTTAGTCATGGTAGTGCGACATGCTTAGAAATCAATGCATTAGGGATAAGGCAGACCATCCGAACTGAATTTAACCCTTTTTGAAGCTAACCAAGGTCGAAGATTTTATTGAAACACCCTATAGAATAGTGTATTCATGGTCACTTGTGGTCTGGAGTAAAGAAGTGCAGCTATAGTGTGAGCATAATATCTATAAAAAATCTAAACGCATTTTTTTAATTATTTACACTTGTGTCGTGCACAGGTTGCACATGTGGACGCGACACCACCAGTTATTTATATTTTCTTTTATTGAAATTGAAAACAGGTGGTCCGTGCTGTAAGTTAATAGTTCTGAGAATATCGTGATGATATTCTGGTTGTGTTTTAAAATTCCTAATAACAAAAATAAATGGCATGAAAAACAGTGAGTCGGGAGAACATATCTCGTGTCACTTTTCAAATAGACCAATGTAACATATCCACCATTTTGAGAAAATCGAAGTTGAAGTTCGACAGATTATTATTTTAACTGTTTAGAAACAATACATTTTGCAGTACTACTTTTAATGTATTTAGTGAATAATAACGTTGAAAATTCAGTAGAAACGGTAAAATCACAGTTTTAATTTGAATTTCATGCTACAATATAGCAAAAACCACATAGGACGTTTTGACTAGTCAAGTTGTACATCGGACATGTTACACTGGATGATTTTTCTCAATGACATAGCCAATGAGTGTTACATTGGACGTTTTGTTCTACATGATACTAGATTCCCTTTCACAGATGTCATAGTAGAGTACCTAACTTTAGATTGGCCCCGCCTTTAGAAAATGAGCACCAATCATGTTAGGCAGTCCGAATGACCGAAGTAACAAACATGTAACCATCATTTCAAACTGTCCATTTGACAATTTTTGACCTATGATTATCTTAAATAAATGAAAGTAAATTTGGATGGATGTTTTTGTATCACATATAATGATAGAAGAGCAATAGTTTGTATAGCTTAACTCGATTTGTTTACATTTTTGTTACATTGGTCTATTTGAAAAGTGACGCGAGATATCCGCATCGGTAGTGCTGCAATTGTGGTCGTGTTTTTATGGAGTGAACCGATTCGTTTTCCCTTCCAGTTCATCAAAATTATGAGTTTATGCATCATAAATCAGGTGAGTTTGTGTAAATTATAGAACTTCAAGTACTCTGATGTATTGGAAATCTGGGTAGATAATGTAGAAACTCGTGAAAATCTTAATTGAACCGTTGCATTCCTTTTTTTTACCACTACACGTATGAGTGTCAATGATAGCCATCAATTGACTGATTGTTTGTTGCCTCTTAACAGTTTTTCAAAGGCTGTGAGGAGTTGTAAAATGTTTGAATGTCCCACGAATATTTTAGTGTGCACTCAGAACTTCCGGAACCTTCGTAACAAACAAAATGTTAAGGTCATACATCAGAGTACTTTTGGAATACTCTGAAAGATTTCGGAAATCATTGTAGTTTCAAATATTCCGCGAAAATCGCGAAATCCGCGCCTGTTGTAACAGCCCTGTAACTAGTGTTCAATCCGACAAGTAGGCTTACTCAGATCCGGCCTTTCCGCTGCTTGCGCGGTCATTGCACTTGGGCCTTTATGCTTTTATGCGCAGTATAAACAACTGAAATAAAATCTTGCATTTCTCGACTGGGTGTAAGTATCTATTCACCAAATGTTCATAACCTGAGCGGCCAAGTTTTGACATTCACACCCATTCACATGAGAGGATGCACTACGAACGCGCGCCACATTTGCCGTCGCTGCAGTATGCAGTTTAGTTGACTAGTGGTTGGCATCGAAAAATTGCACCAAGCCAGAGGAGGGAAACGACCGCGACAACGCTTTCTGAAAATGATGGGTAAAGGCCAGACGGATCCCGATGTGTATCATCATCGTCATCATCATCATCAACAGCGACAGCCTAAGTCGGGATGGGGCGGAAAGGGGAGGAGGGAATGATGCACGGAAAAAGTGCAGCGCCAAAGATCAATGACCTCTAATTCAGGCGCAGGCAGTGATAGAGAGAAACCGAGAGCATGGCTGCTCGTGTGCAGCGAAAGAAAGGAAAACGACAAGGAGGAATAGGGGGAGGAGCAGTAGATATGGTGCATAAGCCAAGAGAGGAAAAAAAATACATAGAGGCCTAAAAAAAAGATGAAAAATGGATTTTCGGGTCTACGATGCAGCAGACGGGTGCGCGGAAAAGCTGACAAAACGAAAAAAGGATCGGAGTTGGTAGTCATTTGGGGGGAAAATTAAGACGAACAAGAAGCAGCTGATATTAATCTTCGCTTTTCGACGGTGGTGCCTAACCTACAAAAAGTCTCTTCTGCATTCGTTCTTGCGTGGAAGAGTCGTTTACCCGAAGCTGTCCGCATATCTCCGCATATACCTGTGCCCGTTTGTGTTAGAAAAACAACAAAAGAAGAGTAGGTAATTCGATCCGGATTCTTCAAGGTTAAACGAGTGGAAGCAAAGTGGAACGGTGGCCGTGTTGTCGACCCTGCTTAATCTATCCCTTCCCTTCAAATGGGACTCAGCAGGACAACCTGGCAACACTGATCTGCGGAGCTTTGAACCGGAATCCTTCAGACGCAGCAGAATTACAGGAACCGGTTTTACTAACTGGCTTTTGGTAGATTCCGATATTGACCAAAGTTTAACAACACTCTCGAACTCGAACCCACGGGTCACGCTATTTCTGGCGTGGCATGCTAAATAGTAGATGTTAATTTTTTTTCACAGAGTCGAGAGACGATTCAGTCAATGCTAAATTATTCATCACGTTCCGTGCGCCGCCCCCTCTTTAATGGGGGAAATTGCTGGAATAGCACGCGCGTGGGATTATGAACGGCACGGGTAGGAGTTATTCCAAGGTACTCCGCAATTTTCGCCAAATCGAAGCAAACCAGCTGTTAAAGGTCAAGGCTGCTGCCGGGCACACATGAGCAGGTAAAACACCTTGTCGGCTAATCAGAGCGTGTGGTCATTATCAGTTGATGCTATCAAGTTCGGGCAATCTAACCCAAACAGACCCGTCGTCGGCGGTGTGGTCGTATTGATGGATGGCCTATTTTAAACGCCAACCGAAAAGAGAAGAAACAGAGCGCGGTGGGAAGAGGGCGGGGTTCCATACGGAGGTAACTTGCAAACAATGTTCGCTGTATGAAACGTGAGAAATTGCTGAAGCGAGCAATTAAATGGTGCACGCTCGGCCCTGATAAGATAAGTTTATAACCGCCGCTCGCTCCTCCTGCATTGCATTGGTACTAATACGAGAATAAAAAAAACCGTTTGTTCCAGCTTGTTTGTTGCGAAAATTGCATGCTTTTCCACTTGGAATTTGTTGCGGCAATTGAATGTAGGAGTTTAACGTCTTGATTAAGTGAAAAAATGATCGTTTTGAGCAAATATAAAATCTGGGAGATTTTGAATCAAATAGATGAAGTTTTGGTACAGTGGATGCTCGTTTAAAACGAGTGTTTTAACTCATTTTATTTAACTTAATTTGCTTTAAATTATGCAGTTCTAAATCTGAAATACCAATATTGAAAATAGATACTGTGAAGGAAAAATTACCTTAAATACTTCAAAGTGCTTTCAAAACGCAAAAAAAAAACAATCATTTCACACTTAATAATTACGTGAATCCCGCAAAAATAAACTTTACAACGTCCAAATGGCCAAGAAAACAGTGATAAAAACGATCTTTAAATAGCTAACAGGAGACGGGCCCGGCCTCTCAAGCTAAAGGACACGTATTCAAATCTTATCATCGGACGAGGGGGGCGACACATCTAAATCTCAAGTCTAGATGCTCAACAAATCTCACACTAGCGCATCAATCTTCGAAAAATCTTCTTTCATTTCTCCCATCTACTTGCATCGTGCATCATCTTTTTACAAGAAATCTTCTGAATCGTCATCAATCTTCTTTCTATCTTTCTAAGCGTGCGCGCAGCTATCCCTACATAGTACACGCCTATATGGGCGCCCAAAATAGTATGCCGCAAGTAAGTAGATCACCAAAACAACTCAAGATCCAGAAATAAACACCGATGGCGCTGCAGAATAATGATGTAACTTCTACAATGTACTGTAATTTGTACAATAATACTCATATTACTTTAAACAATCGTCACGTCGGTCATAGCTTGTTATGATTGCCTGAACAATGCGTAAAAAGCAAATCGAAACATTGAACGTCGCGTGATAGTGGAATTTAATCAAGGCCTAAATACTTTTTCGTAGCCTTTTATTTTCGGATTGGAAAGATCGTCGGTTGCAGTGACTTGCTTACTGAGCAGAAAAACGCGGTGCCAGGTCTTTTCATATTAAAAATGTATGGTAAGATCGCTTGTTTATCGTGTATTTTGCTAAACCTTTCGTTGTCTTCGGTGCCGGGTTTGAATAGTTATAACAACTTGAGTACGGTATGATGTGATATGAGGGGCTCGGTGGCCTTAGAGCAACCGTTTTTGCTTACTGAGCAGAACATCCTGAGTCTAATCTCAAGCCCATCCACATCAAGATTCGTCAATCGTTTTATTTGTTAATATGACTACATGGTAATAACAGCAACTCGATGATTAAAAAGGAGCTCGTTTGCCTAGTAGCAAACGTTTTTGCTTACTGAGCAGAAGACCGTGGGTTCAATCCCAAGCTCCTTCCCGATATACGATCGTTAGGACATCAATTCAGCTAATCGTTTACCAAAACGAACCCTGCTGCAAACCCAACCCTCTTACCCACCATCCCTGTGATTCCTGGTGGAAGTGCAGAGGACTCCTCGGCTTCCATCAAAGCGAGTGTCACGTCAACACATTCCTACCCATTCCTTTCTTGACCTGCGTTCAGCCGCGGCTGGCGCTGGTATTACCTAATTCGAGATCACCAGGTTTTACACATTGAGGATGATTGCTAGTCCCAAGCATCGTCTATTGGTTCTCTGTGTAATTACAGCTGGTCTGGCAATAACAGAGTAGCAAAGTCAAATCCAGTCTAACGACATTTTGGAATAATCCTAAGGAGGATTTCCTTTGGATTATTCCAAAATGTCGTCAGAAATTAATTTCAAAGATATCCCGAGATAAACTACAAGGAAATAATTTAGTGAACTCAAGCATTGAAAAAATATCATTCCATGCACAGAAATTCAAGATCGAGGATTAACAAACATTTTCTAGATTCTAAAACTTTGATTAAGAATAAATTTCAAATTCAAGATTATGGAGCTAGAAATTTAAGAAAGTGCAACAGTGTATGTGAGATCTCAAATTAGGAAAAATCCTCTTTGGACGTGCATTTAATATCCCAGAAATAGTGAAATTTTCTAGATTCTGTGCCACGAACAGTTTTCAAGGTTTTAAAATTAACAACAATATTCAAAATGGCAGACTCTGAGTCATTGCTATTTTTTTTTTTACATCTCAGACTTAATTTTTGGTATCGTGTACTATGTAAAATAATAAAAATCCTGCCTTCGAAAAAATATTCAAAATCCGAAGGAAAATAATTACACTTAAAAGAACTAATCGAACTTAAAACATAAATTTAAAAAATCCACGAATTTTTTCAAGGTGCCAATCGAATTTCCTGTTATTTATTGGATGTTTTCGATTTCCTGTTTAGTGGCCACCCTGGCCTAAGGGATAGCATAGTAAGTTCCAACAATTCGGGGTAACTGCAGTGAAGCGACGAGAACTTCTTTGCGGTTTCATTTGATGCAGAGAAATTGCCGAAACTTGTTCGAAGTTTCTTCAGGAATATACTGAGAACGTATATGAGATCAAGAAAACTTTAGGAAAATTTAATGAAGTTACAAGAACCGCAGAAAATCTAGCTCGAGAGATCTCCAGAGAAGCAGAGTAGGACTGAGTCGGTGAAGATTGAAGATCTGCAAAGAGTAATTTCGTAATTTTAAGAAACTTTATGAAACTCTAGAAATTTCAAGGAAATCAAGTTGTTTAGACATTTTTTGGGAAATCCTTTTTAGGACAGTTCAAGGTCGACTGCCTTTTTACGAAATTCAAGGTCGACTGTAGAAGTTCAAACTATGTCTGATTTCGGCTTATCAGTCCAATACTCTAATTAAACACGAAACGAGATATTCCCATTTATTAATTTTCGACAGATTTTTAAACATTTACCGAACAGTTCCGCAATTCAAAAACCCAGTAAAACCTTACTGCCTGCGATTTCTACCAACTCAGTCGAACTCACGTATCCTAATTACAGAGATCTTAAAGGTTCAACATGCAATGCTCTATGGACCGAGTGGTGCGGAGAGATTACTTCTATTTACAGCAAAGGACAACCAGGAAAGTTCTATGGATTCAGTCTTATCTTAAGAGACCTTAAAGCACAGCTCTAGAGGCATTATGGAGGTATTTTAGGATAAGTCCGGCAGGCTTGTGGAACCACACAGAAAAAAAAAGTTGTTGAATATTACATCCAAACTGCTGCAACCAGGACAATCCATCGGTTGTGTAATATAACGTTGTACGATGTACATCGATTTTGCGAACAAAACTACATCCATTGATGTAATATTGTATCTGCTTTTTGCTATTACATCATTAGCATCAGCTTGAATTACATTGATCGATATTACATTTTTTTGCTGTGGAGAGTTTTATGGGGTAAATTCTGACGACTTAAGCAACTAGCTTTGAGATCATGTAAGGATTTCCCAGTGGGAAGATCATGGGCTTTATTGACCTCATCTGTCACAAGTTATATTTAAATTCTGAAGTCATGTTAGAAGTATCTTATACTTTTCTACGTGATTTGTATAAATATGATTTTTCAGTGTGTGTCGGTGCCGGTGGTGAAGGGGTAAGCGTGACTGCTTTCTCACCCCAATAGGTCTGGGTTCAATCCCAGCCGAGGTCGGTGGGATTTTTCTGAGGTATAAAAATCTCTGGTCACGTCTTCCTTCGGAAGAGAAGTAAAGCCGTTGATCCCGACCCATGTGTGTTGAATGGGTGCGATATCCTACGCAGGTGTGGAAGCTGCCTTCCTGCACATTCGATTGTCGTCAATGGATGGCAATCGATGTCCGTCGGTGATTGGCACTAGATTGCGGAACAGAGACCGACGTTAAATAAAGAAATGAAGATTTTCCAGTATAGATGAATAATTAATAAGAGTGACATCGGCTGATGCTCGAGAAGATAGATTGTTGCACTGGTAGATCAGTTAAGTTCATATTCATCAACATGCTATGGATAATAATGTTCCTGCAATGTTCATGTCTTAGGATGCCAACCAGATAGAAGTTTTACGAGTTGGGTAAAATTGTTGTCTCAATTATAGCGGATCTTTTACTTCGAAATTGACTCACTACATGATAAATCTCGCTTTGATTCGTCAATTGTGATACATTCTATAGAGCAAAGCGCACAGTTGAACTGATTACTTTGATTTCACGACTAGAAAAACCACTCGCAGATGAACTAAAATTTGCAATCAAAGTTATCTAACCCATCGTTTGGACCAATCAAAGAGCAATCCGGTAGATCACAGCCGTCGCAATCACTGAACCGGCTAATTTGTTTCCACAGTAAAAGGCAGCACACTGCCACTGCCGCTGTTGCTGATTGGGCAAACATAGCGACCCAACGGGGAGTGCCAAGTTTCCGGCGCCGTCGCCGTACAGCATCATATGCAGCTATTTCTAGCAAAATCGAGCTGAGCTGACCGATTTCCATTCCGTTTTGCATAATGACCGCAAGATCATCCGCTCCGGACCGTTATTGCATAATTCTGGCACACGTGGCGCCAGATTATCTCCGACCACGAAGCTTGCTTTTCATCTTTGATAGATTTAAAAGTGAGATTATCATGTAGTCGTCTGCACCATTTTTGTGCTGATTGGAAGAAGGAACAGAAAAAGGTGCTAATTGAAATTCGTTCCTAGAAGCTCGCAAACAAAAAAGACGAAAGCTTCGCTATTAATTTTCATTACTTGAGTTCAAGGCTGCACGGAAACGCGCTGCTGCGAAAGTCCGTTCTAGGAATTCCGCCCTGCCGAATGGGTGTCCGAATTTTCCGTTTGTGGTATGGCAAACGACCGGATGGTGGCGCTGACTGTGAAGTGTCTGTATTATCGACCGATGATTTCCTGGAAACATGGTCCCACTTCTTTCGAAGCAGGCCTCTGATGGTATGGGGTAGTTTTTTTTGGAATCGTGCTACCATCCTGGGAGGCTGGGGTTTCCATGAAAAATGAGGTGGTATCCAGGTGAAAATTGATTGAATTGAATTTCGTGCGCAAAAGCAATTCACATTAATTCTAGTCGAACATTGCAAAAAGTTGGGATGTATGATATTTTTTTTCTAGGCTTTCGAAAAGAAGCCATCTGCCTCGACTGCGAAGGGAATGTTTCCTAGAAGCCTAAACGTCATACTGCTTCAATTGTCTTTAAATTTCTTGTAAAAAAAACTTTATCAACAGTTGATGCGATTCACAGAAGAGCTCCATAATGCTCATAAATATTTAACACCAGAAACACGGTGTCCTAGAGAGATTCGCGCAATGTATACGTGCACATGGGGGCATCACACATGTCAACCTTCTAGGAAACTTCTAAATTCGACTCACGTCTTGCTTCCATGACAACGACGACGACGACAGACCGACGTCGCTTGCTTTATTTTTCATCGCAAACCTTATTGTTGTTGTTGTTGTTGATATGTTCGTTGTTTTTGTCAACATCATTATCGTCCTAAGCATCTCAAGCCACCGAGAATGTGCTGATTATTAATATTAGATGATACCTTCTAGGCTATTCATTAAAAAAAATGACGCATTAGCAAACAACTTTAAATTTAGAAATTTCAAAAACAGAGATCACAGTAGCAACTGAATGTCCATTTTAATATTTCCAGTTTTTTTTCCAGTCAATAGTTAAAAAAAAATACACCCAACCGGGAGATGTAAGATTCTACAATGTTTGCAGAATTTACAATGTTTGACCGCATGAACAGATATTATAATGAGGTAGCCGGAAGGTTTTAAAAATAATTTTGTAATTTTTATGTTAGCTTATTTTTCTGGTAAAGGTTGTTTTCCCGAATGCATCGCGTCTAGAAAATCATCTCGTGAAGGTTTTATACACTTTTGTTGCATTAAACATATGCAGAGAATGTAATAAATCCAACCTTACATTGGATGTAAGCAGGTATGGAAAATCATTTACATTCATTTCATGCATTCATTAACATTCATTTGCCTCTAACTTTTTTCATCAACAAGATTCCGCAAAATCATGTATAGAGCTTTAGTAGGTTTGGCTTCTAGCTACAACGTTTGTACATTACTCAAATCTGTATCTCTTATGAATCACGAATTAGAGCGGGCAGAACTCGTTACTGTTTACCAGTGAATGTAAAATACATTCACTGAAAACAGTAGTGGATTCTGTTTGATCTGGTTCGTCATGCGGATACGGATTTGAGTTTTTAACAAAAGTTGTAGCTAATAACAAAGCCTACAAAAGTTCCATACATCATTTTGCGAAATACTATTGACGAAAGAAGTTAGGGGAAAATGAATGTAAATGAATGCACGAAATGTATGTAAATGATTTTCCATGCCTGGATGTAAGAGAAACTTGTTTGGCGTGTATGTATCAGAGATTAATTATTGAGAACTGAATGAAGAAATTCTCGATCACTTTTTCAAAGGGACGAGCCTGCTAATGTAAACAAAGGTTCAACCGTAAATTTGTCGAAACTCTTCGCAGTCCCACGCAAACCAACAACACCATCTTGTTGGGGAAACATTACCCATTCGGTTGGTGGTGTTAGTTTGCGTGGGAGTTCTAAGAGTTTCGAGAAATTTACGTTCAAATCTTTGTTTACAAAAGCAGTTTGAAAAAGTAATCGAGAATTGTTTTAGAAATCTTACACACTAAGATTTTTTTGCCGAGATGGGCACCACCGAGCAGCTCGGCATTTTATTTTGCTGGAAATTCAGCAAAAAATATGTTTGTTAGCTGAGATCTCGGCAAAATTCCCGTTTGTTAGCTGAATCTCGGCAAGTTTTTCACTGAGATCTAGCAAAATAAAATGCCGAGCTGCTCGGTGGTGCCCATCTCGGCGAAAAAATCTAAGTGTGTATACTTGATTACAAATTAGAACAAAGTAAAATTTTTGGAGACTTCGAAACATATGTTAACACTATTTACTCTGTAATAAAATAAATATTTTTGTTTTTCTCTGTTCGGGACTTAAAACCACTGCAACCAGTTATTTGATCTATTGTACCCCATAAATCTTAAGAACCTATGATATTTTTTTTCGCAATTTGTGACCAATAAAAATCTTCGTGATACTAGGTTTATAAAAAAAAACACCGATTTTAAAGTTTGTATCACTGAGAACCGAGAAAAACATTAAAAATTAAGGATTATGAAAAATTTCCACGATCCCAGATATGACCCTGAAAAATTTTCAAAGTTTTGGGACTTGTAAGAAATTTAAGGGTTCCAAAAACTGAAAGATTTTGTTTAAAGAATACTGCCGAGAGCAGAGCTGGTAAATATCACGGCCGTCATGTGACAATGAGAAAATAGGTCCTCTCACTATCACGAGACGAAACTACCAATGATAAGCTTTCTTATCATTTTCCAATGATCAAGCACTAATGAGAATAATTCTTATGTGGTTTTGACACTAACTGATTAAGATGCATTTAAGCAAGCAACCGTATGTAATCGGTAGAGTGAATATATGTTTAAGATTTCCTCGGTACAAGTTACTGTAATAACAATAAATGAGCTAGTAATCACGATGATCACAACACTGTCACGTTCTGTCATGACAAAAAAATCGATGAGATTTTGAAGAAAATCTCTGTCATCGTTTTCTCATCCGATGATAGTGACAGAAGCATCTGCGTAAATATCGCGTGAGATCTTTCATTGAAAATGACATTTGCCAGCCCTGACCGAGAGTAACATATTTTGGGGAGCATCTTAAAGGAATTTGATTCCTATGAAATGCTGAGGAGGTTTTCTGAACGGAGCTTGAAAATAATAAAGGAGTTCAAAACTGAATTTCAAGATAAATTTTTAGATTAAGTACAAATCCCCCTCCATAGAAGCGGTTGTCAGAAGTAGGCTGTGCGTGTGATCGAACCTGACGTTTGTTTTTTAGGTCCAAGAGACAATTTCTAGTTCCTCAGTCCCTATTTCAGGGTGGCCAGTGACTTTTCATTTTGAAATTCCCGGTTCAAATCGTAAAAATTTCCCGGTTGTTGATATTCAACAAAAAACGAAATCGTACGCATTTTTTAAAATGTGGCCAACTGTTTCAGTGGTTTTTTGTGGGAAAATTGAAAGCCAAATTGAAGAAAGTGATTTCTAAAGCTATAGGAAAAATTCAACTCTATGAGTCACCTAATGTATTCAAAACGATTTATTGATCTTTCGAGATACTTTGATAAATCGGATTCTACCACTTTTTATGATCGATACATCTTATGATTTCAAAGCCCTAGAATTTATTGAATGACAGAGATTAAGGTTACTGGGCCAAATGCTATCTGGATGAATAGCTTATATAATAGGTGAATTGTGATAATAAGAGATTAAATTTAAAAAAAATGTTTCAGAAAAATGAACTTGGTACAAATGAGAATTAGAGCGTATTGATAGCAGTGGCGTCGCCCTAACCTCAATCTACCTGTTCAACAACTCTCAAAACGTAAACAAACAAAACAATATATATATATATATATATAGAGGACCCTGTGTCCTTTTAAATTGATTTGAATGTAAACATGACCCTAAATAACGTTTTCAAAGTTGTTGAACAGGTAAAAAGTGAGGTTACACGACGCCACTGATTGATAGTGATATCGGATAGAGAAGATGTGTATTCACTGAAAGATTATTTACTAAAAAGATAGATTCCCAAGATTCTGGGGCTTTGAAATTTGTATAGGGTCTGAAAATAGAACTTTTCTTCAAAATTTGGGATTAATAACAATCTTCGTGATGCAAGATTTAGAGAAAAAAAATAGTTAAAATGTGAGAGTTTAAAAATTTTCCAAGATCACAGATTTGAAAAAAAAATATCATATTTATTAAATAGTCGTGCAGTCATAATTGTCAAGGTTCTAAGACTTGTAAGTATTTTACATAGTTTTCGAAGGAGAAGTTCAGAGCAGAATTCCAGAATTATTCTGACATGAGAAATTGTTAGAAGAATTTGGAAGGATTTCTGTGGAGAAGATTGCAAGTTCTAAATTAAATTATTAGGTAATTTTTGAAGAATCCGTAGATAATTAAGATGAGAACTCAACTAGAAACAGAGGTTTAAGAGTGTTCTGGCGATAATTTCAATGAATGATTCATCAAAGAGCTCCAACAAAATTTATTGCAAAAAATTGCTAATAGGGTTAATTACCCCATTTCCGGCCTATTAAGTACAACCCACACTTAAGTCTTTCTTAATTTAGCGCAGTTTAGCACCAAACGGAATGTTATTATTACTGATGGCTTCCAAATTTATTTACCTTTCCGTATGTTCTCACTTCGGCTTATCTGATGAAGATAAAAAGTGATTCGGTCGTAGCGCTTCTTTTGTTTTTGGGAATACTGGGTGCAAATCTTCATATCACGCGTTCTCATTGACTTCGTTCCGTAGCTTGTAAACTAAAGTATCGTACCAAACGCAGAATTGACTTGTTAACTCTGAAATCAAGGAATTATTTGAAGCTTTCTGCAAAATGGGCGATTAGGCCGAAGTAGTTATCTACCCTAATTAGAAAGAAATTCTTTAAAATACTCCAAGAGGTTTCTAAATAATTTCAAATTTCGAAAGATTTATGCTAGAGTTAAAAGAAAATTTTGAAAAGGATTTCAATGAAATCAAAGTCTCCGAATATGTTTAAGTGAATTCTAAGACGGATTCCAAACAATTTCTTAGAAGGAGTTTCAAGGAAATTCAAAAAAAATTCAATGGTAATTATTACGCAGAGTGTTTTCTGGTTAATTTTGAAAGAATTCTATACTAATTCAGACCAGAATTCCAAGTTCATTCTAAAATTCATATCATGAGAATTTATAATACAACTAAAACCCGGGGAAGCAATAGTTCAGTTTCAGTTTTTACAAATATTTGTTTCTTAAGTCTAGCATCTTCAATACTTTGTTTTAAGGCTCATGCACTTTACATCTGAAATTGAATCACAAAAATCAATTTGAAATATTGCTGAGTGATTAAATTCTAAAAACAATAAGGCAGGAATCTGAAGAAAATGCAACAAATAGAGAAAGACATTCATTTGGTAAAAAATTACTCTGTTTTAATGGTTTATTCTGAAATTCTGGTGTGAAAATATATTCCAATGGTGTGTCTAATTTATTTTTCCCGGTTCTCTCATCGAATTCTCGAGTGTTTTCCCGGGTTTTCCGGTTAATTTTCAAATTCCCGGATATTTCCCGGTATTCCCGGTTTGCTGGCCACCATGCTATTAGTAGAAGTAGAACCTCCACGAGGCGTCCCATCATTAGTTCCATCATTCGTTGAGTCGTAGCGTTGAACCTGGCTATTGGCCACGAAAAGGCTTGCCAAAGCACATCAAAAATCGACTACATACATCCGAATGTTTGTTTATCTCAAATCGAAGGAAGACATTCCGCGCAACTACCATAAACCGGACTAGTTCATGTTGATCTTCGTCAAGCTTCGTCTACAATTTGGGCTTCTACATCAACACATGTCCGGCAGCCTTCAGGTTCAATTGGCTAGACTTGGTGAGTTCGTTCCATTTTGTAAATTTTTATCGTTTCAAACCAGTAACGTTGGGAGATCACCTTTTTGTGGTGCGAACCCTACAACTTCAAACTAGAGAATCAGGATTGTTACTTTTATGACTTGATAACTATTAGACAACCCAAGTAACATTGCAAGCTTTATAGAGGTTTTATAGCATTCTACAAGTCTAAATCATGGTCTACAGAACCCTCATAAAACCAAAATTATTGCTTGGGAAGACTCGGGTAGTGAACACCACCGTTATGCATTGCTATATCTGGATCAACAATAGAAAAGGGGCCATCAGCATTTGTAAGCAAACCGTTCCAAAGCCCATTCCTCACAAATCGAAGGCTGCCCACACAAACCAACACCATCATCGAGTAGGTGGAAGTTTTCCCTATCCGATGATGGAGTTGGTTTGCTTGGGTGGCCTTCGCTTTGTGAGTAAAGGGCTTTGGAATGGTTTGTTTACAAATGCTGATGGGCCCTTTTCTATTGTTGATCCATATCCATATATTTCAAATCAAAAATATTGTTTATGTTCATAGATTTCACATAATCCTTTTCCCTATGTCCTTCTCCTTTTTTTTCCTCTTCTTTTATTCAGAAAGCGAGTAATGGCGCTATAGCCATAAGTCATAAAAGGCTAGGACAAGAGTTAGTGCTCATGCCCCAACCGTCAGAAGAAAATGGAGCATCACTTAACCTTTCTAGCTTTGATGCTTCCAACGACCAACCAATCATATACAGTCACTCCAGTATTATGGGCCAGCTAGTCAATATTATGGGTCAGTCAGTTCTGCGTGTTAATCAAATGGAAGTGGCCCATAATTGTGGGTGACCCATAATACTGGGGTGACTGTAATTACCAAAATCGGAACGTACGGTACGTTTCATCCATTTATTGGATTCTGAAGCATCGTGTTTAAATCTTCGATGTTTTCTGAATCATCTTGCCCCTTAAATGCTGCACAGTAGGCCTGGCCGTTTTGATATGTGTGACGCATCTTCGATGTGAAACATATATCAAAAAGAAAAATGATGGAGGTATACATATCATTTTCCAGGATGCTTTCAAGAACTGGCTGTGTTGGTGTTAGATTAGATTAGATTAATAAGATCCCCTCCATAGAAGCCTGAGGATTAGGATGTCCTGATATAAATTACGAGGGATTTCTGTGGTGAAGAAAGGAAATTTTAAATTAAATTCCTAGGTGATTCTGAGGAGAATTGCGAGGAGAATAGCATGTGAATTTCAATGAGAATTCCAAGATGAGGGTTCAAAAAGAATTATATGCAGAATTTAAAAGATATTTTGCGTATAATTTAATGGGAATACTGAGGAAGATTCAGAAAAGAACTTTACATTAATTCCGAGAAAAAAATCGAATTTTTTTTGAAGATAATTGAGGATAATTTTCAGAGGAAAACTTTCAATAAAATACAACAGACAAATCCAAGAAATTTCTGAGGAGAATTCCGAAGGATTGTTGTTCAAAGAAAATGTTGATAAGAATTTCAAAGGAATCTTATGAATGTATGTAGAGTTGACTACCCCATTCCCGGCCTACTAAGCACAAGCACAACTCACACTTAGTCTTTCCTAATCTAGCGTAGTCTAGCACCAAACGGAATGTTGTTATTACCGATGGCTTCCAAATTTATTTACCTTTCCATAAGTACCGTTAGTTCTGACAAGCGGTCGTGAAATATTCGTTTATTTTTGAAAATGCAAAACTGCTTCTGGCGGCTCAAGTTGGCCTACGGGTTTTCTCGGGCCTATTAGCCATTGAAACGCCAATGGGCTTCTCTTTGGCCTATCGAACGAAAAGAAAAGTGAATTTGCGTGTACCAAACGTTTGTTTGACACGTTCACGCCGAAATCATAGATATATTTGATGTTTTGTGTTCGATAGGAATGGGCGATTAGGTCGAAGAAGATTTTTCCCCTATGTATGTAAGGTAGCCACCATCCCTTCGAAGATCTTGTCTTGTATGCAGCTCCACTTAATAGCAAGATCAATTTGAGCTACCGATCTGAGTTCACAATATCGCTGTATGAAGGGCCAAAAACGGAGGGGTGGACCCGTAAACAGAGGCACTTACGCGAAATCCACGGGAATTTAAGAATCTCCTTCCAACTATACGATCCAACAAATTGAATAATGCAATTCGCAATACTTATTAAGCTTCCTACAGGATGTGTTTGTTAAGAAGGGTGCGTCAATCTTACTGAAACTGTTGGAGTAGAATTTACACCACTACAATCGAATCGGTAGGATAAAGAAAATGGTAGTGTTTATTCCCTCCGGCTGTCAATCATACCACCGCACTTTGGTCGATCGATAATCGAAAACTATGCACTCTACGGTGGTTTGATGTTTTGGGAAAGGTTTGTCCACAATATAAGATCTTCCTTTTATCTCATCAATACATAATTCTACAAACATTTCTGATGTTATCATCATCAGAGATCAGAGATGTTATGCTTCAGAACATCCCGGCGGCGCCGACTGGGATTGAACCCAGGCCTGCTGTGGTGAGAGGTAATCACACTTACCACTACACCACCGGTGCCGCTAATGCATACATTTAAATGTGAGAATTAATTAACAATTAGTCGATCGTTTCTATAATATTTGTTAATTGCTTCAGAACCTTGTTAGGGGTAGAGTTGTCATGATGCTGGTGGAGTGCACTAGTTAGTTAGTTAGTTATCTTTATAAAGGAGACTTTCAGCCGAACGCTGGTTCCTCTCCGACTAGGAGTGCACTAAAATGTTGTGAAGTGTAGCTGGCATGGGATATCATTCGTACATTTCAATATGCATCTGGTATGTTGCATTGCACAATTGGTCGAAGTCGAAGGTTTACCCTATCTAGACTGTTTATTTTCAGGTTCCTAACTAGGTTCTCGCCTAGACCGAGTGCCAATGCAAGTTTACATGGCTCCAATAAAAGCCTACGGCATAATCCTCCTGTTGTCGATCCAGCTCCACTCTGCTTAGGAATATCGACGTGTGCTTTGAACTCTTGGAGTACACGGAAACAAATCCGATTCGATTTTCATGAATAAAAAATCATGAAATGAAAAAACTTGCCATCCCATGAAATCGTAACAATGATTCATGATTTCGGGATGGAAATTCATGATTTCATAATGCAGAGGAATCAAGACCACTAAAAGCGTTACACGTACTTGGCAACCCGTGTTCATAAACCGAACTACATAGGCATCTCTTATTCGCCTTTTGCCTTCCATCTTATACAAGTACTGATAGTCTAGTGGTCAAAGTATGGGTTTAGTGATCTCAAGGTTCTTGGTTCGAATCCAGTCTGTTGCTTTATTTTATTCTTTTTACAGTTTTTGGTTAAAAGCTAAACCCATGAATTTAGCTCATGATTTCAACTCGGATGATTCATGATTTTGGGAATGTTTGCTGCGTTACGCAAAAGTTGCTCATGATATCATGAATATTATTCATGGTGTATTTTCATAACATGAAAATACGCTGTGTTCATGAAATCATGAGTCATTTATCTCATTTCGGATTTTTTCCCGTGTAGAATCTTTCAGAGCCGATGTTCAGGCTCTTCGTTGTTTAAAGTAATCCTTTTCATCAGGTTTCCTAATTCGCCAAACACGAATTCCTATTCTGTATGAACCTGCAACCAAAGTGGAGTGCCTTGTCTGATGCTGGAAAATCTAGCCTATTTATCTTATTAAACTGGCTTGGGTTTGCATGGCAAATAGGACAAGATTGAGATGATTTTGTATCTGTCAGTATGTTCAATATCTTTCCGTCAATCATCGTTTCGTAAAATTTACCGTCAATTTTAATGTTTTTATCGTTATTAGAGAACTCAAAGATCTCCAAATTGTCAATCTGTTCTTTCACATCTTTATCGATTCTTAGTATGTAGGTATTCCGCTTGTTCTTTTGCATACTCCAGCATAAGTGGTCTTACTGATCGCACCGATTGTGGTGCATCGTTTTCCCATAAGACCTTTCCACATTTACTTTTCATTTGCAAAAGGAGTCATGGCTACGGTAAACAAGGAATGATCGTCTACCATTCCTCCTTTGTCATCGGCTTGGTTATATACAGACTGTCCCGTGGTTCCGTCCATCCCGTAAGAAAAAATCATGATAGCTCGTTGTTATCATGATGACATTGATCCTTCGTTGTCATGACCTTAACGATAAAAAAAAGGAACTCCACAGCTTTTTCAAACATTTATAAGATTGAGTAATTTTAAGTTCAACAATACCTGATCATAGCTAGGGAAATTGTTTAAGTTATTTTTCCTTCGTGTCCCTCCTTAGTCTTATGTAAGTAGCTTTATTCATTGATACGTCCAACAATTAGTGTTAATGGTTTCGGAGTATCTGTGTCAAGGCGTTCCAGAAAATTTTCAAGATTTTCGAAGTTAGCTATAATTTGCTTAACTATCTTGCACAAAAACGTGTTTCCATTTTTCTTTGCTGCGTTGCTGGACCGATTTCAGAAGAATTAGCTCACAATTATCTAATTCTGTGGCTTGACGGTGAAAGATTTTACGTTTTATCTCTAAGCAAAGCTCGTTCAAACGCTTTTTCGGACGACCTGTGGATTTACCAACTATAATCAAATAACTAAGAATTTTTGTACCTCGACTAGCCACATTTAAGGCAATGCGGTAATTGTTGATAAAATCTGGATTTAAGATTTAGCATTGGGTGACAAATTTCCTAAGGAAGTTTGAACGGTTTATCCAAATATTTCTGATTAGATTAGAAAATTCGTGTTGCGTTTTGTTTGTACTTAGTGTACAATTTCTTGAAATATTTGCATGTATTCTTCACAATTAGAGCAATTTTATCCCTCGCATCTTTCTCCACGATATTATATCTTTTGAAGACTTCTTGACAAACACTATTACATTTATCAATAGTGCTTTCGGACGCAGTTTTCCACTGGTTGAATTATTTGCGCTTATCAAGTATTTATTTATATAATGAAAATTTATGTAATGGAGAAATGAAATATAGCAGAAGATTATTTCAAAGGAATCTTTATCTCTTAAAAGTTGCAAAGGAATTTAAGAAAGCTTTCAACGAAATTCTTAGGAGAGTTTGTAGGCAATTCCTGAGATAGTTCCAAGTTAATTATGAAAAGATGTCCAATGGAATTTAGAATTTGAAGAAGATTCACAAGAGAACTTTAGGCAAGATCCGAGAAAAATGCCGAAGGAATCGTGTTCTGAGGTAAAGAAAAATGCTGAAGAATTTAAATTTAATTCTTAAGAAAGTTTCAAGAAAATTCAGCACATAATTGCAAAGGATTTCTGATGAGAATTCCAAAGGATTTCTGAGGAGAGTTTTGCGAAAGATAAAATTATTTCGAAGGTTTAAGATGATTAAGATAAACCATTTTGAGCTGAAGAAATAGATGTTTACTTGAGCTCAAGCTGTTTTGTTGGAATATGTTAAGGTTTATTCCCGGTTCTCCCGTCAAATTACAGGATTTTTTTCAAATTCCTGGTTATTATCGGTTTGCTGTCCACCCTGATAAGGATTGAGAAATATTCCCCTGGATTAAAAAAAAAATCCCTGTGATTCCCTGAGTTTCCAGGTTCTAAATGAAATTCCCTGAGATTCCCTGATTTTCCAGGTTTTGTCCAGGTAGTCGCTACCCTGTTAAGGTATGTTGGGTTAATTGATTTTTCCGTCGAATTCCCGAGTTTCTCCGGTAACTTTTCGTATTCCCGAATATATTCCCGATGTTCCTGGTTCGCTGGCTACTCTGAAAAGGTACAAGTTTTGATCGAAAGCATCACCAGAGTCAGCATTTCTAGCATACAATTACTGTAACAAACTTACTACAACTGTTCTCGTAAAATATTGTCCTTTAATTGAGTACAACAAAGTTCATGTCGTGAATGCTTACAAATGTATCATCTAACAGTACCCTTACTCATGTGTACCAAGACGAATCTTTAGCAAAATAACAACGATCACACTGAACTAACCCGACGATACCTACACACACACAGTCAACAAACCTCACGAACGAATAATGTAGATGCTCTAAAAATAACAGCACCGAGAAGCGGAACGCGGACCATCATCGTGATAGTAGGCGATGAGACAAAAACAGCAAAAAAAATAACTTTCCGAAGAACAGCAGGAAGCAAAGTGATTCAACTGTAGGTATGAGAGAGTGTGTGGTGATTCGAATCATCCGTAGCCACATGCAGATTGATATACATATACAACATTGAGAGACAACAGAGACAGCAGCGGAGCGCGGCAACGCACACCTTCTCCCTCTCTCTGGACACACCGAAGTGTGGTCTGAATTCTCACCCCACATTCTCAGAGGGGCAGGAAGGCAGGCAGGGGAGCAGTTGGGTCAGGGACTCGTTAGCAGTGAACGATGATGGCGGCATTAACCTGCGAGGTGAAGCAGGCCATGAATTGGAACGTTTACCCTAACCTAACAACCCTCCATCGCCGCCTTCGACTTGCATCAGGATAATATGAGTGCATGTGAGTGGGAGCAGCAGCGAATGCAAATTATCCCCAACCGAGCTGCCCACCCACCCCGCATAAGTGAATATGACCTATGTGTTGGTGTTAGTGTAAACTCGTTGTTTTATGCTGCGGCGAAGCAACCACCCCAAACTACACAATAATCATAAATAGGTGGAAAGGATACAAAAGCGGAATCCAACCCAACGAACCCGGGTCTGGTCGGTCGGCGATGGTATTAAGTGGCGGGTAAAGACGATGACGACTGAAATAATAAAAAAAAAAAGATGGCAAATTTAGGTCAACGACCTTGACAATTCGTTTCAAGTTCTGTCTGACTGCTTGGCTGGCGTGGCGCGCGGCGGCAGGGAACGAGTTTTGCGAATGGCTTCTTGTGCTTGACAGCGTTGACTTTATAGCCGTCCGGCGGCGTCGTTGCTTTGTATGCTGCTAGACAGTCATTTGTCAAAGGTGGGTTGGGTTGGAACTGACGTCACACGCCAGGGGGGTTTGTTGCAGTTTTTTTTTAATGTTTTGTGCACGGCGTGTGTGCTCTGCTATCAGTTTTGATGTGTTTGCGGGTTTGGTTGAATGATGTGTGATTGGTAGTCACATGGTTTGGGATTGAGAGGTTTAAAAATAGCATCCAACTGGGAGGCATTGACCTTAATTTGAGACACACGGACACCGCGGGAACATGCTCGTTGAATTTGATTACAGCTCGGAGCTATGGGAGATTTTGCCAGTGTTTCTTCTTGTTACAACATCTCTTGATCTAAATTAAATCATTATATTGATTATATAATTGTGTCGTTAAATTCACTTCTAATAGCACACATTTCAAAGAAACCACCGAATCACTTAATGAAAGTTTGTTATCACTTTAGAAAGTACTAAATTAAAACAAGAAAGATTAGAATCACTTCGGGATCTACTAAATCACTTTAGAAAAGTTTGAAATCACTTCGGTTGGAGTCACATCAGAAAAGTAAACTGGTGAACTATATGAAGATAGTTTGGAATAACTTATCAAAGTACTGAATCACATCAAGAAAGTTTGGAATCACATCGGGAACTACTGAATCACTTCGGAAAAGTTTTAATCGCTTGAGTAAGCAAAAAATCACTTTAGGAAAGTTCGTAATCACGTTTTAGAAATGATTCAATGCATTCTGAAGTTGTTGCAAAATGTTAAGAAAACATTTACTACTATTTGAATGAATTTTTTTTTTTCGAGATGTATGCAACAATTTTCGAGAGATTTAATTATTTTCTGAAGTGATTCAATACTTTTCGAATTTACATTTGAAGTAATTCTATACTATTTCTGAATAATTCAGTTCTTTTCTAAGTGATTCAAATATCTTCTTGGATGATTCAGTAGTTTTCGAAGCGATTCCGAACTTTCCAGAAGGGGTTCAGTACTTTCCGAAGTGAGTTGAAAACTATTCTCAGTGCTGTTCGAAGTAGTTTTGAACTTTCCTGAAGCAATTTACCCGACAAACAATTCCTTATTGAACAAGTGACTCCTTATACTGAGTACTAATTGTAATATTTTCATTCAAAACTACTGCTAAAGCTTGTTTACACAAATTTGGAGAACTTATTCAACTACATCATTGTACTGCTTTGGTATTGTATAAAGCATATGTAGATACTTTTACTTCGACTTGTATGCCACACTTAGGACGGGTAAGAGGACTTGCGTTACTATTATCAAAAAATAAATAAAGTTCTTTGCCTATTCCGATGGATAATCCAAACGCTTCCGAAGTGATTCTGGATAGTCCCTACGAGGAAAGTCATTCCCGAGGGAGATTCCAGACGGGCGACGAAGGCTTCAGACGTTCTCTACGAGTAAAGACTTCCCAAAGTAATTCAAAACATTTTCGGATTCTAGATGTTTTATGTCTTGGATTCCATACATTCACGAAGTGAATCCAGAAATTCCTGACCAGGATTCCATTGCAGGTTTTATCGAGGTTTTAGAGCATTCTACAAGTCCAAATCATGGTCTACAGAACCTTCATAAAACCAAAATTGTTACTTGGGCAAGGAGATACGATCCCAAAAACGTTCTGATCATTCTTAACGAGGATTTATTCAGTTTCCGACGGAGATACCAAAAATTCCCTATGGGGATTCCAGATAATCCCAATGAAAATTCCAGGCGTTCCCGAGGTGATTCCAGACAGTTCTGACGAGGATTCGAAATACATCAGACGTTCTAGACGTTCACGACGGTAATTCCAGACGTTCCAGACGAAGATTTCAGACGCTCCTGATTGAGATCCCAAACGATCTCGACAAGTACAGACTTCCCAAAGTGATTCCTGGAAATTCCCAAGATAATTCCAGATGTCACCGAAGCGATTCTGAATATTATCGACGAGGAATCCAGACGTTTTGTGTCCTGGATTCTAGACGTTCCTGAAGTGATTCCGGGCATTCCTGACAAGAATTGCACCAGTTCTCGATGGAGATTTCTAACGATACCGATGGTTATTCCAGAAGATCCCGAAGACGTTCTGAACATTTCTCACGAGGATTTACGCAGTTTCCGATGGAGATACCAGAAACTCCCTCTAGGGATTTCAGGTTTTCCCAACGGAGATTCCAGACACTCCCGAAGTTATTCCATACAGTCCCAGAAGAGGATTCTAGAAATACCTGAACGAAAATTGCAGACACTCCAGATTGAGATTCCAAACGTTCTAGACAAGTACAGACTTCCCAAAGTGATTCCTGAAATGTCCTAAGATAATTGTAGACGTTACCGAAGCGATTCTGAATATTATCGGCGAGGATTCCAGACGTTTTGTGTCCTGGATTCTAGACGTTCACGGAGTGATTCCGGATATTCCTGACAAGCATTGCACCAGTTCTCGATGGAGATTTCTGACGATTCCGATGGGTACTCCAGACGATCCCGAAGACGCTCTGAACATTCCTCATGAGGATTTACGCAGTTTCCGATGCAGATACCAGAAATTCCTTTTGGGGATTCCAGGTTTTCCCAACGGAGATTCCACACACTCCAGAAGTTATTCCATACAGTCCCAAAGAGGATTCTAGATTCCCTAAGTGATTCCTGAAATGTCCCAAGATAATTCCAGACGTTATCGACGTGATTCCGAACATTTTCAGCGATGATTTCAGTCGTTTTGTGTCTTGGATTCTAGACGTTCCTCAAGTGATTTCGGACATTCCTGACGTGGATTCAAGCAGTTTCTATTGGAGATTTATGGTGATTCCAACGGGTATTCCAGACGATCCCAAAGAGGATCTTAACCTTCCCAAACGGAGAATTATGCATATTCCAACGGAGATACCAGAAATTCTCAATGGGGATTCCAGATATTCCCAACGGAGATTCCAGACATTCCAGAAGTGATTCAGGACAGTCCCGACGAGGATTCTAGATACATCAGATGTTCCAGACATGCACGACGGAGATTTCAGACGATCCGGACGATAATTTCCGACGTTTCCGATAGAGATTTCAGAAGTTCTCGACGAGTACAGACTTCCCAAAGTGGTTCCTGAAATTTCCGAAGATAATTACCGACGTGATTCCGAACATTCTGGGCGATGATTCCAGTCGTTTTGAGTCTTGGATTCCAGACATTCCTGACGAGGATTCCAGCAGTTTTGATGGAGATTTCAGACGATTCCGATGGGTACTCCAGACGATCCCGAAGAAGTTCGGTTCATTGCTAACGGTGATTTATGCAGTTTCCAACGGAGATAGCAGAGATTCCAGACATTCGCAACGAAGATTCCAGACGTTGCTGACGACAACTTCAGACGTTACCGATTAAAATTCCAAACGTTCTCCACAAATACAGACTTCCCAAAGTGATTCCTAAAATTTCCGAGGATAATTCCAGCCGTTTTGTGTCTTGGATTCTAGACGTTCCCGATGTGATCCCAAATATTTTTGACCAGGATTTCAGCAGTTGGAGATTTAGGATGAATCCGACGGATACTCCAGACGATTCCGACGGGTACTCCAGACGATCCCGAAGAAGTTCAGTTCTTTGCTAACGGTGATTTATGCAGTTTCCAACGGAGATAGCAGAGATTCCAGACATTGCCAACAGAGATCCCAGACCCTCCCGAAATGATTCCAAAGAGCCCCGATGAGGATTCTAGAGATTTCAGACGTTCCTGACGACAATTTCAGACGTTACCGATTGAAATTCCAAACGTTCTCCACAAATACAGACTTCCCAAAGTGATTCCTAAAATTTCCAAGGATAATTCCAGACGTTTTGTGTCTTGGATTCTAGACGTTCCCGAAGTGATCCCAAATATTTTTGACCAGGATTCCAGCAGTTGGAGATTTAGGATAAATGTGACGGATACTCCAGACGATCCCGAAGAGGGATTAACGGGGGTTCATGCAGTTTCCGACGGAGACACCAGAAATTCCCTATGGGGATTCCAGATAATCCCAACGGAGACTCCTGAAGCTCCCGAAGTGATTCCGGACGGTTCCGAAGAGGATTACAGAGAAGTGGTTCTTGAAATTCCCAGGTATAATTCCAACAGTTTCCAACGAATACTCCAGACGTTCCCAATGTGATTCCGCGGAATCCAGCAGTTCCCAAATGAGACATCGAAAGCAATTCCCCATGGGGATTGCAGATGTTAATGACAGATATTCCAGATGCTCCCGACGGAGATTCTAGACATTCCCGACGTAGATTCCAGAAGTCCCAAGCTTGTATTCTAGACTTCCCAAACGGGTACACCAGACAGTCCAGAAGTGGTTTCGGATATTACCGACTTGGATTCTAGGCTTTCCAAAGCGGGTACTCTAGACGTTCCCGAAGTGACCGAATATTCCCTATTCCACCGAGAACGTTTGGATCCATGTCGGGAACATCTGGAATCACCGTTGGGAACGTCTGGAATCACATCTGTAATCTGCACCAAGAACCTCGGGAAATCTTCGTTGGTAATGTACGAAAACTTTTTCATATCCCTATCGGGAACGTCTGGAATCCCCGTGGGAACGTATCGAATCTTCGTTAGGAACGTCTGACATCCCCGACGGGGACGTCCAAATTATCTGTTTAGAACGTCCCAAATGCAAGTAGAGAACGTCCAGAATCCATCAAAAATGCTAGCAATCCTGCAATTTCCGGGAAAATTTGGAATGCATGTTGGGAACGTGTGGAATTACCATTAGGAACGTCTGGAATCATCGTCCAGAACGTCTGGAGTCTCCGTCTAGAGTATCTATAATATAACTTGAGGACGTTTGAAATGAGAACTTCGGAACGATAGCCTGCAATCTCTGTCGGGCACGTTTAGAACCGGGAACGCATGGAATATATGTCGGGAATGTCTGGAATCACCGTGGGGAACGTCTGGAATCATCATCAGGACCGTCTAAAACCTGCAACAAGAACCTCTGGAATCCTCGTCGGGAATGTCCGAAATCATTTCGATACCCCTATCTGGAATCCTCGTCGGGAACGTATGGAATCTTCGTTGTGACCGTCCGACATCCTCGACCGTCTGAGAACGCCTGGAATTGAGAACGTTCAGAAACCACTCCGGAAATGTAAGCAATTCCCTCAGGGAACGACAGGCAATCTCTGTCGGGAACGTCTGGAATCATCTTCAGGGACATCTGGCATCTTCGTTAGAAACATTTCGAATCCAAACCGATAGTTAGAGGGAACTTCCGCATCCACGAGAAGTTGGAAGAAAACTCCGGGAAATCGAAAAAAGTTCAGGGAAAGTTGGAAGATACTTCCGAGGAAGACAGAAGGTAGTTTCAGAGCAGATGTAAATCTGCCAGAAAGCCAGAAAGAACTCTCGGGGAATTCGGAAGACAGTCTCAAGTGATGCCTGAAGAATCTTGCGAAGCAAGGCACTAGAAACTTCCGGGAGTGGAAGACGGGCCTCTGTAGAAACATTGTGTAAAAGTCGAAGGACAATCCCGGGAAAAGTCTGCAAAAACTTCCAGGAGAAGTCGAATGACACTTTTTTTTCGAAAGAGGTTATTCATTAATCACGCAAACCACCCACCTAGGGGAGGAAGGTGGATACAATTTTTTCTTAGAATTGAATGGACGGTTGTCTACGCAAATCTCTCAAAAACTCTTCCGGCAAACAAGTTTGACAGCTGTGACATCAGAAAAACTTATTGCTGTGCAAATCTCGGCGAAAATGTTTTCATCAACTGAGTTAGGAATCTAATTATAAATAACACAAACGTCATTGTTGAGAAGCGGCCATATTAAAAAGGTTGTGTATTAATAGGCACTGGTATTGTTTGAAGTGCAGTCCGCTAGTTCAAGTATAATTTTGTCAGATCCACGAGGGGAAACTTCAGATGGAAAAAGAAAGCTTATCGACTATTGCTCTAGTGAAATCCGGAGTCATAAAAGCAAATCACTATCTTCACTTACCTAAATTTGATCGGCTGCTGACGGTGCCCTAGCTAGTGCTGCTTCCGGTGAAATGAACTACTGTCTCTTCTGCTTCTTCTTCTTCTTTGTGCCACATTTGTCAGCTTTTCTGCTTTGTTTATTTGTGATTGCTTGTTATCCTGAAAGAGAAATAGAACGAAATTGAACGTATATTAGAATTAACGCAAACTTTCCCGACTTGAACTGCATAAATGACTTATATAAAAATAAAGTTGAGTCACATAATCAAAGCAGCCAGGAAAAGGTCGCTCATATTCGTCAGAGTGACGTGACGGAAAAGAATAACAAAGTAATTTACAGCAATATCCAAATGTGCGCAATAACGGACACACCATGGCCACGTGAACTTCTCCGCTGCAAAGCGGGTGACGGTGGTATGACGACAAAGGGAGTCCGAGCTATTTTGTGGCACACATCTGTCCAAGACAAAAATGATAGATAAATATAAAAATAAACACAACGCGACATGCCCCAAACAGACAGTGTCAGTGAGCGTTCTACTGGCGGCGATGACCAAAACAGATCGACCACCCTGTTGGCACAGCGTCCTCGTTCTGCTGTATGTATTTGCGTGATAAAGCTAAATTACCGTCACGTTTCGCAAAACTGTTACCGCCCTTCTCCTGGAGCCGGAGGAAGGGGGATCAAGAAGATCACAATCAGGCTACATGACCACATTCATACATGGGCGGAAACGAATGTGTAAGAATTTACGTTACGTCATCAAAGAGTCCGCGACCCGAGCAACATCGCAACAATATAGGTTGGCGTGATTCGGATTTCGTTCGCTTTGACGTTAGTTCACACCCGTTAGCGTGTGAAGTTCACTGACTGCGAATGCCGACCGACGTGGACTTCTTGGAATTGGAACAGCTGAGTGTGGAATTCGATTCGATTTTTTGATAAGAACGCGTGAGAAAGTCAATACGAACACCGGTAAGCGGAATTTGATCACATGGTGATCTGTCAATTGCAGCTGTCATTTACAAAAAGAAAAAGAAAAACGCAGTAGGTCATCAAGTTGCTTCGAAACCGCAGCAATTTCTTAAATTTACCATTCACCATTATCGTTTCGGAGCAGATGCAAAATGGCGATCCGTTAGAAATAATAATTATGACGGCATCAGCGAAAATCAACTGAGAGGATATTGCAAAAATCACCTCAACGAGAAGCAGCAGCAGCAGCAGCAAAAAATGATGATGAATTGCGATGGTACAATTAGATGGTTCTCTTGGCAACCAACGGCCATCTGCTGCCAACCACTTCGTCGGATCGAATTGGGCTCTCGCGCGGGTGGGAAGTACAACCAGTTCCGTTGGCTGAACCCGTTCTCCAGTGCAACCATTCACACGCAATCGCCGCCTGCTCGGACGAACCTCAGCAGGCGGCGTAGGTAGGTATGAGCTCTCGCTTTTGAGCCCCGGTTGCTATGTTGGTTGTTGATGATGATTGCGATGATGAACATGCTATGGGAGGAAAAGGCTGATTCAATAACTGTATAGTGGTTCCCGGAAGGTTCCGGGAGGTTTGCGTGGGTGTTCAGAAGAGTGCATTCTCTATTTATTAGTAGGAAAATTCTACCACCACACACATACACACACGCGAGAAAAAAAGGGGACAGCGTGGGCTTCTAAAAACAACCGCTTGCGGCACTAACTGGTTGGAAGGTAAAGCTAAAGAGCTAAAATGTTGACGAAGTGACCTACTTAAAGTGCTGCCACCGAAAGGAAAAGAATACTGAGAAAGCAGACTTTATGACTTGACCTGTGCCTACCTATACCATCAAGGCTGCAGTGCAGCACTACAGCGCAGAGAACTGTAGGGCGGCGGAATGTGGCAAAATGAGTGATGGGAATTTCGATTGTTTTTTTTTATTCTATGTGATTTCGGCTTTTGAGGTTATGAAACCCGGCCGGTGCGGTATGCTAATGGTGATGAATGACTGAACCGGCGAGATCGGAATAATTGTGAGGTAATTTATTTTCTCTTTGAAATAAGTGGACCAGATGGAGTGATTAGATGGGTGCCGGCTAGAATGTTTCCAACAGAGAAATGGTAGAATGATATTTAGCCATCCGCGGTTGAGAATTTCCTTTAAATGATTTTTTTTTTTTAGAAAAGTAGACTTCATATTTAAGCTAATAGTGGTTCCGTTTCGATCGAAAAAAAAAATACGATCTAGGTTTTTGGAAATTCAAGTATGTAGATTGTGATTCATATATAATTCCCTAAGTATTCCGGGGTTTTCCAAGACTCCAACGTCTCCAGCTTTATTGGAGAATTTTTATTATACACTTAAAAAATATGCTACTTTGGGTAAAGCAATAACTCAAGTGTCTCAAACGATTTTACTTATTGTGCATGCGACTGAAAGCTGATGCGATGTTTTCGTTGGTATCACTTGAATTTCCTATGTTGCCATAGTAAGTCTCAACTCAGATTCACGAAATTCAGTTTAGTGGAGGCACGATGATAATTTAAACGTCATAAACAGTTCTAAAACTTAACAAATTTAAAGACAAATCATTGTTGGGAAAACATCAAAAAATTAAATCTCACCAATGCTCAAGATTACGCTTGATTCTCGTAGACAAAAATCAACAATCAAGCAACTGCGGATGATATTGCAAGCTGTGATATCGTAGCTACGAATATCAAGCTGACAAAGCTCACCAGCTACAATTCTAAAGTGGACCCTACACGATTACTTTTATTGACAATAATCGTATTGTCAATACATTATATATTGACGTCAATATATCGAGATTGACAATATTTCTGAATTCACATCATCAATATTATTGTCAATAATTCCCCTTCGCGTCAATATATTGATGCGTGTGGGGTTTGCTTAACAAAACCGTGGTGAGTTTGAGTTTCATGATTTTTGCTTTACATCCGAACGCGAACCGAACCTACCATCACTTCTGGCAGCAGTGCCTTCGTGTCTGCCATCGGTGAAGAGTAAAGAGATATAGCAAACTATACTTTCTCCCTCTAAGAAAACGATGTGCAACGGAATCATCTTTGTGTCGAGTCAATTCTCAGCTTGATTTTTGCACGTTGCGAATAGTCTCGCAATATCAAAGGAGCTTGTAAAATCAATATCAAGCATGATATTTTGTTCTAATATCACGCGGGACATTGAGAGCGCATGAGAGCGGAAAAATGTCATTTGAATGGTGATTTTCCCAACACTGAAAGACATGTACTTTAAATTATTAGCAAAATCAAGAAATTGTTTCATTGATGTGCGGATAGTTTTTTTTATTCGAGATTTTAGACCAAATAAAATTAAAATACATTTATAAAAAAAAAAATATAGAGATGAAATTGTACATTTTTTTTATCTAGCTCGTTAATTTGGAAGGCTCAATCGCGTTAGCTTTACGGAGCCGATAGTTCATTGTTCCTTGTTTGTAACAAAATTCACTTATTTCTTTGTCTAGTAAGTGCTAGACCGGCTACTCGCGGCTTATCCGAGGTTAGAAGGGTACATTGTCGAAGGATAGGATCAGGGGAGGAGCTTGCGGGTGGGCTTTCGTTGTCTCATCAGAGCATTGTCGTCAGTATGAACGGTAGTGCGGTTCTAGATTCGTATGGCGTTCGACCGACTATGATGTCCAGTGACCGATTATGAGACTCATCGGTACGGGGAGACAAGACAAATACAAACCAATGAAATTGTACATGTAGAATGATACACCAATTGAATAAACATAATTTAAATTAATGATAATTAATGTATTACTAAATTTTAAATACTTTATTTTTTAACAGAAATGTCGAGTACTATCTACAACAAAAGATCTACTAATGTATTATGATTTTCCATTTGATACTTATTTGGCATAGCATCATTTTACGTGAACAGGTTTCTAAATAGAAGAGTGCAAAATCTTGAATAAATTGACAATATTTTAAATCAAAAGAAATCTAGCTACAAAGAATTCATCCAGTTTTCCATGACTCATAGCAACATATTTTGAAGTATGATTACCAGTACAGTATGATTAAGATACTTACACTTTAAACTTTGATATTGGAATTGAAATCGGGAAATGAAGTATTTAATTTAAATGCATATATTGCAATTGAAATCTATAAAATTCATGGCGATGCTACGATCAAGCTCGCTTCACGGCAACGGGGCAGGCAGGCTGTGTCGTAGCCAGGCATGGAAAATCATTTACCTTCATTTCATGCAATCATTTACATTCATTTGCCTCTAACTTTTTTCATCAACAGCAATCTGCAAAATGATGTATAGAGCTTTAGTAGGTTTTGTTATTAGCTACAACTTTTGCCCATAACTCAAATCTGTATCTCTTATGCATCACGAATTAAAGCGGGCAGAACTTGTTACTGCTTTTCAGTGAATGTAAAATACATTCACTGAAAAACAGTAGTGGCTTCTGTTCGCTCTGGTTCACCATACATAAGAGATACGAATTTGAGTTGTTAACAAAAGTTGTAGGTATTGACAAAACCTACAAAAGTTCTATACATCATTTTGCGGAATTCTGTTGATGAAAAAAGTTAGGGGTAAATGAATGCAAATGATTTTCCATGCCTGGTCGTAGCATCGACACGCATTTTGCAGGTTTGGTATTATGACAGTGAACATAACTTTATGTCAAAGTTAACTTAGTAAAAGTTGAGAACGTGGAACAAATCAGTAAGTTTCAGAACAATGGAACCATCTCAAATCTTGCCGTCAATAGTAATGACTGTATCGCTGTTGTTTATCTAGCAATATTATTTGAAATTTTCGGGGCATCTTATGCCTTCATCATCTTTTTTTGTGAATTCAATTTAATGAAATTGAAGTAACATGTTAGCTAGTTCTTGTCTACTTATTTTTCTAAATTAATTTAATTAAATTCATATTTTTGGTAAAACAACAACTTCATTTCCACACACGATTTCAAGACATGACGATCAGTTTTAAGAATGTACAATCAAAACTAATAAAAGTTGAAGTTTAACATTAACTTAAGTGTGAAATGAATTAAGCAACTGGCTAAAAATCTCAATAATAAAGAAGAAAAAATGCCTTAAGTCTAAGATCTCATAAAATTTCAAAGCAGTGAACCATGAAATCGGGGAAACCGGAAAGAGTCGAGAATTCGAAATCACCGGAAAAAACTCATCGTCATCATTTGCACTAGTGACGAAAGTCGCTTCAACTCTCAGAATAACCCCCATTTTCGTATTTTTTTTGCAAATAATATATAACATTGTTGAGCTTTAAAAATTCTCGAGATTCTTCCCTGCCCTTTGGTTCAGTGAAGGTTAGGGCGCAGTCTGCCAGGTTAGTCGAGGCAGATTTCATGTGTGAGTAAGTAATGACACATTGGTCATTGTTATGTGCAATTCACTGTAAAATGTACGCTTCATATTTCACCACATGTAGTTCCAAAGAGCCTGAATGAAATGTGGCGCTGACGAAGATCATTTGAAAATACGATATGACGGAACATTGATACGATTTGTATAAAACACAAGTAAATGCTTCCAAAAATTAGTTGGGATAACATATTAAAAACTGTGTCAATCTTGAATAAAAAAAATTGATGTTGCATTGAAGTACTTTGAATCGTGTTAAAATTAAATGTTCCCTCTTTGACATCCGTCGAGCTATTGTGAACGGCCATACCGTTGTGGTTATATCACAGCCAGGGCGTCACAATATCAGCTTCAATTGACCAAATCTATGCGACGAAGAGACTGCTGGCTTTCTTTTTCTGTTAAAGTCGAACAGCTTCGCAGCATTCTAGAACCTCAGTCGGCGTGCACAAACAAATGTTCAATCGCTTGTCTCTCTTTCTCCCGTCGCTCCATTGGTCTTCCTTTCAAGCTTTGTCGCAACGGATGAGCGAAAGAGCGCTCGACTTTGATAGTTTTCTCTTTCATGAAACACATCAACAGAGGTTTCATGACGTATATGACGGAAATGAAATAACACATTTAAAGCATTTCTCACGTGAAAACACGTGAAGATTACACGTGATATTTTTAATTTATCTTCCATCCATATATTTATCTTAAAAAAAATAACGAAAACGGGACATAACGCATTTTAAACAAATTGAAAGAGCGGTGATAGAGTCTTCGTGAAAGGGGATTGAAAGCCATAATGAGGTTCGTTTAACTAGAAAATCGACGTTAGTTACATTGAAAGCGATGAGCAAAGCAACGACGAGAAGTTCCACAGCCAGCCTTTCCTTCTAAGCGTCCTGCTTTTTTATTTTCGTTTCTTGCTGATAGTCTAGCTAGGCGTTACAGAAATGAAGTGTCAAACACGTATGTATGAGAGAAACAAAACACGAGTTCATTTTAGAGCTTCGAAATTGTAGAGCCCTGATCACAGCATTGCTAATAATGTCTATATCTATATCTTTTCCGGTACCATGGAGTCGACAAAGTAAAAGTAAAAGGAGAACAGCAAAATGAAGTACATGCGATACTACAATGGAGTGATGCTCGTTAAGAAAATACCCGAGAATGGGCAATGTCAATATATATACACTTGAAAAAATAATGTACATTTAGGTGCTCTGAGACTGACATACACTGGAGTCGCTTTTTACGCGGTTTTTTTTTACACGGTTTTTTTTTACGCGGTTTTTTTTTACGCGGATTTCGGAATTTACGCGGTTTTTTTTACGCGGATTCCGGAATTTACGCGGTTTTTTTTACGCGGATTTTGGTTTTTTTTTTACGCGGATTTCAGAATTTACGCGGTATATCGCTTTTTACGCGGTTTTTTCTTACACGGTCTTTTTTCACTCGGTTTTTTTTTTACGCGGATTTCGGAATTTACGCGGTTTTTTTTTACGCGGATTCCGGAATTTACGCGGTTTTTTTTTACGCGGGACGTATCACCCGCGTAAAAAGCGACTCCAGTGTATACGAGTGTCAATTTTGACATAAAATTGAGTCATAACAGACGCGCAATTCAACTCAATCAAACGTACTTTTTGTCGAGTAACGAACTTTTCCGGTCTCGCAGCACTTAATTTTATATGACATCAGTGGCGTTTCCTTAACCTCAATCTACCAGTGCAACAACTCTCAAAACATAAACAATTATCAACATATTGTTTGCAACGGATAGATATCGAGCAAACTAGAAGATTAAGTGTATTTTTCAACCAATTCGAGTATGCACAGGTAAAAAGTGAGGTTACGGGACACCACTGCATGACATATTTGTGTACGTCTGATCCTTTATGTCAAAGATGGATTCCGTCACGTGTAAAATTAGTTATTTCTAAGTGTGTGTATATATATAAAACAATACTGGGTTTGGGAGGGACCATCAGGGCACCCGATTGAAGCGATTTGGACGGGGAGAGTGAGAATGTCAACTCCCTGTTGATAACATTTCGTGGATAAAGGGCAGGCTTTTCTCCCCACTCATTGGGGCATGGCATCTTCCTGTTTGGGGGCTCGTCTTTTTGACCAATTGTGCGATCATGTTGCTGGAAGGAGATTCTTTACTGTCCCGTAGATGCGTGCAGACGACTTTGCCTATCGATCCACCCAATCCGTTTTTGGCCCTGCATACAGCGACATGTTGAGAACACCCAGAGATTATTAAGCTTGATCAAGACAAACAGAGAAGAGAGCCCCCTGCTAACGGACTTAGTTCCCGTGCTACAGTGGGTGTAGAACCCTACCATTAGACTGGTGCAAGATTTGAAATTTTCGCTCCACAGTGCTCAAACGGTTACAAATTGGATCCTGGTTAGGCTCCCAAAATTTGAACTTATTTAGTAAGAAACTGACTGGGCACAAACCATTTGAAGTTTATATAGAAATTACTATGGGAAAACCAAAATTTTGGATCATATCTATCTCAAAATTCACCAGTTCACTCTGCTAATGAAATGATAGCTGCGCTTAATGAAAATTTTCTCAGCTACAACTTTGTTCAAGACCACTTTTCTTTTAAAAGTAAGGAACAGGAGTTATTAATGGTTCAAGTCACTAGTGTCTTATGATTATGCTCAACCAACTGTTCAGCAGGCAACATTGGTGTTAATGGAGCGTAGAATAGGTCACAAAAACCATGGCTACTATGTCACACTGCAGAATACAGTGTTGCCCACAATACAGCTGCTTAATCATGCCATAAGATTATCAGTTTCTTAATCAATTAATAAATATTTAGTTTGACGCTTGGCTTAAAGACGATCTTGTGCAAAGTTGTAGCTGAGAAAATTTTCCATAATAATAGCGATAGAATTTGTTAACAGTGCAATATGGAAAAAAGGCTAGAAGACAGTGATTTGGGTTTCCCATAAAGGGTGATACGGTCAAAATTTGGTCAAGGGAAAACGCGTGTAAATCGGTGAAATCGTTTATTTAAAAAATCAAATTAAATTTCTTTTTCAAGTTCAATTAGTATAAAATTCAGGAAAAATATTCAGTTAGGCTTCCGTTTTTCCAAATCCGAATTGCCGGGCCTTATCCCTGCCATCAGATTTTGTACAGCCACCTTGTCCACCTTCTTCGCCGCAGAAAGCCAGTTTGCCTTGAACTGCTGCTCGCCCTTAGCAGTTTTTTTGGTCTTCTTTAGGTTCCGCTTGACAATAGCCCAGTATTTCTCAATTGGGCGGAGCTCTGGCGTGTTGGGAGGGTTCTTGTCCTTGGGAACCACCTGCACGTTGTTGGCGGCGTACCACTCCATGGCCTTTTTACCGTAATGGCAAGATGCCAAATCCGGCCAAAACAGTACGGAACAACCGTGTTTCTTCAGGAAAGGCAGCAGACGTTTATTCAAACACTCTTTCACGTAAATTTCTTGGTTGACAGTCCCGGAAGCTATGAAAATGCTGCTTTTCAAGCCACAGGTACAGATGGCTTGCCAAACCAGATATTTCTTTGCGAACTTTGACAGTTTCATGTGCTTGAAAACATCTGCTACCTTTCCCCTTCCTTTTGCCGTATAAAACTCCTGTCCCGGAAGCTGCTTGTAGTCGGCTTTGACGTAGGTTTCGTCGTCCATTACCACGCAGTCAAACTTCGTCAGCATCGTCGTGTACAGCCTCCGGGATCGCGCTTTGGCCGTCGTATTTTGTTTATCATCGCGATTTGGAGTCACTACCTTCTTGTAAGTCGATAGTCCGGCTCGTTTTTTGGCTCGATGCACGGTTGTAGACGATACACCCAGCTTATTTGCGGCATCTCGGAGAGAGAGGTTAGGGTTTCGCTTGAAACTACCGGCAACTCTCTTTGTCGTCTCAGCGGCTTCCGGTTTTCGATTTCCCCCGATCCAGACTTCCTGGCTGTCGACAAACGTTCCACTTTAATTACATTTGTAACGGTTGATTTGGCAACTTTTAGCAATTTTGCCAACTTTGCGTGCGAGTAGCTCGGATTTTCGCGATGCGCGAGCAAAATTTTGATACGCTGCTCTTCTTGCTTGGACGGCATTTTGACAACTGAAGAGTGAATTCCAAAATCAAAATAGGAGCAACATTCTACACACACACACACCTTCAAAATGAGGGGTGTTCAGGTTTTTTAAATGCAAAATTGAAAGAAATACGTCAAGTTGATATTGACCAAATTTTGACCGTATCACCCTTTAGTAATTTCCATATAAACTTCAAATGGTTTGTGCCAAGTCAGTTTCTTACCAAATGAGTTCAAATTTTGGGATTAGTCAGGCCCCGATTTGGAACCGTTTGAGCACTGTGGAGCGAACATTTCAAATTTTGCATCAGTCTACCCTATCATGCATCATGCATCTAAAAATTCTCGAGATTCTTGGACTAGACTAGATTTTTTTCGTATGAATTTTAAGCAGATTTAAGAATGGATAACACCAGGGTTTTTTTTAGAGAAAACACCAAGGTTTTTTAAGGGAAAATCAAAGGAAGTTTTGGAAAGAATGAATGATTTCAAACTTTTTTTTTTATTATGGTCACTTTAACGCTCTTGGGTCATTCGTGACTTGTCCGGGGGTGAGATTAGAACTCGTGACTTTGGCGTGAGAGGTACGCCGGGGTCGCCCCCAATTTCAAACTTTATCTCCACTTGCTTCAGTTCAGAGTAACATTTTTAAATTGCTCTGTGGAAAATTCCAAATCAATTGTGAAGAGGATCCCAGGATCTGTGAAATACGAAGTAAATCGAATCACGAAACGAATTTCTAGAGAATGTTAAGAAATTTCTAAGCAAATAAGGACAGTAGAAGAATTTAGAGGGGAAGTCCAAGATAATTCTGAACAAAATTTCAAGACAATTCTGAAGTGAATTGTTTGGGAATACAAAAGATAATTGCAACGAATTTTGAATATATTCATAGCAGGAATCTTCGGCGAATTCCTAGAAAAAGCTTTAAAATTCAAAGAAAATCTTAAGATGAATTTCATGTGAATTTTTTTTTATGGATCTAGAGAGAATTTCTAGACTGTTATACATATTTGTTTCATACTGTTATAAATGTTTGTTGTATCAGAAAGAATCTCAATCTTATTTTAGAAGCATTCTGGAATAAACGCTGGGAAAAGATTCAAAAGGAAATGTTTGAGAAAATTCAAATAAAATCCTGTAAAGATTTTCAATTAAATTTTCATTGAAGTTAAAATATGGACAAATATGAACACAGTTCCGAATTCGACCAAAGAAAAATGCTGCTGTCTTAGTAGTAAACCATTTTACCTAGTGATTCTAGCAGTTTTCTGTTTTATGCCTAATTTTAATTTTTATTCCATAACCGAAAAAAAAGGTTTTTGACTAAAATTGGAAGAGTATTTATTTTAATTTAATTTAATCTATAAATGACAAACACTATTTCACCACACATATTTTTTAGTATAGTCGACAAAGACGTAGTTCTACGTTCAAATTCCAAAATACGGCAACATCGGGAAAACCGGAAAATTGCTAATCGTAATTCACACGAGATCTAGAAACTTGTAAAAGTTCCAAAATCCCAGATTTAGAAGAATGAAGTCTCAACCATTTGATTAATTTCAAGTTCGCAACCCTAAATTTAAAAGTTCGGCGTTTCAAATATATTTGCCTTCCATGTCCGGAATATTTAATTTTAAATTAAACACCTTAAACTATGAAGTTTTTTTTTAAATCTAGGCAGGGTTGCTTCCACTCACTTGCTATAAAAAAATATTTTTCGGAATTATGCAATCATTAGATGTTATAATGCTATGTTGCACTTGTAAGTAACAGGAAGAGGGTGTAATGTATGTGTTTGACTCATGAAACCTGCCAATTTCGCTTTGAGCGCGTCACAATCAGCGATCTTATGATTCGTGAGCGTTCACTCAGAGTGAGCGCTCACGAGTCGTAAAATCGCTGATTGTGACGCACTGAAAGTAATATTGATAGATTTTATGTGTCAAACATATACTTCATGACCTCTTCTTGTAACTTACAAGTACTAATTAGCATTATAATATTTCATGATTACATAATTCCGAAAAACATTTTTTTATAGCAAGTGAGTGGAAGTAACCCTGAATCTAGGATCATTTAATTTTCTAAGCATGAAATCAAGTCTAAATCTCAGGATTTCAATTTTTCTCCAAACCTGTAATCTTGACCTTTTTCTGTGTCCAATTGTGGAAAAATTCAATTCTTTTATTATCTTCTGCAGAACACTCTCTGCAATGTTCCTCATATTATTAATAATTTCAGCAATTTCTTGAAAAGTATTCCCGAAAATATCATTCGGAATTCCCATTAATTCTTCGACATGCTTCTTACAAATTCATTGGGAATCTTTTTTAAATTTTCTGAAAATTATCACCGGAAAATCTATGGAATATTTTCCAAAAAAAAATGTGTTTGAACTATCTTCGGAATTCAGAATTAAATTTTCTTGGAATTTGCGTTGGAATTACTATGAAATTTTTCTCAAAACTCTTTTGTAATACTCCTTAGAAGAATTATGTTCAGTATTATTTTTCTTAGAAAGGAAAACCTCAAATTAAATTTGTTGCATGTTTAATTGTCCTATTTTTTATTGGAATTTGGATGTTGATCATTTTCAAGTTAATTTGCATTTCAAATGAAAATGCATAAATGGTTTAAATTATGTTTCAGAAAAGCTATGCCGCTTTTATTCATTAGAATCTCATAATGTGTTTTATTATGTTCACTAAATAGTCAGAAGTTATACTACCAAGAACATAAGCAACTGAAGGTGCTTTTTTAAGGGTACAGACGATACTCCTTAGCTCAGTTGGTAAAGGTGCTGCTACGAAACAAGTTTATGCTGGATGAAGCTGGGTTCGATTCCCGTCCAGTCAAATAATTTTTCGGGATGACGAAGGGTAGTATGGATTCAGATGGACAGTGTCACGGAGGATTCATTACATTCCCAGGGGGATTCCAGTCAATCACACAGGGGATTTATGATAGTCGTAGTAGCAGTGGCGTCGCGTCCACATGTGCAACCTGTGCACGACACAGGTGTAAATAATTTAAAAAAAAAATGCGTTTAAATTTTTATAGATTTCTTCTTCTTTCTTCTTCTTCGCATTTCAAGCTTATTGCATATTGCATATTAGCTTATTGCGTGCTCTCAACTTAGTGTTCTAGATGCACTTCCACAGTTATTAATTGAGAGCTTTCGATGCCTGTACCATTTTTGCATTGGTATAATTGTGTGGCAAGTCCAATCATACTTCTATGCCCAGGGAAGTCGAGAAATTTTCCTACCCGAAAAATTCCTAGACCGGACCGGGAATCGAACCCAGCCACCTCCAGCATGGTCTTGCTTTGTAGCTACGCCTTTACCGACTGAGCTAAGGGAGGCCCCCTTTTTATATAGATTTGATGGTCACATTATAGCTGTACTTCTTTACGCCAGACCACAAGTGACCATGAATACACTATTTTATAGTGTGGCTCAATTAAATCTTCGACCTTGATTTGCTTCAAAAAGGATTAAATTCAGTTCGGATGGTCTGCCTAATCCCTAATGCATTGATTTCTAAGCATGTCGATATCACTACCATGACAAAACTCGTTAAAGAGTGCTCCTAAAAGAGAGCTTTTTTGGTTGGCAGGTGGCATGTTTGTGAATGGTTAAATGCCTGTTGTAAGCCTAACAGTCCGTCTATAACCTCTTGAAACATACCACAAATTTCCCACAATACATGGCGGTTTGCACCACTAGTTGTAATTGAAACTTTCAGCAGTCACGCGTCAAACGGGAGCAACACGGAAACAGCAATCTGGTACACTTTGGACGTTATCATACCTGCAGACCGGTTTGAATGTGCGAGTTTAAATTAGAAGAACACTTGTGATGTATGGGTGCCTAAAGCGTGCATTTCTCGCTGTGCACTTGGATATCTGATTGCAGACAAAGAGAGTAATGGAGAAAGAGAGCACAAAAGCTCGCTCTAACTCTCTTGTCAGTTGTAAATCTCTCAATTACCGATGGTTGCACCGGTGCGCCTGTCAAAACTTATGAGTTTCCCATGGTTCATTCTGATAGTGTTGTTCTGATGAATTAAGAGTTGATTAATTCAAGTTTGCTACCCAGAGGACTTCATGAATTTTCTCTAGATTTTGACACTGTTTTGTATCAAAAAATGTTTTCGGTTAGTGATTAATATAGTAATTGAGAATATGTCCCTCGAATTCATGGAGCGTTGAAACATAAAACAAAAACTAATATGTGGTGGTAAATTATACCGAACAAAGTTTGGTGCACAGGTAAACAAATGAGGCACGCGACGCCTCTGCTTAGTAGATATTCCAAATAAGCCTAGGGGAGATTTCAGACAATCCCAGAGCGGGTTCCCAACAATATCAGACTTCGGACAATGCAAAGAGGGAATATGGCCTATCCCAGGGAAGAATCCGGACAATTCCAGGGAGGGTTTCAGTCAATATTAAGGGGAATTCATGACAGTCCAGGGGGATTCCAAACAATCCCAGGAGGGATTCCGGACCAAAATGGTAGGATTCCAGTCAATTCGAGAATGAAAAAAAAAAAAATAGATGTGGTGGTTCCTGCATCCCTTCGACCATCGCTCATTGACAATATTTATAGTCAGAACTAACCTATTTTGACCTGGGATGAACAACTAAATAAAAGACCGCAATCAACAATGTTCCTTTTGTGGTAAATATGGATCATCACAACAACAACAGACGATGAAAATTCAACCCGTTCCTGTTCACCCTTTTCCGCTCGTGTCTAATGATGTATTTTTGCAGGAGTATCAGGGGAATCACCGTAAGTTTCTGGAGAGAGTTGACCCTAACTCGCAGCTCGCAGGCAAAGAATCTCCCAAGCGACACAGGTAGGCACTTGTGAAACAATCTGTGAGAAATTCCCGGCCGATACTGGAGGAATTGGGTGAAATGGAAAATGATTTCCACTTCCAGCGGTAGCCAGTAGGACTTTGAAGGGTTATCTGAATATACTGTTGAAACGGACAGTTGATGAAACTTCCGTTGAACGATTGAAGAAATTTTGCGGAAGAAGGTGGAAGATTCTTGCAGGACAAGTTTAAAAACTTCCGCTCCCAGAGAAATCATAAGAATCCTTCCGAAGAAGCCGGTCGAAATTTTCAAGGGAAATTCGAAAGAAACTGTCCCAGAAGTGTCGAAAAACCTTCAGAGGGAAATCCTGACAAAGTTCAAATTTTAATAAATAACTACCGAATATTATATCTGGTCATTGGATCAAAATATTTCCCGATTCCCGAGAATTCCCGGCAAGAGTTTTCAGCTATTTTTTGATTCCCGTGTAGCCAGAAACAGCCGAAAATGGGAACACTAACACCACGACATCACCAAAAGCTTCAAAGACATTACGTTTTAGCCATCGATCCCTAGAAAGCAAACCAAACAAACATTGGCAGTTACATAAGAGCTTATTTAGGCAAAAATAAGCTCCTTCAGCTTAAAAATAGCTTATTCAGGTTTGATTCATTTTCATTTTTCATTTTGCAGCGTTTGGTGGGGCAATGGGAGCGTAAGTCAATCCAAAGCCGAGGATAAAGGAAGGGTAATGGCTGAATAGTCTATGCGGACCACATGGGAAAAGGAAGGGATTGAAGAGGTCGGTTATTGGGGGGTTTTGAGGAAATGACACATAGTACTAGATTTGTGATGCAAAACGTAAAGAAACCGAAAATCCATCTCCTACTGATTCATCCTTTCACATCTATACCAAATTGATATTTTAAAGCAACCATCAAAATAAACAGACAATATATGAAAAGGCTAGTTGCCAGTTGCTTTAAAGGCTAGTTGCCTCCCTAAGCGGACCCCCCGCATCCTAACTCTTTTGTTAATCTACTTAATGTTATTAGGCTGTCTAAATTTTCTTGTTTAAGTTCTTTTGATGATTATGATATCTCATTAGTCTAATTTAATAAATAATTGAAATCTCTAATTTACCTAATCAATCATAACTCATGCTTAATTAAGTACCTCAACTGCTATGTAATCTAAAATTTAACGTGTTTCAACTAATTTTTACTTTGATTTATATTTATTATATTTTAGATCGACCCAGGTGACACCTTCAAGTGACTAAAATGCTTCACTTTGAAATTAGTTTCCTAGCTGATTTTTAAATTATATAGGGTATATGCTCCAACTACACTCACACGTTTCCACTATGTCGTTCCACAAAATAACGTATGAATATGTCACGATAGAAGCACGCCACAGTGGACATCCCGAGCCATAGTTCAAACACTTATCGCAAATCAAAATGAAGCACATATAAGATTAGTTGCAATACCATGTACAAAAATGATTTTTAACATTGTTCCCTGAGGAATACCTCAATGAAAACAACAATGAAAGCTTGTAACGCAAGTAGAAGGAGCACTATTGGGCACTCTCTGAAATATTTCAATAGTTATAGTTCCCTTGCAAACCCAAATAAATCTACCTGCGTAAAAAAAATAAGAGTGATTTGCGGCAAAACCCGCCAGTATCGCACCCAACGTCAGTGCCTATGCGTAAGCGTACTACGAGGTGGCTCTCAAACAAAGGAGTAACAAGTGTGATACTATCACTTCAGGCTAGAACTTTGGTTCTCTTATGCAATGGTATCAGAGAGGGGAAGCTCAGTAATCCTCATCGCATGCTCATGACGCTATTCTGGCATTGCATGAGCCAACGATTCTAGTCTAGTCTAGTCTAGTCTAGTCTAGTCTAGTCTACACATACACAGCCAGTACTTGAAAGAATCCTGGAAAATGATACATCTATCATTTTTCTTGTCATTATTAATGCCTGCTGCACATCAAGGATGTGAAACAAACAATAAAGCGGCCAGGCCTACTGTGTAGCGTTTAGTTAATTTTTGTGGAAGTGAATGTTTACCATGTCTACTTAATAAGTATAGACAGTGGTTAACATTTAATCCACAGGTAATCAAAGAGCGGGGACATACCGTACCAACCGCTCCGTATGCTGGATTTGAAAATAGGCTATATAAATCGTTGGGAGTGACAGAGCTAAGAAAGTTAATGTACACTCCTTGGTTGTCCGATCTCCTGGGATGGAACACAGGTATTTACCCCTTGTGTTCGAGCGTACAGTCCTCCCTCCGTACAAGCGTGGACGGCACCGCCAACCCACTGCCATCCCTCAATCGATCCAGCCGACCTCAGTCGAAGGACAACAGAGAGCGGTGTGCGGACGTAACCTATACGGAGGGAATACTGTATTCGCCTAGGTTATAGCGCCCTTGCTCGCTACCATTTTCTTCTAGCGGTTGGGACCTGAGCACTAACTCTTGTCCTAGCCCTATATGGCATATGGTTATAGCGCCATTACTCGCTTTCTGAAAAGAGAAGAAGGGAAGGGAAGGAGAGGAAAAGGACTTGGGAAAAGGAAATGCGGAATTCCTTTCCTCATTAGTATTTGTATCGTCAACTTTTATGAAAACTACATAAATCATTTTTCCTTGGTCAGAGGTATTATTACGACATTTGAATAAGATTGTCTTATCATTTGTTATTCAAAATTTAATGTTATAATGATCAACATAGCTTTGAATTATCTAATATAAATCGGTAACACTGTTCTGCAACCGATTATTTTTCTAATCCGAAAACTAAAAGTTACGAAAAAGCACTTAGGCCTTCATTAAGTTCCACTTTCACGCGACGTTCAATGTTTCGCGGTTTGCTCTTTACGCATTGTTCAGGCTATCATAACAAGCTATGACCAACGTGACGATTGCTTAAGCCCTGGTTAAACAAGTAAACAAGTTATTAGAATGAAATCATGTTCCCGAAAGCAGTCAACAATGTATCTTAAACCGGATCAAGCGTGCGCCCTATTTTTCTAAACATTCCGACGCGGTCCGCCCAATATCTATCAATTACGTTTTTCTACAATAGTAGCCTGGGATAAATCCTAATTCGACCAACACGTGTTTGTTGAAACATTATATTCTGCCTAATATCAGTAGTCAGTAGTCATTTGGAAACCTGTTACTATATTACCACATATGTATCCTTCTTTCATGAATTTGTCCACTGACTGGCAGTGGCATTATGGATAAAATCCTCCTGGAACCATCTTTTATATAAATAATTTCAAGAAGCTTAAATCCGGGAGTTAGAAGGTGACAGCTCTATCACAACTCCTAAAGCCCATTTCAAGAACGCAAGCATTCCGAAGCTTTTTTCGTATATGCTAAGCCCCGCTCCAATACATTTCAATGTAGGAATCATTAATAATGTACTGGGACTTTCAACCAAGCGGTATTGCTTGATTGACGCGTATTTAATGAGTTGGAAATGTTTGTAGTATCACTAGTACTAGTACTCGGAAATTAAGTATGAAAATATTGTAAAGGACAAAATGGAACGAACTCACCAAATCTGGCAATTGCATGAGCCAACGATTCCGGACCTAAACGAACCGTCTCCAACGCGCCACTATGAAGCATAAGATTAGGCCCGCCCACCAACGTCCAGGTTAAAAACTAGCCAAGTGGAGGGTAGCTTATTCAGATTTGATTCAGCTCAAATTGTTTGAAAGAGTCCTAAGCATCCAAGCATCTAAGGGTCTGGACAAGAGTCATCTAACTTAGATCTTTTAAATCATGAAAACTAAATCTTGAACTCAAAACATTTTGTCAGACGGTGATTGTTTGAACATCATTTGATGAAAAATATTAGACTACTTTGTTTATTTTTGAGTAAATATGAGTTACTCAAATTTATTCACTGCAAATATATCTAGATAGAGCTGGAATTAGGGCCTAACAGCTTTTGTAAACAATGACTTCAATCGATGATTTCTAGAAACTCCAAGACTTTCCCTATCCGATGGTTATGTTGGCCTGCGAAGTCATTGTTTACAAAAACTGTTACGCCCTAATTCCAGCTATATCTAGATATTAACTCTGAGCACAGTTGTCTTACCCCTTGGGTAATACACACTGCAATCTGGTTGTACAACCGCTACCATATACCGACCATATGTTCTGTGGAAAAACCATATCGGTTCTACAACCAAATTGCAGTGTGTATTGGCCCCCATTACGAGAGCTCTTAGAGTTTTACGTAAAATAAATCCCGACCGGGAATCGAATCCGCCATCTGCGTCATGACATCAGGCGCAACATAACCAAGGCAGCAAATTTCGCATTCCACATTTCGTCACACTTTTACCTAGGGAGAAGGGAACTCGCCATCGCAATTTATGCATCCGATGTCAATGTGTAAAATTTATGACCGTTTTCAAACATTCTATTGCTTCGGCACGTGCGCCCGGTCCGAAGAAATCTTCTTTTCCGTGGTGAGTAATCCAAATCGAAGCGGAACCATTCCAATCTCGCTCAAGACCGTTCAGGCCAAACTTGCGAGTTGACAGCATAAAAATTCCACCGCGTAACTTTGACCAATCATCTTGCTAAGCACACTTTCATGGTCGGATGTGTTTTCAAGTTGTGTGTGTCTTCGACTGCAAGTGGGTAGGTACCGCACCGTGCCAAGTGCTAAGCTTCATTAAAAACTTTCACCCAATTTCTCTTCGACTTTAGCCTTAGTTGGATCCGATGGGTAGTTGTTGTTGTTGTTGTTGTTGTTGTTGTTGCTATTGCTGTTGTTGTTGTTATTGTTGATTTTCTTTCGTTCGCGCTTCGCTTGCTCTATTATTTTTGCATCGCTCGTTTCCACTTCCTGTTGAATGGCGACTAGAAGAGCTAGGCAAGGGCGGTTGGTACCTACCTAGCTACCATCATTGGCGGGACCATGTTTGCTTGGCACCCAACTCGAATGCGCGCTTCATTGGTTGGCGATTACGTCGTTTTAGCACAAACTAGGTACATAGTCTGCTCTGGTGGAACTTGTTGGTTTCGATTTTCGCTGACCAAAAACTTTTTCTGATAGTGAATGGGTAGGGGCGAAGTGGTGGTGTTGGTGAAAGATGCGATGGCCATTTCCTTTTATGGCAAACTTGGTCGAGGCGGCGCTGGCTGTACCGAGAGCTTTGTACGGGTGGCATAATAGCATCGTCGCTGTTGTTGTGTAGTCATGCGACCGAAAGGTATTTGTGCGCGATGAAGTGGTGCGACTGCGAACAACCTTGAACGTGTGAAATGGTCTCGTGCATTGTGATTTTGATGCGTTTTTGCATCGGCAATTTCGTGTAAAAACGGAATCCTTTGGATAACTTGATCGAAGAACCTGGAACACTAGCTCATGAATTTACATTTCAACAAGTTGATTTCATTTACAATCAATCGACAATGTATTGCATTGTTGCCTGCAGCAACACTCTAATTAAAATTCCTCAACTTTCTTCTTCTTTTGGTCCTCTTTGCTCGATCAAGTCACGATCGTAGTCCGACAAAATGCGCCATACCAACCCAACCGAGCAAGATACTTGACCCGAAAAATCGACTCGGAATATAGCTCCGAAAAAAGAGAGCGAAACTGGCTGTGTAATAAAAAGTTAATCTTTTTCCAAAAAACGAATCCGAGTACCTACCACCCCACAACAGCGGAGGAAATGTTTGGGCTTGTCTGCCTCCCCCAAGGGAATCGTAAAAGAATACTGTATAGAATTGAAAACAACGAAAGAAAAAAACACCATATCAAACCGGCTCCGCCACGATACAATGAATGCGCGGTGATCGAACCGAACTCGAGAAGACGAACAGAAACCAGTTCTAATCCCGTGTCCAATCTCCGGTTGTTTTCCTTCCTCCCCCGCCGCCTCAGCCGCAGCAGCAGTTCTGTTTTCTTACTCATTGACTTTTCCTCTCCGGCTTCTTCGACGATTGCTGGGGTTTTATGTGGCAGCCGTTGTTTTCAGGAGAGGTTCAAGATTTATCACGATCCCTCTTTTGGCTTTCGGCATGTCGTGACCTCATTTTTTCTGTTTCACTCTTTCTTGGTTTTCGAAGCTGAGATTGGAGGAACTTTTCAATCTGTTATTGAGCTCTGCAGCAGTCCAGGTTTGTTTTAAGTTTTACAAACTCTATAATGGAATCTTGGGAAGGTTACGTAAAACTATGCTCCCTAACTAGCTAACATGTATGTCACGCGGACATCAGAAATTAATACAACATTCCCCCTTGAGGTATATTCAAATTGAACTTGTTAATTCTATAATCTACCTACTTAAGCATTACTTAACCCGTTTCGGTTCGACATATAAGTTACGGAATTTTGTGTAATTTTATGGAACTTATTCCTTATCCCAGATATATTCCGGTCTGCTTCCTTATAAGGCCTGAAAACCTGTGAGAAATTGCTTGCCTACGTAATAAAACTCACATTTTGTGATTCTCTGAGCCAATTTTGGTCAAATGTCCCATACGAGGCCAGTTTCAAGGAACTTTGAGGCTGGACCTCAGATGATTTGTTCTACTAGATCAACCAAGACTGGGACATTGTCTGTAGTATCGAAATGTGCCCAAACATATTCATGCTGTTTATGTGCATCACTGGGTAACTGCCAAGATTTGGGAGGAGGAGATATGACCGGACGAGTAGATGGAAGGTGTCGTATGCCCAATCTACAAAAAGGGCGCTGGATTGCTGCAACTACCGCGCGATCACACTGCTAAGCGCCGCCTACAAGGTACTTTCTTAAATTCTATGCCGCCGCCTGTCACCATTTGCAAGAGAGTTCGTGGGGCAATACCAGGCGGGATTCATGGGTGCCCGCGCTACCACGGACCAAATTTTCGCGATTCAGAAGGTTCTGCGGAAATGCCGCGAATACAACGTGCCCACACATCATTTGTTCATCGATTTCAAATCCGCATACGACACAATTGATCGAGATCAGCTATGGTAGTTTATGCACGAGTACGGATTTTCGGATAAACTAACGCGATTGGATCGAGTGATGTGCGTTGTTCGAGTATCGGGGACACTCTCGAGTCCCTTTGAATCTCGAAGGGGGTTACGGCAAGGTGATGGACTTTCGTGTCTGCTATTCAACATCGAGTTAGAAGGTGTGATCAGAAGAGCAGGAATAGACACGAGTGGCACGATCTTCAGGAAGTCCATCCAGCTTCTTGGCTTCGCCGACGATATCGACAACATGGCACGGAACTTTGAGACGATGGCGGAAACGTACATCAGACTGAAGGCTGAAGCTAGGCGGATTAGACTTGCCATCAACGCATCAAAGACAAAATACATGAAAGGAAGTGGTTCTAGGGAAGACACTATTAGCCTCCCACCCCGAGTTCAGATTGACGGTGACGAAATCGAGGTGGTCGATGAGTTTGGGCTCACTGGTGACCGCCGAAAATGATACCAGCAGAGAAATTCTAAGACGCATTATGGCAGGGAATCGTGCCTACTTTGAACTCCGGAGGACGCATCGGTCGAATAAAATTCGCCGCCGCACGAAGTTGACTGTCTACAAGACGCTGATTACACCGGTAGTCCTCTACGGCCACGAGACCTGGACTATGCTCGTGGATGACTAACGCGCCCTTGGTGTTTTCAAACGGAAGGTGTTGCGTACCATCTACGGTGGAGTGCAGATGGAAAACGGAACGTGGAGGAGGCGAATGAACCACGAATTGCACCAGCTGCTGGGAGAACCATCCATCGTCCACATTGCAAAAATTGAGCGGCTACGGTGGGCTGGACACGTCGTAAGAATGCCGCACGACGAGGCAGTGAAAATGGTTCTAGAAAGCGACCCAACAGGAACAAGAAGAAGGCAAGGTGGATCGACCAAGTAGAAGGCGACCTGCGGACCCTTCGCAGAGTACGAGGCTGGCGAAGTGTGGCCACGAATCGAGTAGAGTGGAGACGACTTCTTCGGACAGCAGAGGACAACAAGGAGATGTTCTATGTTCTCCAAATCGTCCTGGAGCTTAGGTCAGATGATGAATTAGATCAACCAAAACAGGCGCAATTTCTGTTGTTTCATAATACAGTCAACTCTCTACAACTCCATATTGAAGGGATTTGACTATTTGGATAATCAAGCACTGGTTGGATATCAGCAAACGCGTATTCGTTGATGTATAATGAACTCATTTGTTCATTTCGCTCGTACGTCACATCGAAGATATTCAAAACAAACGCAATTCATCTACACTGGGTTGAAGCGCTACTTCTTGCGTGTGATGGTAAATGATAAAATCAGACACTGGTCTCAACATTAATTGAGGAGCTTGGCTAGCTTTATGGCTGCCACTTTTGCTTACTGAATAGAAGATAGTCTGTATAAGACGCGTATGGTTCATTCCAGCTCAAGTGGGTACAGAATTAAAAAAAAAAAAGTTGTGGGCGATGTCAGCGATTTGACCCAAACTTGGCCAAAACGCTTACTTGGGCATTCTGAACAAACGCCTTTTTTTTATTTTGCTCTGAAGTTCCTAGATCCCCCTCGGTTACAACCCTGGATTTTCGAGATTTTTAAAAATGTCATCTTTCAGAAGAGATTACTCCAAGACCAAATAAGCTATTCTTGATCTTAGAACGTCAATTTGAAGGGTTTTTAGTGTAGGTTCTTAAAGGTGTACCCACATTTTGTTTTTGTTATAGTAACTACAGTAAACAGACTGATTACCGTCAAATATCCAAATTGTCAAAAAATTGACTATTTTCACCACGGGCGGGATTTTATTTCTTAATATTCTGGGCTCAAATTTCCACCACACCTTGGAAAACTCTTCTACTTGATGTGTTTCCAAGGGCAAATGATTTAGACAAATAGTTTTTGAGATATGACCAGATGAGTGAGAGGTAGTTTTGAGCTTTTCTGGTGGAAAATCAATGTGATTATTTTTTTTGTAATTCTTCACGACGATGGCACAATAATATTTTAATGTTATTTTTCACATGTTCTGGGCAGGATTCTTATTATAAGAAATCATATTAGCTAATTTATTTACTTGTGTGAAGGAATTCAAGAAAACAAAATATTAGTAACATTGATTTTTCACTAGAGAAGCTCAAAATTACCTCTCGCTCATCTGGTTATATCTTAAAAACTAGTTGTCCAAATAATTTGCCCTTGGAAACACATCAAGTAGAAGAGTTTTCCAAAGTGTGGTGAAAATTTGAGCTCAGAATATTAAGAAATAAAAAATCCCGCCCGTGGTGAAAATAGGCAATTTTTTGACAATTCGGATATGTGACGGTAATCAGCCTGTTTACTGTAGCACTATAACAAAAATAAAATGTGGGTCACCTATAAGAATCTACAATAAAAAACCTTCAAATTGACGTTCTAAGATCACGAATAGCTTATTTGGTTGTGGAGTAATCTCTTCTGAAAGATGACATTTTTTAAAAATCTCGAAAATCCAGGGTTGTAACCGAGGGGATTTAGGCACTTCAGAGCAAAATAGAAAAAAAGGGGTTTGTTCAGAATGCCCAAATAAGCATTTTGGCCAAGTTTGGCTCAAATCGGTGACATCGACCACAGGTGGTGTACCCACTTGAGCTGGAATGACCCGTATTTAAATTCGGTTAGAGGAACGAGTACGTAACATAAATAAATAATATTCGAGTTTAAGGAAGACGTGTTGGTCGTAAATCTATAACAAATCGTTCTTAGTAGTTGCAGGGATGGTAGCGATCAATGCTGTCAAAAATAGTGATTTTAGTGACCATATTGTGGCTTCTATGTGTTTGAATGATGAATCACCCAATTATTCAGTCATCGAGTGAAGAATCTTTTCAATCATCATTCAATGCTCCTAATTAGACGAATAACACTCACCCCAACCCAAGTGGTTGCAAAATGACAGCACCGTCCAGTGCCCAAAACGGTGACAATCTTCCCAGGGTCGTGATGTGTCAACAACCAGCATACATACCTGCAACGAGAGAAAGAGACAAAAAATACACATCATTAGTAAAACTGCTTCTTCTGACCAGCGCAAACGAAAAATCAACAGTCAAAGTGCGTCCAGTTAGTGCAAAACTACCCGGTTGCCTTCCCCAATTTAGAGGTACCTCGCTCGTAGTCAGACTCAGTGTGGGCTGCTGATGGGCTACCCAAAAAAAGAAACCCAAACCATCGCGTCGTCGTGCGTTGTTGTCGTCCATTGATAGGCATCTTAATTGCTTCGACACAGACTTACACGCACACACACTGAGAGTGAGTCAAGTCGTCCGCATGCCGACTCGGAAAGAGGCTACATTCACTCTCGGTTTCTTCTTGGACGCCCCTTCATAGCCGTATGCACACGCACCGTTGGATCAAGTCTCGGGGCCCCCGGGGGTTTGTATTTATGTTGCGTCATCGAAAAATGTTCATTCCTGCAAACGAGGAAATTTGCGCACCAACCGGAGGAGACCGGGTACGATTTTGTAATCGTCAGCAGCCGGTCAATCTGATGAGCTGGGCAGGAATTGAAAGTTGAGCTTTCTCCCCGCCGGCCCCAAACGGGTTCAAAAAGTTTAATTATTACTGCTGAATCCTACCGAAAAAACGAAGGACTACCATCCCGAGGAATTCGGTTACACTTTTTGCTGATGCGTGGCAACTTTTTGCATGCCGACGGCAGTCGTTTTAAGTAGGGTAATAAAATCGTTGCCGTTTTTTTTTTCGAGGTTAAACCAGACCAATGCCGGACTGACTGAAACTTAATTGCTATTCCAAGATGCAGTGAATAGCACGATGATCGGTGTCAAAGTCGACTTTTATGTAGCAAAAAGAGGTTCACGGGCAGTGAAAATTTCACCAGGACAGTTATTGGACTTTGCCTTGTAAAATTTTCATCAAGATTTCATTTAGGCTAGCTCGTTGAGATGACTTCAGACGCTTTAGCCGAATGTTCCTAGGTGTAGATGGAAGTTTTCTTGGGTACAAACTGAATGCATGTAAAAGAAAGAGCTTTCTGTGCTGAGCAATGTTTATTCAACGGATACTTTTGTTGTTCTAAGTCAAGAATTAACAAATATTTTTATACATTCAGCCCCCTGATTGGAACCAGATTTTTTTTCGAAACCTTAGTAAATTTGTGAAAAGATATGACAAATTCGAGATCACAGGCCAGGGAAAAACATATCATCTGGACAAATTTTGCAGATAACAGACTTCAACCACTAGATCCCGGAGTTGACAAAAAAAAAGAAAAGAAAATATTAGTGATTGGACAACAACTCTTCTTGTCAGACTTCACACGCTCATTTTAATTAATCTTTAAAACACTAATTTGTTACCTAGTCAAGCTGTAATTTGATGTGATTATTTAAAGGCAAATTCTTTACTCTCAACCAGTGTTCAGAGCTCAAATCTCATGCGTGAGTTTATCCACTAATGAGTTTTGCCTTGCAAAATTGAACTGCGCAAAAATAACCGATGAGTTTTCAGGGTAAAACAAACATTGTTTTATATTTTGGCGTTGTTGCATCTATCCGTGGATGGAAACCTAATACAACATTCTTAAACATGCTATCAATTGACGTTTTAGGCTGAAATGATGTTTTTATGTTGTAAGTGTGAGTGCGTGGAAATGCATGAGATTTGAGAATGATTTTCCGAACACTGCTTTCATAATTCCGTGCATTCCTCAGAACTTCTGTAAAGCTCCTAAAATTGTTGTGAAGGTAATGGAACTTCACTGAAGAACTCTAATATTGTATAAAGTTAATTACCAGTGGTGGCAAAATCATCAATCAAATAATATTTTTCTGCTCTCATACGCGTGATATTGGAACAAAATATCATGCTTGATATTGATTTTACAAGCTCCTTTAATATTGCGAGACTATTCACAGCGTGCAAAAATCAAGCTGAGAGCTGGCTCGACACAAAAATGATTCCGTTTCACATCGTTTTCTTAGAAAGAGAAAGTATAGTTTGCTATCTCTCTTTACTCTTCACCGATGGCAGACACGAAGGGACTGCTGCCAGCCGTTATGGAGGCTTCGGTTGTGTTCGGGTGTAAAGCGAAAATCATTAAACTCAATCTCACCACAGTTTGGTGAGATTTGCAGCTGGTGAGTTTTGTTAGCTTGATATTCCAGTTTTCAAAATCAACCGCAGTTGTTTGCTTTTTGATTTTTGTCTACGAAAATCAAGCGTGATCTTGGGCATTGGTGAGATTTGATTTTTTGGTATTTTTCCAACACTATTAATTGCAAACTTATAAATCTTTTTTTTTTCTTAATTCTGGCAGTTTATAAATTTTAAATATTTTGAACTTGTTTGTACTACGGAATACGAAACTTTAAGACATTGCATATTTTGATCTTTGACTTACTAAAATTAAACATCAACACTTGATGTTTCTTTAAAACTGATTGTCATGTTAATGTTGTTGTTGTTTTACTAAAAAAAAAGCACATTTTGAACGATGTTAACACATAGCTTTCTTATTATAAACATGGAAATTATCCGTTAATGTTCTGGAAGACTCAGGGAATTTGATTTAGACACTCTGTAGAGAGAACAACGATCAAACCATCAACGAATTCTATAGAAACACGACACCTTCGAATTGTTCGAAAATTCGAACAAAATGTAGGCATCAATTAGACTATCAGATCTCACTATCAGAAGAATGATCAATATTGAAAGAAATACACGCTAAAAAGTTGAAAATAGTGATTGATTACAAGAAAAAATTACTTAAATAGCTTTGTCTGAAAAGACAAGACTGTTTAGTGACTGGCTAGCAAAAAGTAACCAAGTCACTAAAAAGTGACTTGCTACCAGCCCTGTCGACAAGAGATTCATATTCTCACCTCAATTAAATACGTCTATTGCCTGTTCCTCTGTAATTCAGCAAAGAGTTTCGTTATTATCGCTCCTCGAATCTTCTTTGTTAACGAAGACAGTGACACAAGTCATGTGGGATAAAACAGTGATTAGAAGCTTGGTTTCAACTGGGTAAACTCTGATTGGCGAAAATATTTTCCGTCTCAGCTATCAAATTGACAAATTGATGGCATTTTATTAATAGCACTCTTCCCTGTTAGTATTTTAAAGTGCTGATTGAAAACGAGTTCCACCTATACCTCAGTGTAAATAAGAGAGAACTAAATTGCATGTGCATGCAGTTATACAGTCCTTTATCACAATTATAGAAGATTTTGAAAGGGGCGTATGGATTTGAGGTGGGTGCAGTGTGAAAATTTAATAAATCAGTGAGTTAGCAGTTCTAAATATACCATGACAGAACTGTTCTTTTCATATGATGGACTATTCCATTGAATACACGGAATGGAACAATTAATTTATTTATTTCGACGAACCAGCTGATGACTGAAAGTCTCTTTAATAAAGAAAGGAGAATAATAATAATAATAATAAAACGAATAATAAGAAGAAGAAGTAATTTATTTATTTCATCAAAAAATGTAGGCTAGTGACCAATTTATTGATCGGAAAGATATGGTTCCAATCTTTCGTTCATTACGACCCATTTCGAGAAATTTTATAAACTCACATCAGGCCACGATCAGTGTACTGATTTTCTGGAATTCACAGTCAAACATGAAATTTGCTAGCCTTTCTCACTGTGTAAGTAAAATGTAAAATGTAAAAATGGTCTGCGTCTAGGACCAAATTGCATGCGTCTAGGACTTAAAATCTCGATCTTGGAAAAGATGTAAGATTCCGGGATAAATTTTAGAGGTTATGAACTATTTTTTTTTAATGTTGGGACCTTGACTGGGACTTGAATTCGAGATCTCCTAAACAAATAAATTAAGAATGAATTGAATTTGAAAATGAAAATAGAATTCAACTTAATGGACTTAGAAAAGAACTCAAGATTCTGCGACACGAATTTTTTTCTCGATATTTGGTGAAATACTGAAGCTACTAGTTTTTTTTTCAAATTTCTGGTCGTTAAAAAATATCTAGAGCTTGAAAATGTTTCCAGCCCATTTTTCAACATTTCAGGTTTGGAACATTTTTAAGATCACGAAGTAAAAAGCAGGATATTGAGACCAGAGATTTTACCAAACTTCAAAAAATCCGTGATAAGTCTGACAATTCCGAGATCACAGGCAAGGAAAAAAAAATTGAAACTTTTAATCACGGCGTTGGAAAAAATACTAGTAATTCCGTGAACACTAATTCACCACTTCATTCGACCAGCTAAAATGACGTTTACTACCACTTGAACTTCGAAATAAAACAATAGTTAGAGATTTTTTTCTTCTATAACCACGAAAAAGTAGCCAAAATTTGCGCGTTTCTTAAAAAAATATGTAATTTGTTGGTTTATTTTTGTGAAATCGCTGGTAGAAAGTCACGCCAAAACTGACTGACAAAATGGTCCATTGGATAGCTAACGTTCCCGTCAATTCGCAATTCCTCTAGGCAGACTTTACACGCTGATTTTAAATGGATCTTTCACACATTTGTTACCAAATCAAGCTGAGATTGCAAATTCTTTACTTTGAACATTGGTCGTAAAAAGAGACCTTTGTGACTAAATTTTAAGAAATAGTAACTCAAGTGACTTTTTGGAGACAAAAGTAACTTTTTAGTGACCGTCTTGAAAAAAATGACCAAGCCACTAAAAAGTGACTTGCTACCAGCCCTGAAATATGTATGAAACAGTGGCGTCCTGTAATCTCACTTTTTACCTGTTCATGAACTTTGAAAACGTAATTTAGAGCTATTTACATATATTCAAATCACTCCCAAAATACATAGGGTCTTCTAGGTTCACTGATTTGTATCGATTTAAATCAATAATTTTTTGAACAGGTTCATTGAGGTTAGGGCGATGTCACTACTGGTATGAAAGTGTCCCAAAAAATCGTCAAAAATTTAAAAATTTATCAAAATATATACAATTTAGGATTCTCTATCAAATCTAACGGTACACACGGAAAGGTAAATAAATTTAGAATTCATCTTTAGAGGAAAAATTCCATTGTTCTTTTCAAATCCACTCGAAAAAGGTTAGTAAAGGGCGGGCTGTGCTAAGTAGGCCGGAAATTAAATCAAAGACCCCACAACATTCAAACGAAGAGCATTTTTGACGGTAGGGTAACAGTCACCCATTGCTGGCTCGACACCGGTGGAACTTGGATAGATTAATCGAAGTAAAACGATCTGCTAGCAATAGCTCCACCTTGATGACGGAGATCTGCGTGAAAGATTCAGTTGTGAGGCCTCAATGCACAAACAGAATACAGCTCCGTTTTGATTCGTACATACTCCAAATAACTAGGATAGGCACATTTTTCGTCAACTTTGAAGTGTTGTAACTTCGTCAAATATGATCATATTTTAATTCTTTCGAAAGCCATCGAATGCGAAACTAATATAATCATGGTTACCGGATACCGGAGATATTGCGGGTTTCCGGAGGGCTTGTCCAACTTGCTAAATTTGTGATGTGATTTCTATACGATGCCGGTTAAAAATCGATATTTTTAGTAAATACACAGAAAGAAGTACCATTCCGAAAGCGAATGATATGCCAAGATATGGCCATTGCCCTGGAATCGGTAGTGATGGAGGGTTCTGTATGCAGTCGAATGCTTTTGGAAGAGGTAAAATCGGACCACATTGGACGAAGTTACAACACTCCAAAGTTGACCAAAAATGTGCCTATCCTAGTTATTTTGAGTATCCACAGTACATCTACAGGGTGCGTGACGAATTTTTGCAGTAAATGGCATATTTGAGAAAAAATACACCAGTTAGTTATTCTAGCAATGAATTTTGTGCGATTTATTTTCTTTCGCAACATATGAAAGTTGTAAGTAAATTTATTAAAAAAAAATTGCCTTCCCTTTCGACGACTGTAGTTAGACGCTTCCGGAAACTGCAGTATGCACGTTTTAAAATGTTTCGATACATAGATGTCATCACTGCCTTGATTTTAGCTTTTAGCGACTTAAGTGTGGTGTGAGGGGTTCTATTGGTATCCCGTTGGACGACGCCCTATACAAAATAATCCAACGGATTAATATCGGGACTGCTTGGGGGCCAAATTTCTTCCTCCCAAATTTACGAAATATTTTCCGTAAGCCATTTCTGTGCTTTATTAGCAGTATGAGCAGGTGCTCCGTCTTATCACTTTCCCAAGACTTTTTTAATATTATACACTGTTCTTTCAGACACATTTACCGACCGAATTATTTCTTTCATGCATACTCCGGCGCGCAACAAAGCGACAACGGCTGACAGATTGCTCTCTTGTTTCGACATCTTTACGTTTACTCAACATTGTTTGTTTAAATCTTACACCTAACAGTATAAGCTATCCAGTGCTGCCAAATATATCTAAATCATGATGCACAAGCATGAGAAATTTACTGCAAAAATTCGTCACGCACCCTGTAGTTCGCTTACAGAGGAACCAAAAATTTGATAGTCTTCCGTGTTCAATCCACGGTGGCCAGTTAATTCTCATTTTAAAATTTCCGGTTTTCCCGGTTCAAATCTCAAAATATTCCCGGTTTTTAATCTATATAGGGGAAATGGATGTAATGTCGACCTAAATGCCTCTAATTTGGGCCCATTCATAAATTTAGCAATCGACTAAATTTTCAATAGCAACCAAAAATATCCATTAGCACCGTCCCAATGACGCGTTCATATAGATAAAACTGATAAATATCAGATTTTTAGCGATGGGCCCAATCTAAGATCCATAGGCCAACATTAGAGCCATTTCCCCTATATAAAAATGAATTTCTGTCTGTCTGTCTGTCTGTTCCTTATAGACTCGGAAACTACTGAACAGATCGGCGTGAAAATTTGTATGCAAGGGTTTTTGGGGCAGGGCAAGGTTCTTATGATGGTTCGAGACCCCGCCCCCCTCTGTAAGGGGGGGGGGGGCTTCCATACAAATGAAACAGAAATTTCTGCATAACTCGAGAACTAATCAAGCAAATGGAACCAAATTTGGCATGTGGAGTTCATAGGGGATAGCCCCTTAGATAAGAGGGGAAGGGGGTAGCGTACAATATAGCATGCTTTTTTAAATTGGCGCATAAACTCAAGCTAATATTGAATCCCGAGCAAGTCTGGGCACACTCAGCTAGTATTTAATAAAAATAATGATTGCAATATCACGTTAATTTCGAGGTACTTACAAAGATTCAATTTGATTAACTTTTTTTAGAATCGAGTCCTCTTATGATTGTAAAGCGCCAGAATATACAAAGTACTAGAGTCAGGGATTTTTAAGGTTGCATAGCCGAACGCTATCGGGCTGAATGGGTGATTATACCGAATTTTAGAGGGAGCAGGTATGGTAGTGGGTGTGTGATGTAATAGTAGTGACTTTAGTGACTAAACTTACGAAAATAGTGACCAAATAGTGACCTTTAAACAATTGAAAAGTGACCAATAGTGACATTTATTGAGAGGAAAGATATGGTTACGTTATTCCGGTATTTTTCATGCTTTTTAAAAATAAAACAAATAATTTAAGGATCAAATAAATTTTTTATAAAAATAAATAAGTATGAGTTGAAAAAGCAAAAGCACGGTCCAATTCTAACCTCCATTGCCTCACTCTGCAGATCACGAATTTGTTATTAGATCGCGAAATTTGCACACAGAGAAAAATGTTCAAAGTACATATTTTTTACAATTTTTTACAATTTTAGGATAGCAATTTTTGAAGATCTAGGATATATATGAAGCGATGCATTAACTAACATGAAGCACTGCAGTGTAGAATTAAATGAGAGTTATGATTTTTTTCTCTATGTTTTAGGTGTTACAGAAGATTCTATTCTTGCGAGGAATGGAGCAAAGTAAAAATACGACCAGTTCGTTAAAGAGACTACAAAGAAGAGAAGCATCTTTTATTAATATACTCATGGCTAACTTAAATCTATATACTTTGTATATTTTACATACATTACATTTATTTTATTATTTTACTTTGTATTTACAATAGGAGATTTAACTATTTCTAAAACATGAACTTATTTCTATTCAACTTGTTATCAGCTTAATGTTTTCATATGTTCGCAACTCTTCTTGTCAGACTTTACTTTGAGTTTTTAAAGTCAAATTTATTACTCTCAACATTGGTCGTAAAAAAGTAACTTTAGTGACAGCATTTTAGTGACTTTTTGATGAAAAAAGTGACTTATTAGCGACTGACCTGAAAATAGTGACCAAGTCACTAATAAATTGATTTAAACATTTTGAACTTGATACGGAGCTAGATTTTTTATTAAAGTATCGGTTTCTGTAATAATATAAATAAATCTTAGAAACAAATTAAATCTTAAAAATAGTTTTAATTTCTATGATTCTGAGGCTGTGACATGTGTTTAGAGTCTTAGAATATGTATTTTTTTTTAGAGATTTGCGAATATCCTTGATATAGAAAATTAAAAACAGGATTGGATTTTTACCCAACAATATGAAACAGAGAAAAATAGCCGAAATGTGGGATTTTGAACACTTGTGTAGATCCCTGATTAAGAAATTTTTTCAAGATTCCAGATTTGGAAAAATACAGTCGCTTGAAAACCGTGTGGTCTTGGAAAAATGTTCAGGGTTCTAATCAGAAGATTTTTTTTATAGAATTTTGAAAATTCAAAATTCTGAGAAGAACTCGAAGAAGAATTACAAGGGAGTTGTGGGGAGAAGTTCAAGGAGAATTCCTAGGTGATTCTGAAGAGAAATGTATGCGGATTGTGAGGACAATAGCAGATGAATTTTAAGGAGAAAAAGAAATATAAACAGAATTTAAATGGTTTTCTGATAATAATTTCAAAGGAATACTGAGGAAGATTCACCAGGCAACTTTAAGCAAAATTCGAGAAAAATGCTGAAAACTTTAAATTAAATTCTTAAGAAAGTTTCATGAAAATTCAGCACAGAACTCCAAGGTATTCTGAGAAGAATTCCTAAGGATTTCTGAGGAGAGTTTTGCGAAAGGTCAAATAATTTCAAAGGATTAAGAGCTGAACAAACCATTTTTGAGCTGAAGAAACATATGCTTGTTTGAGTAAGCTCAAGCTGTTATTCAACTTTTTACTTTTGTTGAAATATGTTAAGGTTTATTGATTTTTCCCGGTTCTCCCATCAAATTCCCGGCTTTTTCCCGGGTTAACCGGCGTCTTTTCAAATTCCCGGTTCGCTGGCCACCCTGTCAATCACATCCCTTGATTTGAACAACATTTTAGTCAAGATTACATTACGGTGTTCGACAATCCATTAAAATGTATCCTCGAACTGAAATGTTAAACACTCTCCATAGCAACAGCGTCAAAAACCTCCCCTAAACCTTAACTTGTTCAAAACTTCCTACTTTGCAAAGTCCATCAGCCCAACATAGCAGTCTTTTCTGGACTGGATTCAATTTTGCTCGCAAAATCAGAGCATAATTATACTCATTTCTCATGCACCACATGCACGAAACGACTTTCCAGCGCAAAAATCAGACTTTGCTTTGCCCTGACAGTGCACCACCAACAACAACAACAACGACCATCATCGGACGTTTACTTTCGATTTGTTTGCATAAATTTACGGCCAACGTCGTCGCATGTACGTCTACATGCTCGATTGCTTTGCCCCATGGGAAGGCATTTCGTACTGATTCAGGAAAAGACGTAACGCACCATACACACATCATGTGTGTATCTCTATATAGGTTTTAAATCGTGATAAATGGCCGCCAATCAGCACGTTCCTTCCATTCGGCGTAGTCCTGCCTTGCATTGAGTATATTCGGATCATGTGTTTACGTTGCGAAGAGTTGCGACGAGTTACGAGCCGCCCTTGTCCGCTAAATTTAGTACCTACACTATCCCTCTGTGCTGAGCAGCACTTGCCACGACGGTCGGCAAACGGCGTGCAACGAAATACAATGTTGAAAGCCGTTTGTTTGATCGACAGTCGCACCGGGCAGATAGCGTCAAGCTGCTTGCTACCGTTGCAGTTTGCGGAAATCTTCCAACTCCGTGCTCCGAGAGTGAGTAAACGATTGATAAGGAACCAACTGACAAATTGTTTACTATTATACATCAGCCCGGGGATTAGTGATATCGGTCGTACTGCTGCTGCTGTGTGAAGGTTTTTTGTTTACCAATACCAATACTACGCATTAAGACAGTACTGGCACTGGCGGTGGTGTTGATAACATTGGTAACAGTAGAGGAGCAACCAAAAACCTTGTTCAGGGACAATGTAATTAGTGAGCGGTCGGGTGGTTGTATGATAGTGCGCAGGAAGGCGTTGAACTTGGCATACCTACCGAACGAAACCCACGACAACGACGACGATGACGGTCGATTAGATCAACCCAAATTTAAATTCAGTTTACTCATAATCGCAAAAAGTGCAGGGAAGTGACTCATCGACTGAGTTCCTGCACTTTTTGCGATTTATGAGTAAACTAAACTGAAATTTGGGTCGATCTTATTGACCGTGTTGTTTGTTCGAACGTGTCGGTAGTTCTGGAAGTGCGGTTGTTGGCACACGCTTTGAAAACAATTTTCAACATTTTCCATTCTCGGGGTTTCATACAATAAACTTGTTTTGCTCCGGGCATTACGTTTGTGTGACCGAACAAACACGTTCGATGTCCACACGTGCGACGGGTGAGGTTATGAAGATGAGTAGGACGAATAATGTAGGCATAGGGGGTAGATCTAATTGTGGGACTACTTAGCACAAGCCACACTTTACCTTTCTTTTTCGAGCGGATTTTACCACAAAATGGATTGTTTGCACTATGGATGACTTCTAAATTTATTTACCTTTCCACACGTACCGTGGGATTTGAGAAGTGTTTGAGATATTTTTGAAAATATAACACTGCTTCTTGATTCCAAATTCGTCCTACGAGTTTCAAGTTCGTCCATTGGATTTTCTTCGTCCTACGGATGAAGGTAAAAATGGAATGGAAAAATTGATTTGCTTGGAGTGCTTCTTTTGTTTTTGAGGCTGTAAACAGTCATACTTTACGCTCTTTAAGACTTTATGTTGTAGCTTTCGAATTAAAGTATCGTCAACAACAGATAATTTGGAAGAGCTTTGAGTGTGTTGGTTTATTTTCTTTAAATTCCGTTATAATTGCTTAACTTTTGACATATCGGCGTATTTCGTCTACTACTTGCAGACTTCATCAGTGCCAAGTAGACGAAATACGTGTATCTGTCAAAAGATAAGCAATTATAACGGAATTTAAAAAAAATAAACCAACACACTCAAAGCTCTTCATAAAGGGATTCCGTTATTTGTGTGCTGAAATTTAGCTTCAAGTGTTCATAAAGTTATCATTTAGTGATATATCGTGTTTTGCCTGTGTTTGCTTCAAGTGGCTCGGTCGACCTTGAATCTAACCTCCAAAATAAACAACGCAGCTTCAGTTACATTGTTCGGTGTCGATTTTCATTGCCTACCGGGAGCCCGGTTCTCCGAGCTCGGATGCTACACTTTCGGCGTGTAGTTCTATTGAGAGATCGGTTCGGTTGGTGAATTAGCCGGGAACGTGTTGATAATGTGTCCGTCGCGAGTTTTGGTGGTGATTCGGTGGCCGACGTTGCGTGAATAAGCAAGTTTTCCGCTTGTAAAAGTGCTCGGCTGCTGGTCTCTCGCCGCTGTCGGAGATTGCGAGCAATATGAAAGATTCCTCGCTGGATGCGCCCATGACTGGACGGGTGGCAGTTGGTAACCGCGAACTGTTCCTGGGGAAAGCACTAGACGCGAACCTCCTGCCAGATGACCATGGCAATGCAAGAAAAATTGTGTTCGTTAAAGGAAGCATTACGACAAAGATACATCACGAAATGAAATGCAAAGCTTAGAGAAAATCAAAATTACGGAATTTTGATCAAATTAACATGGTGAGACCAGTCCAAATACATTTTAAAATTAAAAAAAAAAACTACCGTTCCGATTCAAATTTCAGACGATTCAAATTTCGGACACTTTCATTTTTAATTAAATATTACATCCAGTTAGAAACAAAGTAATAATGTTAGATGATCGTGGAGGGCACTAGTCAAAAAAATTTAAAATTTACAAGACATGTGGATCATATTCGACCGAGATAATCAACTTTTAAAAGTGTCCGAAATTCGAGTTTAAGTGTCCGAAATTTGAATCGGCACGGTATATACGTGCCAGGTTTGAAAAGAATATTTTCGAACCTGGAAGCGTGTGTGTAAAACCAATATCCATTTGATAACGGTGATCAGTGGCGTCGCCCTAACCTCAATCTACCTGTTCAACAACTCTCAAAACGTAAACAAACAAAACAATATTGGTTTCAATGGATACAAATCAGTGAAACTAGAAGATCCTATGCCTTTTGAAATTGATTTGAATGTAAACATGACCCTAAATAACGTTTTCAAAGTTGTTGAACAGGTAAAAAGTAAGGTTACGCGACACCACTGACGGTGATGCATACACGCGGGGCTTATTGTAAGTAAAAGTAACCTTGGAATGGGCGTGACTCTCCAGACATTCTGAAATGGGTTGCTGAATCTACAGTAGAGCTGTCACTTTCTAACTCCCGGACTAAAGCTGTCTACAATGACCATAAATGCGACATTGTAGAGAGAGTTCTTCCATAATAACACTGCCGGCCATCGGGTTAGAGGTAATACACACACACATGTATGGGGCGAGCTGTCAATTTGTTAATTTGGTGTCAATGACAGTGAAGTTATTATTTTGTTTTAAATATATGGGATCGAAAAAATATCATTGTGCACAGAAAACGAAGCTCTTTCAGATGATGTATAATATATTTATATATTTTGTTCAAAATTAAAGATCCATTTGATTAATTTACGCCGCAATCATAGTTATATGCAATGTATCCGGCTTGACAGACCCACAATGGGCGATTAGACCAAAGTAATTCCCTACCCTACCCGTGTAAAGCGAAATACATGACAAATGCAAGATTTTCGAATTTCTAAGAGTAACACGTCATGTGTTGCGCATTTTAACAAATGTCTTAAACCATACAAAACGGATTCTTCACTCAGCTGCCGTATCGAATTTCAAAGCAATTTATCCCCATTGAATCGAGTCCCAGTGAAAAGCGAGCCTCTTCTCATTCCGCTTCACACAACAGTAGGCTGGCTGAAATTGGCACTGCCTGCTGCGATTCTCGGCCAGACGCTCAATCGGCAGCCCCCTTGTCCCTTTTTCCGTCACGTCACGAGACACTGACTGGCCTGTATTCAATGGCAGACTTATGTAGGTATACCTAGTAATAAAGGTGGTGTACCAAGATGAAAAATTGATTGACGAGCCAGAGATTATCACCCCGCTGCTCCGGTCGGGTTTGACAGGTCTGGGTCTGGGAAAGTTGCGCAAATTTGACCTTTCTGAACTCATCATCCCTGCTGCGGGTGGCTGGGTTTGAATCTCGGTCCGGTTTGGAATTATTCAGATTGGAAAATTTCTTAAATACTACATACGAATGCAAAAATATTACAGGCTAAGAATGTGGAAAGGAGCCGCCGTAAAGTCCCAGTGGGGACGTGATAAAGCCAACGAAGAAGAAGAAGAACAATCCAGCCACTGATCAATCACCGTCGTCGTGGATCAGATTAAGAACCTTTTGATCCCAAATTTGAAATCCAAGCAACCAACACTTGCCAGCCACATGTGCGAGGAAAAGGAGAAAAAGTGCAACGAATCGATTTCCATGGCGAGGGTAAATTGGCCTGTTATGGACCACCTGGGGTCCATTTTATGATTTATTATAACATAAGATTCAGCTGAATATTGCATGACCCTTTGTGTAATTGCAGATCCTGGCGTGTTTCAAGGAATTTTTAGAAGGTATTTCCCGAAGGAATCCACCCAGCAAATCACTTCAAATTCTCTATAAAATTGCATTAATTCATTAGTGGTCTTCTAGAGGACAGTTTCCATAAAAGGCAAACTTACCCTACCTACCGACTGGTTGGTTTGCTGGAATCGGTTGAAAGAAGAAATCCAATTTCTTCTTTCCTCGGTCCGCATTTCATCGCATCCAGCAACAACGCCAAGAAGAAAAATTACGATCCAACGAAAGCAAATAAAGATACATAGCTGCCTTCTGAGAGCTGGTGTTTTTCCTCGCTGCACAGCACACTACGTTTTACCGACACACAAACACTTGCATACAGGGATGCCAGATTTGAAGACAGCTGAATTTCTGTGAAGATATTTTGAAGACTTTTTAAGACATATGAAGATATTTGAAAATAAATGCACATTTTAGTGCATCACATTTCAAACGGCTTCTTGAAAATGGTAAATTTGAGCAAAAGCATAGCCAAGTTTCAAAATAGCCCGGAAGAAAGATGTGATGATACTAGAAATCAGCATTGAAGAATCATTTCTAGATAGAGCTGGCATTATAGCGTAACAGCTTTTGTAAACAATGAATTCGCTCGATGATTTCTCGAAAGTCATGCCTCTTCCTGGCAAATCGACATCACTCGACTACTCGATGGATATGGTTTGTGTAAGCGTACCTTGAATTCCTCTAAATCAACGAGAGAATTAATTGTCTAAAAATGCTGTTACGCCGTAATTCCAGCTCTATCTAGATTTGTAGTCTCTGAATATTGATGAAATTTTTTATAGCCGCAATTTTAAATTTGGCTCAGTTTCAAATACTGCTAATTGTTATAAATCTCAGCGTGAAAAATTTGAATATTGAGCGACCTTTGTTATGGGGAAACATTTACATTTTTGCTGATATTCGGCCATTTTTTAATAAACTAAAACTTGAAAACGTAACTTCTGATCAAAATGACGTCCGATTCGAAGTTGTAGACAGGAACATTTTTTTAAGGAAATATACACCGTAATTTTTTTCACAATAATTTTAAAATAAATTTAAAAACTTAAATATTTTAAAATTACCTTGCTCAATACACTCAAGTCTACCAAGATTTTAATTTTCACACATATAAAAAAAAAAAACGATTTTGATGCCAACTGAAAAATAACACGCTATGGTCCATATTAAAAAAAAATGTGTATTTACACTAAAAATTGTGAATTTTTTTTAATGCATGCCATTTGATTACCTATGGCTTGGAACGGATAATGGTATTTGAATCAAGTCGATTGGTTGTATCGCTATCGAGGAATCATTAAAAACGTACCTTGTAAATTACGACAGCCATATGGGTTGCACGAAATGGTGACGTAGGACTACGTGGTCTTATATAATGAATGTTATTTGTTAACTCCAAATCGGTCCAGACAATCCCATATTCTTCGGTTCAATAATTGGGCACTCGCAGAGTCTCGGCCCGTCTGCTGCTGGACAGGGGTTGAACTGGTGTCTGCGACAGGTTGGAAGGCCGCAGAATATCAATGTCCACCAATCTAAAGCTCCTCCCCTTTTTAGTTTTTTTCGTTAAACTCCTTCTCTCAACAAGTTGGTAAATTTTAACCATTATCAGAAAGACGCTTAACACTTTTTTCGGCGAATTTATAATCCTATTTCGCATCATGGTTCTTCTCTACTGCGCTAAATCAAATGAGTAGAAATAAGAAGGGATGTCGGTTACGTGCTCGAATAATTGAAAATTCGATAAATATTTAATCGAATAGCTGGAAAAATCTTTACGATTAATCGTTAATCAAATAATTGAACTTTTAGGCATCCTTAGAAAATAGTGTAATTTCAAGTTTTTTGTGGTCCTTCGAAAATGTCGAACAGCGGAGTTGCAACCAGCAAGTGTAACCCAAGAACCAAAACCGGTGCGATGCTAGTTTTCATTGCTATGACGACGACTGAATTAAGGGGCTTAGAAGCAGAGGGGTGAAAGTCAATTCTCTTCATCGATTTCCTATATTGATGACCATATTTTTAGAAATGAACAGTCGGAGTCGATGCGTAGAAATATTTCTAATCGATTGGTGATAAAATTATTGAAATTGGTCCAGGGGCAGCTGAGTTATAAGCGTTCAAAATCTTTCTTAATTTCGTTACACGTTCCATTTTCGGTTTTCACAAAGTTTTCTCCCATATAGAAATCACAGACGTAGTTATTGTTAGTTAGTGTTATTTTTTTTAAATAAAAGCACATGAAAAATGCAAATACTTAAACATTGGATGCTTTGGAAATTTTAGAATTGAAGAAAATTGTAGAATAACAACGTTTGGTTAAATTTTTTGCTAGTTCGCTTTTCAAAACAATTTTTACACAGGAAACAATTTTTGAGATATTTTAAATCGTTTTCTCTATAAAAACTACATAAAAAAGCGCACCAACGCGAAGTTCAAAAAATTTACCAAAACTTGTTGTTTTTCGGTTGGGGAAATGGATGTAATGTCGGCCTAAATGCCCCTAATTTGGGCCCATACAAAAATTCAGCAATCGACTAAATTTTCAATAGCGACCAAAAATATCCATTAGTACCATCCCAATGACGCGTTCATATAGATAGAATTAATAAATATCAGATTTTTAGCCATGGGCCCAATCTTAGATCCATAGGCCAACATTAGAGCCATTTCCCCTATTTGTTGATTTTCAAATGTTCAAGCTTTTCATTATTTCTAAAGTTTGCATTTTTCATGAGCTTTTAATAAGAAAGATTAGATATTAATTGAACAAGGACATTTTGAGTATAGACGGTATGGACACCCCTCACCATCCCTCTCCAAAGGGGGAGTTTGGTAAAGAGAGATGAAAAAACCGATTTGTACCTTCCTTAAAAGTTGTCCTAGCTCGCTATTCTAATATCTATATGCAATCTTCACACTGCCGTACTCTAACGGAACTATCAACTATCAGCTTTCATCTTCTCCATCTATCGTATAAAAATTACCACTACAGTCTGTTATTTGAAATTAGCATCTTCAACAAATATTTGTGTTTTATGTTTTCAGAAGGGCCATTCAATAAATAATAACTTGAAAGCAAACTTTTGAATAAACACGTAATTTTCAACTAAATGGACACTCGATTTTAGCTTGCTTTATGTTTAAAAACATAATTATTCCACAGAAATAAAAGACAACAAAAAAGGAGTCATTCTATGTGTGAACACTTGCAAGTGTTACAGGCAGTTGCAGGTAATGAATTTAAAAATATCAGTGCTGCAAGTTTCACGGAATTTCTATTCGTCAGTCTGTGTTTACCAAACCATCTGTAATTTTAAGATAGTTAAGAATAAACCCCTTTTTTAAATTTACCCTCAAAATTATGGAAAAAAATATCGTGTAAATTTTTCCAAGACTTTATTTTTTCTACAAATTTTTCGCAAATGTCATTTCGATCCAAAGTTCAATTTTGAAAAAACAAAAAAAAACTACAAGAACCAAAATCGCCGAATTTTAGATAGCAAAACGATATAGTGAGTCTCAGAATTACTTAAAAGTTGCTAATTTTGTTTCTTATAAAAATATTTCAAAATATTAGACCCTATTTTTTTTTATTTTGTCATTAGGGTGACCATTTCCATGTTAAGGTGGTCCAAAAAAACTATTTTTTTTCAAAAAAAGATTTTTTCAAAAATGATTTTTTTTTCAAAAAATCATAATTTTTGATCTTCTGGGCCGAATTCAAAAATCAAAATATCAAATGATATGCAGTTGAAAACACTTCTTGAAAAACATTGATTGAATTTTTGTTTTGTTTTTTATTGTTTTCGTGGTTTTTAGACAGAGGGTGCAATATGTTTTCATTTTTTTCCGTGAAAATCTAGTTTTTTTACATAGCATATCTTTTAACAAAATTGTTTGAGTCCAATATTTTGAAAATTTATGTTCCAAAATCTTTTCGCTCAAACAATTGATTGATTTTTATTTAGAAATTGAAAATTTCGACGGTTCGAATATTCTTGATGAACTGAGACATTACAATGTCTTCATAGCATGAAAATTTCCAAATTTTACGAAGTCTTCAGGATCTTGAAAATTTTTTTATAGGGTAAATGATGGCTTCGACAGTCATTGACTGTTTTCGAAAACCAGAATTTAAACGTTAATTTCGCTGTGTTTTCTTATCAAAACACTTCGCTGAATAGTCAAACTCACCTGGGAAGTTTGGAGCGTTGTAAAAACGTGTTCAACTCGTTTTGGACTATTCTGTCGATTTGAATGGATAGTATTCTAATAAATGTAACCAAACAAACTCATATGAGTGCGTGACTCCGAGATATTGCTAATAGAAGTGTGGACACTGCCTTAGATTGATGCGAATACGTAAATTAGCCTAACTGAATTGAGGAGTTCCAGGGAAAATAGCCAAAAAATAGTGAATTTTTCAATCGACCTTCTCCGATTTGTATGAAATTTTGCCAAATTGTTTGTTATGGGCATTGATTCACATTTTTGCTAAAATTCAGCCATTTTAAATTCTGTAAAATTATAAAAAATGCGTTCTCAAAATTTTCAAAAAAAATGTGGCACGGAAATGACATTTCTGATCGAAATGACGTCTGAGAAAAAGTTTTAGAGATGTGCAAAAAAAAAGTTTATTTTGTACTTATGTTAAGTAAAAATTAAAAAAAAAATGTTAAAATCCCAAATTTCTCTAAATGTTTTGCTTTTTTTTTTATGAAAAATGCATATTTTTGGAAAATTCAAAACCATGGACACTTTAAAACTGACAATAATCGTAAATCAAGAAACTTTTACCAAATTGGGCAATTTTTAAGTATCCATAATTTTAAACATTCAAAAAGTCTTCCAGAAGATCTTCTTTTGTTTCTTTTTCTTCGGCTTCCTTCAGAAACTATTTCAGCTAATTTGTTTGTATTACTTCTGCGTGAAGTTAACGATTTACATAGTTGAAGATGCTTATTTCAAATAACAGACTAAAGTATAGATAGAGCTGGAATTAGGGCGCAACAGCTTTTGTAAACAATGACATCTATCGATGATTTCTAGGAATTCAAGGCACGTCTACGCAGACCAACCTAATAATCGGATAGGGGAAGTCTTTGAATTGATGAATTTCTAGAAATCATCAAGAGAAGTCATTGTTTACAAAAGGTGTTAGGCCCTAATTCCAGCTCTATCTAGAAGTGGTCATTTTTATACGATAGATGAGGAGATGAAGGGACACGGTTTTACCCCTTACCATCCCTTTTCCACTGGGGAGTTTGGTAAAGAGAGATGATCAACCCGATTCGTACCTTCCTCAAAGTTTTCCGTGCTCGCTTTCTACTCTCTATATACAATTTTCACATTGCTGTTCTCTATCGGAACTATCAACTCTATACTCTGTTATTTGAAGTTAGCATCTTCAACTATATTCTCCGGAATTTTTTTCTGACATTCCTGGGATGGCCGTTCTTAGTCCAATTGTTTAAATTTACGCCTTTGAAAACGGAAAAAAAGTAATAATTAAAACAGTGAATACCGATAAATACCGATTCAATAAAACCTTTGATACCGATAAGCTGGCAAACAATCTGGCAATGCTGATGAAAGCATAAGTACAGTTCTGCCCTGCGGCGGCCATGTTGTGACGGACGACCAAAGACGACGACAAAGCGCGCAGTCAAAACGGAATCCACCGCGGCACGGGGAGGGAAAGACTTCACGAAATAACAAATGGTTGACCTCGTTTCGGAAGCGAGCTGCTCCGACTGGGGCTGCCCGGCGAGACATCCAGTGGCGTGTGAAGGATCAGTTAATTACGACAGGGTCTGGCTTATTGGCGTAATAATTGGGGGCTCAAGCATCATCATTCAGAAGCTGGTCTGCTGCTGCTGAGTAGCATTTTCAGCATCGTACATTGAGTAGATTGCCGGTTGTGTGCCCTAGAAAACGAACGCAAAGAGGTGAAACGAAAAAGGCTTCCGTGAACCGTAGTTGGTTGTTCGGGTTGTCCGTAGCTTTAAAGCTTCGCACTGTACGCCGAGTTCTCATTATCATGACGATTAAGTACTATTTTATGTAACTCATCGAACAGAACAACATATCATGATGATTGTTTTTGAATCAACGTAAGAATTTTGCATTTGAAGAGACTGGACTGGACACGGACTGGGCAATTGGTTGTAACCCGGCTTTCCGCATTGCGTTTGAAATTTGTATGGGAAAACCTACTCTTGTGCATTTTCATTCCTAGTGACCACAATTTTACTTGAACCATGTTAAAATATGGTGCCAACAACTTTGCCGAAGGAAGTACGGTGTTAGAATGTCTCTAAAAAAAAGTGATCACTGATCAAATATTTATGGTTTGAATTAAATGCCCAAAATCACTATTTCTGCCAACACTGCCAGCGTACCAACGGAAGTCAGATTCAAAACTGACATAATTTAAGAGTTTCTTATCTTATCGATTTGCTATTTTCAGACGAATTATTCAAAAAAACAATTGCTCTATTTTATAAGCGTAGTTAACGACTATAAGGCCGCCGCCCCTTCACTCATATGTAATGGAAGTAAAACTTAAAACTTAAATACCTTTTAAGTGCCTGAAATTAAAAAAAACCGTTACAATTTGTTCCATAATACTCTAAAAATTCTCTATAGAAGACTCATTCATTCTGAAATTCTCCTAAAATTATTAATTGCGTTCGCTATATTATCCAAGAAGGGGCCTCCCTTAGCTCAGTCGGTAAAGGCGTAGCTACAAAGCAAGACCATGCTGGAGGTGGCTGGGTTCAATTCCCGGTCCGGTCTAGGAATTTTTCGGGTTGGAAAACTTCTCGACTTCCCTGGGCATAGAAGTATGATTGGACTTGCCACACAATTATACCAATGCAAAAATGGTACAGGCATCGAAAGCTCTCAATTAATAACTGTGGAAGTGCATCTAAAACACTAAGTTGAGAGCACGCAATAAGCTAATACGCGATATGCAATAAGCTTGAAATGCGAAGAAGAAGAAGAAGAATATTATCCAAGAATTTCCCCAAAGAATACTCCTAAAATAAATTAACAAATCGCCAAAGGAATTTTCTTCGTTATTTCCTCTTAATTCCACCCAGAATTCTCTTGGAGTAGTCCTGTAAATCCAATGAAATGATCCACATAATTCTCAAGGAATTCTTCTTTGTGTTTGTTGGAGCTACCTAAGAATAAAGAATGAATTTATCTCAATTTCTACAAACTCTCATGCACTGATAATATGATAGCACTATCGATCACGTTTACTCCCATAAGAACGTCATTATCAATCTTTCCTCTGCTATCACTAGCCTTCAGCAAGGGAGAGAAATTGATTTCGATAGAGAGTCGGAAAGGCCTTTTGACCTTGCAAACCAGTACCAAATCAGTCCAAAAAACCTCCTGCTTGCTGCAGGACCCAGTGCCACGCCATTTCAAGCGGCAATGAGCAGAGGCACGACAGCAGCGCTCTTTTATAGCTTTTCAGGTTCAAGCAGAACGATTTGCAACCAAGTGGTACTCGATTATGACGACTGGGTTTGGGGAAACCGTTTATTTCTTGAAAACAGGGCTAAAATTATCATTTGCACACTTTTCAAAAGTTTTTTCATGGAAGATTGAAAAAGTATTTATTTCAGCAGATTTGTTAAGTAATATCCTATCGATTGGCATTATTTGGATTTTAATTTCATCTATAAATGATAAAGTTACAAGCGTTCAAAACCTAACACTATTTCACCACACATATTTTTTAGATTTGCTTATCTTATTTCCTTTAGTATTGTAATTGGAATTTGTAGATAATTCATTAAAAACTTCTGAAAATCTAGCACAGATCAAATAATTGAAAGGTTTCCAAGGTTCAGAATTTATTTTCGGGAGAAAGAAATTCATGTTCCCCGATTTGTCCTCGAAATTCAAGGCTTTTCCAAGTTTGTTTCCTGGTGTTTTAAAATTCCTTGAATTTGTCCGGTCACCCTGGTTATAATTGTTAATTTTTTGCATAATTCGTCATAACTACTGTAGGCTTCCTTGGTGCCAAGTACTCAATTCAAACATGTTGATCATAGTTTTCAAACCCGATATTGGATGGAAAAACGTGACTTTAGTGACTATTTTTAGGAAAATAGTGACTTTAGTGACTTCTTGGTGGTTGACTTCAAAATAGTGACCAATCCACGGCTACCAGCCCTGCCTTAAGTACTCCTTTAAAATTGAATTCCTTTGGAATTATTCTCAGAACTTCATTGAATTATTTTCAGAATCCCCTTTGAATTATCCTTCTTTGCTTGGAATTCTACTCTACGCTGCCTTCCAAATCCCGTAGAATTAGCATAGCATAGCATAAGCGATTGCACAAATCGTGGGGGGCTAATAAAATGGTCTACCAATACATTTTGTAGAAAATATCGTGTGTTGCCGTGAAAAAACACTTGGGACTAGTGGTTTTTCCCACGCATTAAAATCTACATATCAAGCATCGCATTATACACCTGGCCACATCCTTACAATCGCAAGGGATAGACAGGAAAATTAGTCCAACATCATCCAATAGTCCTTAAAGTGACTTTACAAATTAAGCCATAATTCTCTTTGGAATTACCTTGGAATTTTACTAAGAATTCTGTTTGGAAATTTAGTTTGATTCCTACTCATGAATCTCCTGGGATTCTATTCAGCACTAACTTGGAATACTCCTTACGTTTCACCTGGAATCTGGAGTTCAACAAAACTAACATGAAAGGAATCCTCAAATTCAAGTTGTTCTAACATTTTTTCCCTTGGAATTCTCATCAAATTAATTCATTAAAGTCTATTAGCTGTGAAATTTTGCAAGTTCCTTATTAAAACAAAATCTGTGTTCTTTGAAAATATTTAATGTTCGACGTCTTGAATATTTACTTTCGTTCCAGATTCTTGAAAATGTCTCCAAGTCTGATTTTATTATTATGCTTCAGAACCCAAAAAGCAATTTAAGTTTCAGAAAGTATGTTGTTACTGATGTTGTCAACTCTAGAATTATTATGTTCAATGTGTTGGCGTATATTAATATCAGGGCTGGTAGCCATCACTGCTGTCAAAAATAGTGATTTTAGTGACCGCGTTGAAGAAATAAGTGACTAAAAAGTGACTCTGAATTGAATTAAAAATAAATTTTATTGAAAACTCTTAGGAATTTCTGAGGAGCACAATTCCTGTGAACTTCAAAGGAAAATTCCAAGGGCATTCTGAGAATAATTTCATAAAGTGTGTGGGAGAAAACACAAATTCGGAGCATAAGTCCTTGGATTTTTTTGAAAATACTAAAAGAAGGATTACAATTAAATCTGAGAATAACTCCAGAACATCTTCAAAGGAATTTGGAAAATAAATTCAGGAGAGTTTTCCAAACAAATTATGAGAAGAAATCTAAGGAAATTGTTAGTAGAAATGCCAATGAATTCTTAGGAGACTTTCAATGTGAGTAGAATTCTTAGGGAAATCTGAAATGAAGTCAATGAATACTCTGATAATCTTTCCATAGGGTGTCTTATTGTGGAGAATTTCAAGGTAATTCCGATAAAAACTAAAAGAAAATTGAATTCGGAAGATAGCTTCATCGAAATTTCCGTTGAATATGAAATGGACTATTTTGAGAACTTCCCAAATTTTTCCTATGAAGTTCTCGAAATGTTTCTGAATACCACTGTCCTTCTGTGAAGTTTTCAAAGTTTTTCTAAATTTCTGGAACTTTTGTGCTCCTGCAATTTTCATGGAATATGAATGAAATAATTAGTATAGTTTTACGATTTTCACTTAGGTTCTCATGATTTTTCTGAAGTTTATGAAACTTCCATTAAGTTATCGACACTAATTTAAAACTTCTTCAATAGTCTAGGCTTTCCGGGTGTTATTAAAACTGCCTAAACGAATTTCTTTAAAGTTCTCTAGGTTGCTCTGAATTTATCAGTATTTTTTAACAACCCGCAACTTTACTGAAATTAATTGATTTGCCTTGAAGTTTGGACAATTTTCCTTAAGTATTCTAACTCGTTACATCTTAAAGGTTTTTTTTATTCTAAATTTACGATTATAGACATTTGAACTGCTCCAACAAGTCTAAGCTAAGGTCATGGGAACTGCTCTTAAGATCTGAAATTCCCCAAAGATCTCTAGATCTAGCTTTTCTGAGGTACTTAGAACTTCTTAAAATTTGCACTATTCCCCTCAAGGTTTCTATAGTTCTCAAGGTTGCTTAACACCTGTGATGTGCTCTGAAATTCTAGGAACTTCATAATAGTTCCTGAAAATTTTCGGATTGGTAAAGAACCGATCTGAGGATCCCGCAGTTTGTTTATGGAGCTTCACTGAAATTCTCAGCATTTCCTTTCATTCCTGAGAACTTCTTCAAAGTCCCTGCAATTGTTGTGAAGTTAATGGGACTACAGTGAAGATCTCTAATCTTTCATAAAGTTAATAACGAACTTGAAATAAATCATTTTATTTTTTCCTTAGTACAGGCACTTTGAAAATTGGAAACATGGAATACGAAACTACAAGACATTGAATATTTTTAGATCTTGGACTTACTCAAATTAAGTACGTTTTTTAACTTTATTAAAGTGAGAAATAAAGTAAGTGCTAAACATCAACGTTCATTGAATTTGATTATAAAGTTGTTTCTTAAAAACTGTTTACTATTTCTTAAAAAAACGTTTGGGTTAATTACTGTTGCTTTTGATCTTCCAGAAACACCATAATTTGAACGCATTTTAAAAACAGCTTACTTATTATAAGCCTGGAATTTATCCGATAAAGTTCTGGAAAAACCTGGAAAAATCAGTAAATTTTATTTAGAAAAATGAGTAGACACCCTGTAGATAGAGAAAAACTATTAAACGTCACAAAGCAAAGAATGATCAATCTTGAAACAAATTCACGCTAAAAAAGTTGAAAATAGTGACTGATTACAAGAAAAAGTGACTTTAGTGACTTGACCTTAAAAAATTAGACTTTTTAGTGACTGGTTTGAAAAAAGTGACCAAGTCACTAAAAATTGACTCGCTACCAGCCCTGCAATTTATGTTTCAGAATGTATGTTGTTACTGGTGTTGTCAGCTCCAGAATTATTAGGTTCAATGAGTTGGCGTACGTCAATATATTCTATTATTATTTTAAAATTTTACTTGAGGTTTGATATGAGAATTTCAAAATTCTCTGCGAGTTCCCGGTTTGCAAGTTTTTCCAGGATTTTCAAGGTAGTAGAAATCCTGCTCTAATTTCGTCTTACGCTGAGCTAATGAGTCTGTGAGAACCCACTCGATACTCCATTCAAATGAGCTAACGAGAGTTGACTGTGTTTGGATGGAGCACCTATTGATGGGTCTAGTGTTCATTTACTAACTTTGTAGATAATAACCTTGAGTTTCGTTAAATTAAATGCTAGGCAAGTCAAATTGTCATATTAAAACATGATTTATCAACTTTACCAAAAAAGAAGCTATTTGCAGAAATAGCCAAAAGAACAAGGTTGATTCCTTCATCCTAATTATCCCATAAAAACACCACAAGCAACTTACACGCACATGCCGGAGAACCGCGAACGAATGTCCTTGACATTACCAATTTATTTTATTCCCCCGGCTTCAACCCAAGCATTAGCCTTTCACCGAATCCCGCAGTCAAATACCTACTACGGCGTCCTAGTGAGGCAGACGTGGAGCTCAGACGTGTCACTGATGTATATCTACTGATAGCAACCATATGGTAGGTCGACCGACATACCAATTCGGCTCAGCCGAAAAGAGGACAAACGAAAAAAAAAAAACGTGTGTGTGTGTGAGTGCTGCATGTGCCGTATGTTATTATGTGTCTTGTAGGTCTTGTCCTCCCACACTCACTCCCGATCCGTCCCGTTCCCTGCCCCATGATGTCGATGCGTCAAAAAGCAGCCGACACGGTCGTCTGGCTCTAGAGGGGGCGAATTTCGCAAATAAAAAAAAATATAAGCAATATACCCATTGTGTACATAACAACATGAAAACGAGGCCGAGTTTATGCCCATCCGAGTCGAGGGGCCATAAAAGGTATACGAGCAAAGTGAATAGCATGTAAGCATAAACTTCTTCTGCTCGCTCTGTCTACCTGGAACGGGGCATAGAAGGGCAGCATGCAAATCGAGACTCGAGGGTCGGTCGGAAAAGTTTTGCCGTAACTTCCGACAGCGGAGAGACGATGACGATGCCAAAACAATAGGCACTGTGCGCTCGCTCACTCAATCACCTGTCCGATAGATGATGGTGAACAAGAGCAGAGCTATACTCTTCCTCCGGCACGGGCGACGGCCCCGGAAATTGCCATAGCTCATTTAATTTACAGCACCCCTTGAATCAGACGCGCGGCATCGGTATCTCGTTCCTCTCGCGTTCAAACGAGTGTGGATTATAATTTATAACAGTGAACGCACTCTACCCCAGCCCCAACCGCGTGTTCCACCGAGCCGGAGGACACATGAAACGATCAACGAACTTTCCTACCAGACGCGCGCGCGAGCTCCAAAGCCGTCACGGGTCGAGCAATGGCCGTGATGACGGACGAGTTTGGAATCGCGATATAGCTGACTCGAGAGACAGGCGGCAGAGACAATGAACGAAACTGGTTATCCTTGAATGTCGCACTAATCGCGCCAATCGTGAGCAAGCACTCAATCGGCGGTCGTGTCGGGTCTTGAGGCAGCGGCGGCAGTCGATTAATGAAGTACGGCTCTTCAAAAAAGGTGCATGCGGTAAGTACCTAGCCCACCAGTAGACGAGGCTCTTGAAAGTTCATGGCCGGAGGGAGGATATCATGAAAAAAATAAGTGCCCTCGTCTTGACAGTTCACAAATTGACTAGACAGAAGGTGACCGTACTTTTGCTCCGCTGAAGAAAATCAGACATTAAATTGAAAATAGATTTTCTCATAAATCCCTGCTTCGGTTGGTTGAGAGATATAAACTGGAGCAACTTATTGAAAACTGAAATTGTATCTGCAGGAAGGCGGAAGCCTCAGCAGCCTGAAATAGATATAATTGTGAAAGGAATTCCCAGCAGAGCGTCGATTCAGGAATAAAATGAAAATCTATGGCGTCGTACCTATCAGCGCAATTCCCGGAATCAAAACTCCCCTACCGTTCCGTCGAAGCCTGGAACAAATTTTCCACCGATCTGCCTGCCAATTTATTATTATTACTACTCAGAAACGTAATGCCAACAGCAGAACACACGCGTTACCGAAAGGTACACCCAACCGGGAAATGCAGAACTCTATTACAGATTTGCATGAAAAGTATGCAGAATTTGAAATGTTTCAAGACATGAACAGATTCGGTACTGTGGTCGCCGGAAGGTTTTTTGAATAATTTTGTAATTTTATGTTTTAGCTTAATTTTCGAACTAAGTTTGTTTCCTCAAATGCATTGGGTCTAGACAAATCATATCGGGAAGGTTTTATGAATTTTGGAAAAATTTGCAAGAACTGTCATTCAATTTTGTTGTATGAAACATATGTAGAGGATGTAATAAATCCAACCTTACAGTGGATGTAAGAGAAATTTGTTTTGCGTGTAGGATTCCATCAAAAGTACGCGGTTTCATTTAGGTTTCCGAGAAATGCGAGGTTCAAATGTGCTGCCCATAAAAGCATAAATGTCCCACATGAATAGGAAATCAAGCAGAAATGGGACAGCGTAGGAAGTACGCAGTAATATGGTTGTACCGTAGAACCCCGTTAGTTTGAGTAGCTAAAATTGAAATTAAGCGACGTTCATTAGAATTGGTGCCCAATGGCGTTACACATCTTTGTATGAGTAACTGAATAAATTCGCACCGTTTTTTTTTGCTTGATATGTTTTCCGTGCTGAGCATCAACGACTTTACTTTCGTTCCGAACGAAGGCGTGATCAGAGATGTTACACTAGCAGCGCCGCTAACGAGCGCTGTTTAATTGCGATTTTAGCTATTCAAACTAACGGAGTTCTATGGTACCTGATGGGTGCAGGCTTATTTTTAGCACCTTTCCTGTGGGTTCATGTGAAAATGAGAAGGACGAAATGTACCCGTAAAAGATGAGCAATTATAACGGAAGTAAGAGGATAACTGATCACATTATTTAGAGGGTTGTGAGCAATTATTATAATGAGATTCCTCTTTGTCCACCCGAGTAGAATTAAATATCTAATCAATAGCAAATTTTGATATCAGGGCTGGTAGTGCTGATGCGATATAATAGTAGTGACTTTAATGACTAAAATTGCGGAAATAGTGACTTGTAAATACTAAATAAGAAACTATTTATATGGTAACTTAGAAATTCAAATACGGTTTGATGTTGACATAAACTTTTTATGTCATGGAACTTAAAATCAAAGCAGATTGGAGATCTGGTCCTGTGATGTACACGAATGACATAAATCTCATTTGAAAGGTATCATTAAGACAAGAAAAAGTTGGTATGGGGTCAAAACTTTTTATCGTGGGAGAAAAAAGTTATCCTGTATGTTCTAGTTTTTAGTTTTTTTCCATCTAGGGTTACGGTATGTAATGTGGGTCTAGTCCTTTCATTCGGCCTATCACGCAAATAAATAATTAATTAAGGAATATTACACAAAAAATAAGGAAAATATTGATCACTGATGATTGATAAATGTGTACCACACACAAATCAATTTATATCACAACATTTCAATACATTTTCAGCTCTCGTAAGTAATAAAACTGGTTGAGAATATCACTCTGTTCGGAGTTTTTAGCCGCCATGACTTCTAAGGTTAAGATGGGAAGGTTGCACTGACGATCATCAAATGGCCTGATTATGGCATTTATTGAATGGAATTACCTGATAATACACACTAGACGTAAAACTCACAGTTACTGTTTGAATATTTTATGTTTATTTTAATTGTTTAACAACGTTTTCACAAGTAAATCATGGACCCAACTTTAGGGACACATTTCTTTTCTATGTTCCTAACTTTGGCCCATGAAATTCATTTGACAGCATATAGCAATAAGAGTAACGTCAACAATGTGGTTTGCATTTGGATGATAAGGAACGAACAGGAAGGGAGATTTTTTCTGCCAAATCTGTATAATGAACATCACAATGTTTTGATTTAGATATTCTGCGGTCGAAAGACGATAAGCGAAATTTTTAATTTTTAATTTTTAACTTGAGTGATTTAATGTAGTTTTCGTAAAATTTTCTCTAAGAAATGTTTTGAGGAATGAAGAGTATTAAGTTAACAGTGATAGTGATAAAAAAAAATACATAAGAAAACGTTACCAAGAGCGTTTTTTTTGAGAATCAAACAGGATAGGACGAAGTTGCATCCATAAATAGACCCAATTTGGGGACAATAGACCGATATTACATACATTTCCCTGGTGAGTTTTTGTCTTAAAAAAAGTAAGTTTTTCAACTTTTTGCGGTTCCTGATAGCAAACGACATGATAAGCATATCTAAGCATACCATTTAGCAGTAGAATATCGTTTGCAGGTAAATTAATTGATGAGTTATGATTAAAAACGTAATCTATGGCTGCATATTAGACCGAGGTTAGGGACGTATACCCTATATTGAAAAAAAAATGTCTCACATGTCAGTCTAAAAATCTAAAATCCTAGGGTTCTTTTGCCAGAAATGCATGAGCAATAATAATCACCTATTGCCTCTCTACCCACCTGGTCTCGACCAACAAGAATGTAACTATAGTATTTTCATGATCCAGCATGTCCAGAATGATTTCTGCATCCTAGCAACCAAATATTCCTGCTAAATCGTAAATTCTGGTAGATCCCCAGACATTAGCAAACAAATTGCTCGCTGCCTGCTCAAATGGTTGTTTATATTCTTTCATTAATGATATCAAGAAAGTTGGGAGCCCGTGCGTTGTTCGCAACAGGTGGGTGGAACGCATTTATGAGGGTTGCTGCCACTCTGAAATCTTCAAACATATGCTGCATAACCACATTGAAATAACTTGGACGGAACAACTTGAAATCTCGCTTGAATAATCCGTTAACTACGTCAATCACCCATCGACAGATGGTAACCAACCGTGACTGATTGGCCTGCTCCGTTGTCAGTTGGTCTTGATTCCGGATATTGGAATGTGGCATCACTGCTTCATAGCCGAATAAACTCAGTTCTTCCATATCGTCCCGAAATCCTCTGTCCAAAATAAAAACATCACCTAGCCTAAGAAACCAATTCAGAAATATTTTTCAACATTGTTGCATCTGACGTTTGAATATACGTACGTGCCATCGCAGATGACGATTACTTTTCGCATTTCCAGTGGAACATCCATGTTTCCGTGTATTGTGTCTGGGATCATGAGATTTCTTCTCTTCTGAGATTGAATGATATTGACAAGGGTTCCCAAGCAACACACTTCCATCAAAAAAGGTTGCTGCAACTTGATTGTGACTGGAATAAGTTGCAAACAAGTTACCACAACTATCAATCAAAAAGTCCATATTGTCTTTTCATAAACGCCTGCTATGCGAATTTTCCATTACAGGCGTTATCGAGTAATCGATTAACAACCCTGAAAATGCACTCAATTCATGGCCAAAATAAAAGCCCTTATCAAGGTGAAAACGGAGTGAAATCATAACTTGTCACTCACGGTGAAATGATTTCCTATTTGATTTGCCCAGTAATCACTTCAGCGTGGATGAGAATTCGTCACTTCCCTTCATTTTACCCGTGAAATGACACCCGTAATAAGGGCCAAATACTTTTTCCATAACACCAAATCCATACCACTCAAAAAATCTTTTGCTTATTGAGACACTTATTCCAAAATTATAAACGGATGTTCTACGTCATTAGGTGCAACTGCATCAGAAATGAAAACGGCAACATCAGGATGTAACTCGAAGAAATCTCTAGTTAACAGACGAAGACATCTTCGAAGTACCGAACAGTTACAAAGTAGGCAAAACATGATTTCTGTGCTGCCCGGAAAATCAATTGAATGTATTCTAAGCGAATGTATCTGCAGAACAAATAAATAGTTTAAAGATAGTTGACATTACTCTTAAGAATTTTATTACATGAAAAACTGAAAAATGGAACACAAAATACCGAGATATTAATATAGATAACAAATTCCGGCAATCAAAATGGAGCTGGCAATAAATCTGAGTGAATATGGTTTGGATAGGATACACTACTCGAGCTTCGTCGAAACGTTACCTGAACTTATAGCAAATCAGAAAAAGAAAAAAAAGAGCGAGATCAACAAATGAGAGAGTAGTTATATAATAGGGGCCATGACGTGAATTTATTTTCACATAGGTTGTTGTTCCCTTATTCAAAGTATCGAACCATGGTGTATGATAATGGTAAGCCCATAAAAGGGGATCTGAGGTCACTTGATCTCTGTTATTATTTTCCAGTGTTATTGGATCCTTGTTATCAAATTGTTTATAGAATTCTCTAACAATCATCAATTCCGATACTAATTATTTAATACTCATTATTTGGCTGCTCATACTTATATACTTGTTACATTCCGTTGATACGTAGCGTTAATCGTAGGCGCTAAAGCCAGATTTATTTATTGAGTACCTCGAGAGACCCAATAAAAGAGATGAGTGGTGTAAGGCTGCTCGTGTTTACCTACAAGCGTATGTGAGATCAGCGAGCTTGTAACTCGGAGCCAAGGAGCATTTGAAAACCACTGCTCTAAGGGAGTGTCGGGATGATAAAGGCTACAGGTGACAAACACACACACACGCGCGCACGCACACACACGCATGCACGCAAACACCACATACAAAAAGAAAAAGATGATTAAATAGCAAAATGAGCAAACATGGCCAATTGCCAACATTACACATTGAGTAGGTTTTTTCTCCAACGGTAAAATTTTTTGACCTCATACCAACTTTTTCTTGTCTCAATGATACCTTTCTAATGAGATATCAGTCACTGATGTATATTCTTGGACCAGTCTCCATACATTTTTTCCCAATCTCATTTTCAAGAATCTGAAGTCAAATTCTATGCACAGTTTTAAAGGATCGTGGAATTTTATTATAATTTCTAAGGACCTCATCCCAAGGGAGTTCTGGGAAAACAATCTTTCAGAAAAACATCAAAAGCAATCTGCTTTTTTAGATTTCATGTGAAGCCTGATAGTTTTGAGTAGAATTTCAAGAAACCCTGAAATGAATTACAAGTAAATTTTAATGAAAACTCGTAGGAATTTTTGAGGAGCACAACTCCTGTCCTTTTTTTATTGGCGTGAGAGCACAGTTTTCAATACTTGAGCCATTTGAATAAATTTTGCTTCTATCTTTGACAATACATCAGAAGGACTAGCCTATGTTGGCCGCTTGAACACTGGATTCTGTATGTATTGTTTCAAGATAGTTATGGAAAAAATGCTGTGACGTGTGCGCGTAGATAAATCCGCGTAGTAAACCGAATAAGTAAATCCGTTTCGAACGAAATATCTAAATTATGTAAGTTACGAAAACCGCGCGAATTCCGAAAGCCGTGCGAGACAACCGAAGCGAGAAAAAAGGCTTATTATCATTTAAAGAGTGCCACCAACATAAATGTGACAGCCTATGTTGGCAAGTTGATTAATTTTGGTTTCCTCCCTAAATATTCTACTTATTTTACTGTTGAGATTTGTTTCAATTTAGTTATTTTACCGCCCGTATCAATCGTTTCAAGATTTCGCGACCGTACCGAACAAATTATATACTACAGAAGCTAAAAAAAAACTTTTGGTGAGCTCTACTGCATTGCGAATCACTTCTGCGTAAGCTCCGTAGACGTAGGCGCATTGATTCCGACAGCCGCGAAAAGTTAAACATGCCTCAATACCACATAAGGAAAGATCGATTTTACGTACGGTTTAGTTCATAGATTAACATTGACTGCTGTTTAAAAATGTAAGTACTTGTACACTAAGAAATAAGTTAACTCAAATGCTTTAACCACATGTATAAGAGATTTTGCGTATTGAGAGAATAATATAGAAATCGAGTACAACAAACTCAGGGGAATACAATACCCTTAAAGTTTAATAGCTATTAATTGTCACATACCTCTACTTTTACTTATTTCTAAACTATTCCTCTCCTTGTTAATCTGCTTAATGCTATTGGTCTGCCTGCGTTTTCTTATTAAAGTTCAAGACTAAATAAGAAGATTTATTCTACAACTTTAAAGGTTAGTTGCCTCCCTAAGCGGACCCCCCGCATCCTAATTCTTTTGTTAATCTACTTAATGTCATTAGACTTTCTGAAGTTTCTTATTTAAGTTCATTTGATGATTATGGTATCTCATTAGTCTAATTTAATAAATTATTAAAAACTCTAATTCACCTAATCAATCATAACCCATGCTTTATTAAGTACCTGTACTTGTGCTTGTAATCTAAAATTAAACGTGTTTCAAGTACTTTTGATTTTAACCTATACCTATTTATTAAATCTTAGTTCGACCCAAGTGACACCTTCAAGTGGCTAAAATGCTTCACTTTGAAGTTAGTTTCCTAGCTGATTTTTAAATTATATAGGGTATATGCTCCAACTATGCTCACACGTTTCCACTATGTCGCACCACAAAAATACGTATGGGTATGTCGCAATAGAAGCACGGCACAGTGGAAATCCCGAGCCATAGTTCAAACACTTATCCCAAATCAAAATGAAGCACATATAAGATTAGTTACAATACCATGTACAAAAATGGTGATTAACATTGTTTCCTGAGTAATACTTCAATGAAAACAACAATGAAAGCTTGTCACGCAAATAGAAGGAGCACCGATGGGCACTTTCTGAAATATTTCAATAGTATAATTCCCTTGCAAACCCAAATAAATCTATCTGCGTAAAAATAAATAAAATAAGAGTGATTTGCGGAAAAACCCGCCAGTGCCTATACGTAAGCGTACTACGACGCGGCTCTCAATCAAAGGAGTAACAAGTGTGATACTATCACTTCAGGCTGGAACTTTGGTTCTCTCATGCAATGGTTCATCAGAGAGGGGAAGCTCAGTAATCCTCATCGCATGCTCATGACGCTATTCTGCCACGGAATGAGCCAACGATGTCGGACCTAAACCAACCGTCTCCAACACTCCACTATGAAGCATAAGATTAGGCCCGCCCACCAACGTCCAGGTTAAAAACTAGCCAAGGGGAGGGAGTTTTAAAGGCTCGTAGAATTTTATTATAATTTTTAAGAACCCCATTCCAAGGGAGTCATGGGAAAAAATCTTTCAGAAAGCACTTGGGGGGACCCCTTCTGGATTCCCCAATATTCGTCTAGAGATGAACCAGCCTCTGGCTGAAAGTCTCGCCAATAAAGATAACCTAATCTAAACTTTCAGAAAAACATCAAATGCAATCTGCAATGCAATCTGCTTTGAAGAATTTTAGATTTCATGTGAAGCCTGATAGTTTTGAGTAGAAGAAAGTCTGAAATGAATTAAAAGTAAATTTTAATGAAAACTCTTAGGAATTTCTGAGGAGCACAACTCCTGTGATCTTCAGAGGAAAATTTCATCAAGTTTGTGGGAGAAAACAAATTCGGAGCATAACCCTTGAATTTTTTTTAAATAATAAAAGGAGGATTACAATTAAATCTGAGAATAACTCCAGGCAACTTCAAAGGAATTCAGAAAATGAATTCAGTAGAGTTTTCCAAACAAATTATGAAAAGAAATCTAAGGAATTTGTGAGAAGAAATGCCAATGAATTCTTAGGAGACTTTCAATGTGAGTAGAATTCCAAGGGAAGGAGTGAGATTCAAAAGAAAATCTGAAATGAATTCAATTAATATTCGGAGAATATTTGAAAAGGGTTTCTTATTGTGGAGAATTTCAAGGTAATTCCGAGAAAAACTAAAAGAAAATTGAATTCAGAGGATAGCTTCATCGAAATTTCCATTGAATATGGAATGGACTATTCTGAGGTTTTCAGAACTACTTGAAAGTTCCCAATTTTTTCCAGAAGTTAATGAAACTGTCTTGAAGTTCTTTTGTAGATTGAGAAACTAGCCAGATACTCACAATACTACTCATCAAATTCTTAAACTTCCCTGAACTTGATATGACTTCCTAAAGTTTCCTTAATTTTTCTAACGATCATGGATCTCTTCTATAACCTTAACAATTCGCTTAAGTTTTCTAAACTTCTTTAAACTTTATGTGACTTCTCTAATGTTTACGGAACTACTCTGAGGTTTTCTGTTCTTTTCTCTGAAATTCTCAAAACTGCTCTAACGCTTTTGCAGTTCTCATGAAGGTTGTTGTACTGCGCTGAATTTAATTGAACTGTCCTAAAAATGTTTTTAGCTAAACTTCAGTGAACTTCTGGACTTATGCGAAGACTTCAACTAACGTCTCTGAAGTTATCTGAAAATCTAGGAACTGTTTCAAATTTCCCACTAATCTTCTGAAACTAATGGAACTGACCGTGAAATTCGTCCAATTTTCGGAGCTTACCAAACTTCTTTCAAATGCTCCTGCATTTTGCAAATGTTCATAAAAATACCTGAGGTTCGCGGATCTCCCCTTAAGCTCCATAGACTTCTATGAAGTTCTCGAAATGTTTCTGAAGACCACTGTCCTTCTGTGAAGTTTTCGAAATTTTTCGAAATTTCTGGAACTTTTGTGCTCCCGCAATTTTCATGGAATTCGAATGAAATGATTAATATAGTTCTATGATTTTCACTGAAGCTCTCAAGATTTTTCTGAAGTTCAAGAAACATCCATTAAATTATCGACACTAATTTGAAACTTCTGCCCTGAATTGATCAGTATATTTTAAGAACCTTTAGGCTTCCGGTCCGCAGCGAAATAATTAATATAGTTCTATGATTTTTACTGAAGTTCTCAAGATTTGCCTGAAGTTTAAATTATCGAAACTATTTCATAACTTCTTCAATAGTCTAGAGTTTCCTGATGTTTTTTCATTTTCATTTTCATTTTGCAGCGTTTGGTGGGGCAATGGGAGCGCAAGTCAATCCAAAGCCGAGGATAAAGGACGGGTAATGGCTGAATAGTCTATGCGGACCACTTGAACGCCATGGGAAAAGGAAGGGATTGAAGAGGCCGGTTATTGGGGGGTTTTGAGGAAATGACACATAGTGATGCTAAATGTAAAGAAACCGAAAATCCATCTCCCACTGATTCATCCTTTCACATATATACCAAATTGATATTTTAAAGCAATAATCAAAATAAACAGACAATACATGAAAAGACTAGTTGCCAGTTGCTTTAAGGTTCAATTCACCCCGATGCCCTTCCGGAAAACTTCAAAAGCAGCCCCTTCCGACGTACTACTTCAGACTGCAAAAAGCTCGCACTTTTCGATTCCTTTTGATATTTTACACAAAATGACGCGAGCCTTCTGCAATCCAAAACAACGCGCCGAAAAAAACCGCTCCTAAACCAAATTGCAAATTGAACCTTAAAGGCTAGTTGCCTCCCTAAGCGGACCCTCCGCATCCTAACTCTTCTGTTAATCCACTTAATGCTACTAGGTTGCCTAAATTTTATTATTTATGTTCGTTTGATGATTATGATATCTCTAGTCTAATTATTGAAATTTCTAATCTACCTACCATGCTTTATTAAGTACCTGCACTTGTGAATGTAATCTAAAATTTAACGTGTTTCAAGTTGTTTTTGACTTTGACCTATATTTAATATATATTAGTTCGTCCCAGGTGACACCTTCAAGTGACTAAAATGCTTCACTTTGAAGTTAGTTTCCTAGCTGATTTTTAAATTACATAGGGTATATGCGTCAACTACGCTCACACGTTTCCACTATGTCGCACCACAAAAATACGTATGGTTATGTCACAATAGAAGCACGCCACAGTGGAAATCCCGAGCCATAGTTCAAACACTTATCCCAAATCAAAACTGAAGCACATATAAGATTAGTTGCAATACCATGTACAAAAATGGTGTTTAACATTGTTCCCTGAGTAATACCTCAATGAAAACAACAACGAAAGCTTGTCACGCAAGTAGAAGGAGCACTGTTGGGCACTTTCTGTAATATTTCAATAGTATAATTCCCTTGCAAACCCCAATAAATCTATCTGCGTAAAAATAAATAAAATAAGAGTGATTTGCGGAAAACCCCGCCAGTATCGCACCCAACGTCAGTGCCTATACGTAAGCGTACTACAACGCGGCTTTCAAATAAAGGAGTAACAAGTGTGATACTATCACTTCAGGCTAGAATTTTGGTTCTCTCATGCAATGGTTCATCATAGAGGGGCAGCTCAGTAATCCTCATCGCATGCTCATGACGCTATTCTGCTACGGAATGAGCCAAAGATGTCGGACCTAAACCAACCGTCTCCAACGCTCCACTATGAAGCATAAGGTTAGGCCCGCCCACCAACGTCCAGGTTAAAAACTAGCGAAGGGGAGTAGGTAGATGCATCAATATACTTTAAGAGTAAATTTTGTCAGACGCAATTTGGTGTAACATATATTAAGAGATGCACATACCCATTTCAAGGTAATATTTTATTAAACTAACGACGTCTAGCGTCTACGGAAATGGATTTTTATCATCCCGCAGAATCTCAGTTGAGCTCAGGAATGTGCCAACAGACAGTGGGAGCTAAATTTATATCGAAATACCCTTCTATTTTATTTGAGTAATTTTCGCTCAACTTGCAAAAATGCAACATCAAGCATTGAGCAACCTCAAGTTCGCAACTGGATTTAAAATTTGGAATGAACAACCATCCTCATGCTACACCGAGTAATTTAATTGTTTGAAACTAGCGAAGTCAGTCATACATTTTAATAAGTTTCTGTGTTCTCACTTTGAATGAAATTCCCTGAGATTTCCTGATTTTCAAGATCCAAAAATAAATTCCTAAATATTGCTCTAAAATTAATGTTTCATTTGTTGTGACTTTTAGCGAATTTGTTTATTATTCAGTTCCAACCTGGATCTGGTTTTCTGACAAACGTCAGTTTGATCGTTTGTTTTTAAAACCTACACGGCGAATGAGAACGACCCAAATTTGAGTTTAGTTCACTCATAATCGCCAAAAGTGCAGGAACTCAGCGATGAGTAAATTTGTCTCATGGTTTCCTGTGGAAAACCTAAAAGATCTGCCGGAAAATGATGAAATTGACGAAAATTTTATTCAGTCTCGGAGTAGTACCAATAGACTGAGTGAATCCAATCTTTACTTTTCTCAAATTCGGGAATTTTTCCCTGGAAAATCTGGGAAAACATGAGACAAATTTTACTCATCGCTGAGTTCCTGCACTTTTGGCGATTATGAGTGAACCAAACTCAAATTTGGGTTGTTCTCATTCGCCGTGTAGCTCAGGTTGAGGTTCGCACTGACAAAAAGTTCGGTTTCACACTGAATTGGAACTGGTTCCAACCCCGATAATAAACAAACTCGCTATTAGAAACATAAGGAGCGTTTGCAAATGCCAGAAGTTTCAACCAGTTGAAGAAAAAAAATTAAAGAAAATATCTTTGTGAGTGAGCAGTATGAAGTTGCCACTGCCCTATAAAGGATTAACGATGAAATGTACTTTCGTCATTCAAAGAATTCTGGTTCTTACCAGACCAAAACCTCCAATAATCTACTGAGCCGGCTCGTACATGCACCCGGCTCGCTCCAGCGAGCACCGAATCGATTAAAAATTACCAAATTCCTGTCATTCAACCCGTCGTTTTTCCCCAAACCCATCAAATTGTTCAAAAAGACTCCCAATGGACCATATTAGCCACTAGCGAACGCGAGAAACGCAGTCACAATCGTGTTATGGCCCAATGACAGTAGTTTTTTTTTGTCACGGTGGTGGTGCCCCGCCCGCCCTGTTGCAGAGAATCGCCCTCATAAATATGGAAGAAAACCTGCGTGGCTGGCTGCCGGCTTTCAGAACAACCTAGCAGCAGCAGCAGCAGGAGCCTAGAGTCGAGTCATTTTAAAATGCGCATAAATTTCGAAAGAATGGCAACAGACAAACTAGCTGCTTTGGTTGCTCTCTAGGTGTTGAGCCGTTCGTTGGTTAGATCTTGGTTGCGGTTTTCTGATGGTGGTAGTTTTTTTTTTGCTTGGTAACACCAACACTAGGCGCAGGCTAGCTTGAAGTTGGCTTCGATGAGTGAGAGGAAGAGAACACGTAATAAGCGAGCCGAACAGGGCCTTTTGAATGGGGCAACCGGATTTCTACAATCACGTTCCTTCGTTCAGTTCGATGACGGCTGGCTGGTGTGCGGGGCGAGCGAGGGAAGCAATGGTAGGAATCCGGAAATAGTTGATCGTATATATCAGCAATTATGGGGGGCATTATTAAATTTAGTTTTCTTCTGCTTTTCTTACAACTCCATCATGAGAGAGTGTGTTGGCGAACTCGTTTTCCCGCTGAGGAGTTGCAACGTCAAACCGGCAAGCCGGATGAGGGGAAGGCGAATCTATCACATCATTTAACTTATCTCCGACTGAACCGGTATTTTCCGGCGGTGGTTCATATTTTTTTCCATCCTCCATGAGTAACAACCGCCAGCAGCCTCATCCGACAAAATAATACATAATACCGTTGCCCGGACGAAAATCTGCCTGTGCGCTCGTTTGCGAGTTGTGCTGAATCGGAAAATGATTCAGCAGCTTCGCTATGTAGCGGTCGCTGTTGATGGTGTTGGAAGCGGTATCAGTAGAGTCCGTTTTAATTTACTGCCGCCATCGGCGCCGCTTTCGAAAGGAACAAATGCCACATTGGCCTTGACATTGAGTTGGGTGTTGAAAGTTTTCGCTTTTTCACTCACTGAGTGAAGCAAGATGACTAACGAAATGATTCGACATGTCCAGCCCACCGTAGTCGCCCAATTTTTGCAATGTGGACGATGGATGGTTCTCCCAGCAGCTGGTGCAATTCGTGGTTCATTCGCCTTCTCCACGTTCCGTCATCCATCTGCACTCCACCGTAGATAGTACGCAACACCTTCCATTCGAAAACAGCAAGGGCGCGTTGGAAGTCTAATATTGTCTTCCCTAGAACCTCTTCCTTTCATCATTTTGTCGTTGATGCGTTGATGGCAAGTCCAATCCACCTAGCTTCAGTCTTCAGTCTGATGTACGTTTCCGCCATCGTCTCAAAGTTCCGGGCCATGATGTCGATGTCATCGGCGAAGCCAAGAAGCTGGATGGGCTTCCTGAAGATCGTGCCACTCGTGTCTATCCCAGCTCTTCTGATCACACCTTCTAATGCGATGTTGAATAGCAGTCCCGAAAGTCCATCACCTTGCCGTAATCCCCTTCGAGAGTGTCCCCGATACTAGAACAACGCACATCACTCGATTCATAGTCGCCTTGACCAATTCCGTACTCGTGCATAATCTGTCATAGCTGATCTCGATCCATTGTGTCAAATGATGTGTGGGCAAGTTGTATTCGCGACATTTCTGCAGAGCCTGCCGAATCGCGAATATGAACCCATGAATCCCGCCTGGTATTGTCCCACGAACTCTCTTGCAAATGGTGACAGGCGGCGGCATAGAATTTGGGAGAGTACCTTGTAGGCGGCGCTCAGCAGTGTGATCGCGCGGTAGTTGCAGCAATCCAACTTGTCGCCCTTTTTGTAGATTGGGCATACGACGCCTTCCATCCACTCCTCCGTTAATATGTTCCCCTCCCAAATATTGGCAATTACCCAGTGCTTCACCACCGTATTTTAATTGCTCACTTGGTTGTTTATCTACACCAGTTGCTTTGTTCTTCTTCAGCCGACCGATCTCCTCCTCAACTTCTTGAAGATCAGGGGCCGGTAGCCTGTCGTCTTCTGCACGTGCTCCAAGGTCTGTTGCCGTGCCACCATCGTTTTCTGCTGCATCACCGTTGAGGTGCTCGTCATAGTACTGCTTCCATCTCTCAATTTTATGGAGTGACCATTTTACGGATGTTATTGATCTTCCGGACGACGGTCCAATGGCTATCTAGGTACATGTTTATGTCACGACCCCAAATTGATTCTTATATCACATTTCCACATGCTTTCGAAAAAACCGTAGAACTGATTAGGATCAGTTTCGAGGATTGACCATTTTTAAAGATGTTCCAGATCTTGCGGAAGACGGTCCCATGGCCTTCTAGGTTTATGTAACGACCGCAAATTAATTTATATATGACTGTCGCCGCCAAAAGCTACTTTCTTCTCCGGTTAGGGAGAGCCTTTCGCTTACTAGGTCAGACACTGTTTCTCGATTCTAGGAGCTACTTTTTTCTCCGGTTAAGGAGAGAAGTTTTCACTTCCAAGTCAAGAGTTCTTCTAGGAGCTAATTTTTTCTTCGGTTCAGGAGAGAAGTTTTCACTTCTAGGGCGAAAGTTCTTTCGGATTCAAAAAGAGAAGAATCTGGAGTAACCTACGAAACTTATTTTACTCAACAAAATTGTACAAAGTGATCTTACGGCTATGTGTTGCATTAGCAACTTATAATTATGTGAAACTTTTACATGATTTGTCCAGGGCTTAACATATCACTTTCAATACCGAACTTTAACCTAATTTGTGTTGTTTAGACCTTATATACACACACTAAGATTTTGGTTCCGTGTTCGGTAAATTTTACCGAAATCAGAACAGCTGAATGTTCGGTAAAACTTTGTCCTTCATTTTAAAGGCTATTGAATTTAAAAATAATTTTAAAACATGTTCAACTTTGTTTAAATGATCAAATCTTGTCATTTTAGTGGAGATTTAGTTTCAAAGTAGCTGAAAAGCAATTGAATTGAATTGCATAAATTTTACCGAACAGTTCAGCTGTTCAGATTTCGGTAAAAATTACCGAAGTCGGCGATAATTTCTAAGTGTGTACTATGCCCTCTCAGATCTGGGATTTCTCAGATATCTTGTAAGTTTATTTATTTTTGTAACTCTGATCTGATATGGCTCTACAAATAAGAATGTGACTTTGACTATATGTTTTAGTATTACTTCTACGTGAAGTCAACGATTTACATAGTTGAAGATGCTAATTTCAAATAACAGACTGTAGTGGTAATTTTTATACGATAGATGGAGTAGATGAAAGCATGCGTGTTTGAAACAGTTCTACCGATTTTTTACCGTACTACAGTTGTTATTTGAAGGAAGGCAGTTTGGCGGATTCATGTCCTTTGGAACAAATTGGACAGAATTGGCCTCATACCACTCCAGGACACTTTTAGAATAGTGGCATGATGCCAAATCTGGCCAAAATAGCGGAGCTTCGTCGTGCTGCTGCAAGAACGGCAAAAGGCGCTTCTCGAGGCACTCAGATTTGTAGATCTCGCCATTTACTGTGCCCTTTGTCACGAAAGGCTCACTCCTCAGTCCGCAAGAGCAGATGGCCTGCCAAATGAGATATTTGGAGGCGAACTTCGACATTTTCTTGTTCTTAAATTTGTCGTCCACATCGAACTTGCTCTTGCCGGTGAAAAACGCCAACGCCGGAATTTGCTTTTATATACGTTTCGTCGTCCATCACACAGCAGCCATATTTTGTCAGCATCTTCTCGTAGAGCTTCCGTGCCCGAGTTTTAGCCGTCGATTGTTGCCGCTCATCGCGGTTTGGGAAGTTCTGTACCTTGTATGTATGTAGTCCAGCTCTCTTCTTTGCATTCTGGACGTAGCTCTGCGACATGCCGATCTTTTTAGCCAAATCACGGCTTGAGACGTTGGGATTTGCTTTAATCATCCGCTTCACCTTTCCCTCCGTCTTTTTGTTCTCCGGTCCCGGTTTTCTTCCAGCTCCTTTGCCGTGGTCCAACGTCAACCGCTCCTGGAACCGCTTCAACACTCTGGAGACGGTTCAATGGTGAATGTTCAACATTTTTCCCAACTGCCGGTGCGACAGGTCAGGAAATTCCAGGTGTTTGGAAAGAATTTGTTCTCTCAACTCGCGTTGGTTCACCTCCATTTTTGTTGAATCGAAAAACACGACTTCGAGTTTGACAGCATGTACACAATACACATCAATGAGAAAGTGTGCAAAATTTGGTTGATTTTTACCCAATGGTAAAAAAGTTATGTCAACTCTATGCTTTCATCTACTCCATCTATCGTATAAAAATTACCACTACAGTCTGTTATTTGAAATTAGCATCTTCAACTATGTAAGAATGTGACATTTGCAACGTTTAAAAGTTATAATTATATTCTTCGTTAAGGATAAACAGAGAGGGAAAGCTAAACTTAACCTAGATGCGCAAGCATGCCATGCGTGGGCGTGTTTATCCCACTTGAACGCAGAAACATTCCTAAGTAAATACTGCAGTTAGATTATGTAAAACGAGCTCTCGCTCCTTTTGCCCTACTTTTCATTTCATATTCTTGGCCTTGGTATCAACGTCAGCTAGGGCTATGCAAACGAGATGCAACTATGTGGTTATCTTATGGTTTTGGTTTTAAATTAATTGCCTCGCGGTAACAATGACAGTTCTAAGTGTTTTCGAAAAAACCGTGGAGCTCTAGGATCAGTTTAACCACTTTTACTGATTTTTCAGATCTCCCGGAAGACGGTCCGATGGCCATCTGGGTCCAAGTTTATGTCACGACCCCAAATTTATTCTAATATCACAGTTCCTAACGTTTTCAAGAAAACTACGGAGCTCTAGGATCAGTTTCGCGAATTTTCCACTTTCACGGATGTTCCGGATCTTTCAGAGGACGGTCTCATGGCCATCAAGGTCCATGTTTATATCACGACCCCAAATTCATTCTATCATCTCAGTTCTTAGTGTTTTTCAAAAACTGCGGAGCTCTAGGATCAGTTTCATGTATTGACCGCTTTTACGGATGTTCTGGATCTTCCGGAGGACGGTCCCATGGACATCCAGGTCCATGTTTATGTCACGACCCCAAATATTTTTTTTTAAATATCACAGTTCCTTGTTTTCAAAAAAAAAAACCGCGGAGCTCTAGGATCTGGTTCATGGATTGACCACTTTTACGGATGTTCCGGATTTTTCGAGGACCGTTCCGTTGTCTCCAGGACCCATATATAGGAACCATGACTGTATTCTGGCCCATTAATCTAAATTACAGATCTTACGCCACTTGCAAAACCCTATAAACACACCTTTCAAAAAAAAGTGTAACAACTCTTTTCGCTTTTTAAAAAAGTAGACGACTCTATTTTCAATCTTTTTAGAATCAAAATCATTCACCCTAGGAATTCTAAAGGTACCACAATTTTTTAAATGAAGGCTTCTGAAATATTTTATACTGATCCGGGTACACAAATTTCGACCATCTGAACACCCCCCAAATCACGATTAGAGCCATATTTACGGAGATAAATCGATTTAAAGGTTTGGGACATCCACCAGCCGATAAATGAAGGATTTTTAAATATTTTATACTGGGAAATCCGGGTATACAAATTTCGACCATCTGAACACCCCCCAAATCGCGATTAGAGCCATATTTACGGAAATAAATCGCTAACTTATGCCATTACAAACTTGCCGTTACACGTTTTGACGTAGGACTACGTCTGTGATTTCTATATGGGGGTAGACTTTGTGAAACCCTAAAATGGAACATGTAACGAAATTATGAAAGATTTTGAATGTTAATAACACAGCTGTCCCTGGACCAATTGCAATAATTTGATCACTAATCGATCAGAAATATTTCTACGTATCGATAGCAATGCTTCCGAGTGTTAATTTTCAACAAGAAACTATTGAAAAAGTGGCATTGTCCAAAAGCGTCGGAATAACTAACAAATCCACCAATTACGTACATGCATATGCTGCTTCCCCAACACTGTCATCAGAGAGTCTTTAGTAGACGAAAGAAGTTGAAGTGACATTCGCCTCCGATCTTCGAGCGTGTGCGAATGGGGGGGATTGCAATTGCGTAACATTTTACACACTCATTGCCATATTCAGAACCACACGCCTCCAAATGAGCACACAAAATGCTCTCCAGAGTTGTAATCTTGTAACCAAATTTGGAAGCAAGGGTGCAAGTGATTTTGATCGATTCTCTTCATCGACTTTCTGTTTTGTCAATAACTCGACGGCAAACACATTCATTGATACGTTTGTTGTTTTGGATGATAGAAGCGCATAGGAGAAATTTTGCGAAATAGGTTAGTGAAGCCATGGTCATTAAAAGAGGAAATCTTTTAAGAGAATTGACTTCAACCCCTCGGCTTCTGAGCCCCTTAATTCAGTCATCGTCATAGCAATGAAAACTAACATCGCACCGCTTTTGGTTCTTGGGTTACACTTGCTGGTTGCAATTCTGCTGGTCGACATTTTCGAAGGACCACAAAAAACATGATATTACACTATTTTCTAGGAATGCCTGAAAGTCCAATTATTCGATTAACGATTAATCGCAAAGACTTTTCCAGCTATTCGATTAAAAATTCATCGATTATTCGAGCGCATCACCCCTGTCCAGCAGCAGACGGGCCGAGATTCTTGCAAGTGCCCAATCATTGAACCGAAGAATATGGGTTTGTCCGGTCCGAAATTGCTGATCTAGCTGCCTACACGTCATCATCTCCTTCCAAAGGCTTTAAGCCTGTACTACCTTCGGCCCATTTCAGGGCCACCAAGATTTTCAAAATGATTTAAATTTCTGAACATGTCCCAACTAAAATTCATATCAACAGGTTCTTTTCAGGGCAATCATAGTCATGCTAAAGTAAACAGAAAGAACCCCGCTTAAATTCCTATTCCTACACAAAACACAAGCTCCTGCTGCAGTTAACAAATCATATTTATTATATAAGACCACGTAGTCCTACGTCACCATTCCGGGGCTGTCCCTTGTAGTTTTTCGGAGGCTTCGTAGTCGGCGTAAAGTTTTTTACCCACGGTATTCGGAGTGTTAATAACCAAGGTTGCAAATACTCATTTAAGCTAAAACAATGTTAATTATGAAATAATTAGATACTATGATTATATTTTGAATTGATAAGAAACAAGAAGAGGCTGCAAAGAATGTGTTTGACATATTAAACCTGTTTATTTCACTTCACGAGAGTCACAATCAGCGATTTTTCACACACTCACTCACTCAGCGATCAGCAAATCGCTGATTGTGACTCATAGAAAGCAAAATTTACAAGTTTTATGTTACAAACGCATACTTTGTAACCTCTTCTTGTAAGTAACAAGTAAAACATGTCATCTTACCATCTTTTGGTTTTATTATTCCGAAAAACATTATTTTAGCTGAAATGAGTATTTGCAAGCTTGTTAATAACTATGGAAATGCAATCTACAACACTTATTTGAGGAGGATAGAAAGAAAGGAGTGTAAGTGACTTTGATAGATTCTCTTCATCGACTTTCTCTTTCGTTAATAATTCAGCTGCAAACACATTTCTTGATTCGTGTGCCATTCTGGATGCTAGATGAGAACCTCCTTTATCAAACTATGTGGCAGAAATAGCGCAAATTTTGGGTATAAAGCTGTGGCTATCAAAAGAGAAAGTCGATGATGAGAATCGATCAAAGTCACTTACACCCCTTTCCTTCTAACCCCCTCATTTGAGAGCAGATGGGAGTAGTTCATAATCAGTCCCATAGTTTCAACTTACGACAGATTTTTACTGCCTTTAACGTTCTCCAGAACTGCAACAGAGCTTGTAAAACACGCGATTTTTTTTCACTGGCGTTTAAAAAGCAACTCACGAAAACTCCACTTCGTTTGGAACTGTAAGCAGACATCATCCAGCGAAATCAAATATTCTTGGTCGTTTCGTTTATTATAATGTTATTATAGAGACTAAACCATTTTAATGTCATTCGTCTTTGCATTTCGTTGTTTCATGTATGCACATATATACTCGAAAACCGCACAACTAGCGGATACCTAAACCTTGCAAAGTTCGAAGATTCCAAACTGCCGTCGGGAATAATTGTCTGAGTCACATCACCCAGTGAATCACAACTCGCTGTGATGCCAATTTTTACACTGTCAATTCAATCAACACAAAAGAACATTCAACGGTGTTCCCCCTTCACTTCACGCACTTGCTCACTCATAGTATATGTTGATTGCATCGTAACTGACACCATCACCGTCTCAAATTTCCCCGCTTCCCAACGGAATCCCACTTGCGAGCAATACAACCGGTACTTAACTTCACCCAACCTCAGCAGGAGGTCCCCCCGAACATGAGACCTAAGTTGATAACTTCACTCACCTCTTGTGTTCAGCTTCTCACTCCACTTCGGGCCACATTTCACCGTGGGACAAAGATTGCAGAGATGCAACCGACAAACTACGCCTATTCCTGGTTTGCTTTCGATGCACTTCACAATGCAACAACAATTAGCGGGCAGCTATCAACGAATCGATGACGACGGAGACGGGTAATCCAAAAAAAACAAAATACGTAAAATGTTGCAGACTACAGTAGCGCCCGAGAATGGGGTCACACACATTCACGTCAGCAGTGGCGACGAAGCAGGCGACGGCGACACTAAAAATAGCACCTACTTAATCCATATTGCACACAGGGCGTAGTGCTAGCGCTAGTGCTGCGGCTACTGCTTTTGTAATCCAACGGAACGGTGATAACGACATCTTTCTCGGGGTCTTCACGAAAGCACCAACCCACTATTTTGCAGACACAACTAGTCGCTGCCGTCGATTCACGAAAATAACAATAAATCTCAGGACAATTCACGGCACACTGAGGTTTCTTTCACAAAAAATAAACACGAACCCACAGACACACACACACACACTGAGAGAGGTTCCGGACGGACCAATTCGTAGTTTAGCCAAAGATTAATAGCCAACCGGCAGTAATTGCACAATTATTCATCTCATTTTTCCGTTTATCTTGATGGTTTCTTTCGATTCTTCCGCAGCTTTGCTGCGCCCACACACTCACGGAACACACGGGATCGTTTAGCAGTACGCGAAGAAACAATGGTCATCAAATCAGGTGCCAATAACCAACACCGAAGCGAGCTCGCGAACACTTGGGCACCAACACTAGCTTTTCAACGGGAACACACACTTGCCTCACTTCTTGCCCACATGTACGCGTGGAACTTTTCTTGCAACACTGCTTCTACTTCTGACTGGTTTGTTCCGTTTTCTATTCCTTCGGGGGTAGGTAGCTTTCCTTTGTTTCTTCCAGCCAACAACCGACGACGGAGGGCGGTTGGTGAAAAACTCGACACCCAACTCCACAGAGGAGGTATCGTCGTCCGTAATCGGATATCTAACGGGGGAAAGTTGACTGTTTAACGCACGATATACACGCGTGCGAAATTTCAGGGCTTCGCGTTTGTTGATTTCGTAATCGATTGCTTTCCACCACTTTATGGGGGCAATCAAAATCACGGTTTGTTCGCGTTTCGCAACGATCACAATACTTGCCGATTTCCACGGAGTTTGGAAATCCCACTTCCGATAGGCCGTATCCCCCACTACTCTCTAACTGTATCGCCGCAGTTTACGAGAAAACCGCACTGGGGCTGCCTCACTTCTGCTTGCACGGACAGAAATTTTTCAGTAAAAACTTTTCACCTCTTCCCTGGTGGTGCATCACAGACACACGGACACGCTCGTTCACCACACAAAAGCACTTCTTTCATATTTTGCTGCTTCTTTTGCTTCGTCTTCTTGTATCCTTCACTTCACTTCGAAACATACACACAATGTACAAAAGCAAGCGAACGAACGAAAAAAAAAATTAAAAACCTTTTTTCTCAATCACTATTTCCAAGGGCGACCGAATGAATACACACATATATGTATGTACGGACGAGCGACGAGCCGTGACACCATACGATACGTGCGAACCGCTCGACTACTGCTGGACGACTGACAGCGAGCGAGAGTCGTTCGGCTCCACGAACCCCCAGTGCTCGCACTTCGGCCTTCTGCCCGAAGCAGCCGAATACTCACGAATGCACTTCGCTCTCGCTCTCACCACGCGCACTCGTCACAGTGTGCGTGCAATCTCTTTGTTTCGCGCTTCGTTCGTGCTCCTTGCGTCACTGTGTTCGTGCCAGGAGAGTAGGTAGTCGTTCGTTGTTGTTATTGTTCGTGCCCCTGCTGCCTGTTATGTGATGATAATTATAAATATTTTGTAATGGATAATCCCTAGCCGTCGTCTCTGCTTTCGCTCGATTCGATCTGTCGCCGGTCTGTAAAAGAGTACAAATCAAACGGGAGTAGGAGTTAGGAGTCGTTGATTGTTTTCGATTCATCTCTCTTGGAATAATTTTCAAAACGCGATTTCTATGTCGACATTTTTTTTTTCACTTTCAAACACACACACACACACAAAGGTTGAGGGAGGACAAGGTGGTCGCGGTGGCCGGGCCTCCGTCGCCGTATCAATTACCATCGCTACCGCCGCCGACCCGGGTCGTCGGCGTTGTCGTAGGTATTAAAGGTAAACGGAGGTTTACTCTCGCTCTATCTCTCCCAATCTCTCTCTCTCCCATTAAAGCTGCACTGTCAGGGCTGTGATTTTTCAGGCCATGCAGAAAAAGGTAAACCCTTTTGGTGACATTTTTTTTTTCGTTCACCACTCGTTAATCGTTTCGAGTATGGACGGAAGGTAGACAGACGCGCGTGAGACGCTATCGATGACGGCAGCTAAATTGGGTCAATTATTTTGGCATTGAAAAAAAAAAAAAAAACAACGATGCGCTACGCTTTGCTGGAGAAGAACAAAAAACCGGGCCTTCGGCTGCCGCACCTGTTGAGTTAGGTAAGTGAACTTGTGGCGGTTTACAATGGATGGGATTATGATGATTTGGGTTTTTTTGGACTGAGTGAATTTCATAAGCTTGAAAGTGAATCATTGAATCCGGTGAATCATCGATTTAGCGATAAGTGAATGCTGAAGCTGAAGCAAACAAGCCAAGCGAAAATGTATCAAATGTCGGTATGGGCTTCTTACATCTACTGCATGTGTTTCCAAGGAGTAACAATGGACTGTATAAAACAGCAAAAAAGGTTATCTTCCATTTAATTCCACTTAATTTTGGTGACAGATACGTATTTCGACCACAATCAGTGTCATTCCTACTAAAGACATATCAAAAACCTAACCCCCTTAAGTACTCATACCCTAGGTAAAAATGTCAAGATCACATGAAACTACAATGTGTAGAATCGGAACCTACCTAACTAATAATAACCTAAGGTTTTAGTAAAGTAAAGGAGAAAAATCTGCTCAAATCCCTAATAAGGAAAATTGGGCCTTCGGGATTTTGAACTCTTTATTGTTGTCAAAAAAGAACGAGAGATTCGACTCAACGATATAGTTCAGCTTATTGGGCTTTTGAGTAAATTGCATATTCTCAAATTTACGTGAATTACACTTAACTTTGGGTAGAATATACTTAAGAGTATGTATTTTTTTTGCTGGTGTTAAATGGAAAATACTATATGCGATTTACTCAAATTTAGGCTATTGGGCTGAACCCTGGAATTGAGGGAAAAGTACTTAATTTTGGGTAGTTTTTCATCTCCGTGTAGAAGTACGATATTATTATTTTCGTTGCTCCATTCACTAATGCATGAATAACAAAATAAATGGTCTATAACATAACTCCAAAATGAACAATTCATTATTATTTTTTTTGTAAGTGGGTGGTTATTGAATAAATCCTTACATTAAAATTCAATTTTTGAAATTAGAAAATCAGTTCCTTTATTATTCATAATTAGGTTCCAGACTTGTACACTACACTTTCGGAAACATACTAATTACCGTTGGTCCTGGCAAAATAACTTTAGAAATCAAAGTGCACCTGCCATCATAAATATTTATGTTGCAGGCAGACACGCTGTCCACTGCAACTATGTAAGTTAGTTTAAATTCATTTTATCTGTTGCCTGTGCTCTATTAAAACGTTGTAATTGAATAAATGAAATGTCATTGTAGCATATAAATCTCAGTATTGAATAGATCAAACCCCATATCAAGAGCCACATGTAAAAAGGGCATACAAGCTTTTTGTAAACAAACCTTTGAAGGCCCTTTTATCGCCAACCGAGGATCGTCCATGGTCTTCTTATAAATGTTGGACATTGTGACAAAACAGGTTTTTCGCACTTTTTGTACAAATCGAACAATATTTTGACGTAGGACTACGTCTGTGATTTCTATATGGGGGTACACTTTGTGAAAACCAAAAATGTAACATGTAACCAAATTATGAAAGATTTTGAACGTTAATAACTCAGCTGCCCCTGGACCAATTTCAATAGTTTTATCATCAATCGTTCAGATATATTTTTACGCATCTGTTAAGTTTAAGACTTTATCATTTTTCAAAATGTCACTATTGAAAATTGCCCGAATGTGCAACTTGTGCTATGATAATTAAAATTTTCACCGATTACCTGCGAAAAGCGATTTGCCTAACACAGATTTCAAAGTTGAATTCGATCCGGTGTTTATTCAATCACCGTGTGGTGTGTGGTGGTGTTCTCCAGTACACAACGAAAGGCTTCCCGCAAGCAGCTAGCTATCAAGGCTGGCCTCAACCGCTGATCGTATTCAGTTCCAATCACCGTGTGTGGTGGTGTCCGGTCGTCAGCATCAGCAGCAGTAGTGCTTTCGGCGCGTGGTGTTGAACATTGTTCTCCAGTACACAACGAATGGCTGCCTGTAAACAGCGAGCTGTAGCACACATGAGCATCCATAGAAGGAGGAAGAAGCCGCACCGCTATTGATCGGAATCAGTAGCTCTTCGTGAGTTGCTGTGGGCCATCTATGTCAAGCGCGTTATACTGAAGAGTATAAACAGTGAGAACCCTGCGCAAATCCCTATTCCTACACAAAACACAAGCTCCTACTGCAATTTGTTACCGTTTGGGTAGTTTACCCTATATCACCAGCACTGAGCAATGAGAGTGAGTGTAGGTATCGGCAATCCATACTGCTATTAAGTATGAACGAGCAAGGCCGACTGTTGCTAGCGATATGCTATTGAGTTATCTATAATATTAATCTATTTATTTAACGGTTATGCCGAAAGTTATTGTTTCTTTACTTAATGTTCTATGTTATAAAACTTAATTTATTAAAAACAAATGAAAATATGTAAAGAAATAGCAGAACAGATTAAAAATACCACTCCAAAGAAACGGTCAAATTAAAATTATCAGAACACAATTTGTAAAACATAAGGTACACTTCCCATACAGACACCACAACCAGGATCGGTTAACAGAAGAGGGAAATAAATGAAAAGTATGACGGGTGGAAACAGGGAGTATGGTCAAAAAGGAGGTTACTACTGGGTCAGATCGAATGGGCAAGTTCTTTTCCACTTCAGCTCTTCTCGAAGGAGGTTTGGATCATAGTTCACAGACTAGTATCGGTATATTTACAGACAAAGTCCAAGTGTTCAAATATTTCAAGTCGAAGTGACTTTCCAGTTAAATAAAGTGGAAATAAAAACCTCAGGAACGCGTTAATCAAAGAATCAGGTAACATACCTAACCCAACTGCCCAGTAGTTTCCATATAATAAGACCTCCCATTGTTTTAACCCAAGGACCCATTGTCCTTAGTTTGAGTCTCCGCTGTTCAGCGTTGAGCCACCGAACGCTTTCTAGACCGTCGGAGCGGTCAACCCCCCCCAGCGAGCGTGAAGTTCCTCGCAATCACTGGCGATCAACCGAACGCTGTCTAGACCGTCGGAGCGGTCAACCAAGCGAGCGTCGGGAGACACGAGATCGCGTCATTCCTAAACTAGCAGATCATCCGCTGGGTCATCCGCCCAGTGATCCACGATCCAGCACGCCGGCCGGCCATTCATACACCCACACACACACACACCCTATTATACGTAAGTAACGTGATATCCTAAATAAAAAGTGCCTAAAAGAAGACCGAGTAGAAGGTTATTTGCGCCCTGATCAGCCTCACCATCTCACTCTTTGTCGAGATACGACCTGGGGAAGAGTCGTGAGCTAAGCCAACAAAAGAGGCTGGTGGAAAGCCCACCCCGTTGGTCCCCGTGGCTCTAGACCAGGGACCTGGGGGATTGCCATAATAGAGAGCTCTGCTCCCACAGAAGTAACAAATTAACAAATAAGATTTATTATATAAGACCACGTAGTCCTACGTCACCATTCCGTACAACCCCATAGTGCTGTCCTAGTAGTTTTTTTAAAGTTGTTACATGGTATTAGTAGCTAAAAGGCTGTAAAGAAAAGATGATTTTTCAATTGTTTTAGCCTAATTTGACATCAGTTCTGAACGTCATTTTTGCTGAAAAATAGACTTCAACTTCTTCACAACTACAACCTATTAGCGGCGCCGGTGGTGTAATGGTAAGCGTGGTTGCCTCTCACCTCAAAGGGCTTGGGTTCCATCCCAGTCGGTGTCGCCGGGATTTTCTGAAACATCTTCTTCTTCTTCTTCTTCTTCTTCTTCGCATTTCAAGCTTATTGCATATAGCATATTAGCTTATAGCGTGTTCTCAGCTTAGTGTTCTAGATGCACTTCCACAGTTTTTAATTGAGAGCTTTCGATGCCTGTACCATTTTTGCATTGGTATAATTGTGTGGCAAGTCCAATCATACTTCTATGCCCAGGGAAGTCGAGACATTTTCCAACCCGAAAAATTCCTAGACCGGACCGGGAATTGAGCCTAGCCACCTCCAGCATGGTCATGCTTTGTAGCTGCGCCTTTACCGACTGAGCTAAGGGGGGCCCCGAAACATAAAATCTCTGATTACGCCTTCCTTCGGAAGGGGAGTAAAGCCCTTGGTCCCCGGTCCATGAGTTGATGGGTCGATAGATAGGGTCCAGGTGTAGAAGCTGCATCCCTGGCGTCGGGAGCATTGGTACTCAGTACGGAAAACACTAACCTGAAGTCCTGAACAAATATCTAGACCTCCCAGAAGTCAGCTGGTTATTTGATCAAGATTATAATTCTGAATATCTTCAACTGCACAACAATTCCAATCACATTTCCCAGTTATTCTCTCAAACATCAGGTTGCTCAGAAATTATTTTAAAGCCAGATGATCAGTTAGCTCAAAAAAGTCATCAGGGTATCTGTTCAAGATTTCAATTTGGTCAGGTATAATTCTGAAGATCTTTAACTGCACAACAATTCAAATCAAAACTCTCAGATATTCTCTCAACCTACCAGTTCAGAAATTATTACAAATACTTCCAGGTGATCAAAGATCTTCAAAATTCCACTGCCCAACAATTCAAATCATATCTCCCATGTTTTTTTGCAAGATACAAGGCTGCTTAGAAATTCTTCAAAGGACCTCCAAGTGATCATAGATCTCCAACATATCCTCAAGATATTTGTTTTAGACTACACCTTAAACAGATATCATTCTGAAGATCGTCAACTGCCCAACAATTCAGATCACATCTACACGATATTCTCAAAGATTCCAGGTTGATCATAAATTATTTAAAATAACACCAAGTGATAAGAGATCACCTTGATGAGAACCGCAGGATATTTTTTCAAGATTTTAGATTGATCAGGTATCATTCTAACGATATTTAAGTATTCGCTAATCCATATCGTATCTCACAGCTTTTCTCTCATGTGAAACACTACAGCTTAGAAATTATTCCAAAGTCATGTGTTTTAAGATCTTTGTTATGTACTCAATCTCTCTTGGGGTAGATCATTGCCCTTACCACAACAGCACAGACGAAAACCTACCTTGTGATCGAGCCACCGACAGCTATGCACTTCACAGCCACCAGCGTATGGATCGTAGAGTCACCGTTGGCTGTACACGCTACAGCCACCAGCGACGGGTTGCCTCTCTCGAACGAAGGACCACGACACAACTCGTGATCAAGCCACCGACAGCTGTGCACCTCACAGCCACCAGTAGTGGGATGATGAGCCACTGACAGCTGTGCACACCACAGCTACCAGCGAAGGGACGATGCACCGTTGGCTGCGCACACCACAGCGGACAGCGTAGGAACGATGGGTCGCTGAAAACTCTTCAGCACCAGTCGTTGAGCTGCCAACAGCTGTAACCACTACAGCCACCAGCGCAGTAAACCTCTCTCTATCTCGAAGGACCACGGCAAAACTGCCGAACACAAGGCTCCGATGAGCAGGGAAACAGGAAAGTTCAACTCTTTTAAAAGTGTCCACTAGGTGGAACTTATGGAAGATGAATCGATCACCACATGCAACCAGTGGATGAACGAACAGGAACTGGACGAAGCACGAATGCTCGGGAAATCTTCGTTCTCGGACGAAAAGAATGAGACACTGTTCTCAATTCTGCCTTTTTATTCGCTGCTTCCTCTTCAATGGCTAAATCCAGGATACAGAATGAAACATGAAATACAATGTTGTTTACTTTTATACTCTTTCATCGGCTGCGTCAGCCAATCAGGATGCGCCATTCGATGACGTCGTTCGTTTTCCTATTGGAAGCGTTCATCGCGTACATACTCCCGCCGGTTGGAATACCATTCCAAAAGCGGAAATCTTCGATTGGTCGTTGTCGGTAATAGGAAGAGGCGCCAACTTCCGAATGGAGCGCCGGAATACTCCCGTTGCAGTCTTCACGTCGGCGACTCTGATCACGTCATCCCTTCCCGGGTAAAGTGCAACAATTTGACCCAACCTCCATGACTGAACTGGTAGATTGTCTTCCATCAGTAGCACAATAGTACCCATTTTCACATTCGGTTCACTTTTTGTCCACTTTGCCCTCGATTGAAGCGTTGATAGATAATCATGCGACCACTTTGCCCAAAACCGATCACGCAAATTGTTCATATACTGATAGCGAGACAGACGGTTCACTGCTACATCGGAGTACGACGGCTTCAAAATCGGTTCCAATGGTCTTCCAATCATCAAATGAGCAGGTGTTATCGGAAGCGGCTCGTTCGGGTCCTCAGACAGTGCATACAAGGGTCGGGAATTCACTATGGCTTCGATGTGGGTCAATACTGTTCCGAACTCCTCAAACGTCAAAATTGCGTTGCCCAAAGTCCGATATATGTGGGACTTGACAACCTTTACTCCTGCCTCCCACAAACCCCCAAAGTTGGGTGATCTAGGCGGAATGAATTCCCACTCAATCTCTCGTTTGAGCAGAAAATCGTTGATCTTCGTTCTTGCGGTCTCGTCACGGAACATCAAGTACAATTTGTGGAGTTCTTTCGAAGCACCAATAAAATTGGTCGCGTTATCTGACATAATTTTACGAACCATTCCACGACGGTTGATAAAACGATCTAAAGCGGCGAGAAAAGCTTCGGTTGTCAAATCCGAAACCAATTCAAGGTGAATCGATTTCGTTGTTAGGCAGACAAACAGTGCAATGTATGCCTTTACGTGTTTCGGCTTATACCTTCCTTCTTTCACAATCACTGGGCCGGCGTAATCCACACCAGTGAGTTCGAACGCTGCTGCTACATTCACACGCTCCTCCGGCAAATTTCCCATTAAGGGCTGAATTCCTCTCGGCTTAGTCCTGAAACACTTTACGCAGCTTCGAGTCACTTTCCGGATGGCAGATCGAGCATTTACCAACCAGTACTTCTGCCTTATTGCTGCCAGCAAACCGGATGGCCCTTCATGCAGTCTCTCCTCGTGATATTGACGAATCAACATTTCCGTCACTCGGTGATTGCGTGGAAGAAGTAATTGGTGCTTGGCGTCATACGGTAATTTAGAGTTTTGTAGACGCCCGCCGACGCGAAGGAAACCTTCTTCGTCCAGGAATGGTTGAAGATTCGCCAATCGCTTCGGCAACTCCTTACGCTGAACACACTGGATCTCCTCGTTCAATCCGGTCCTCTGCAAAATCCTTACTATGTAATCCAATGCCTTCCGCATGTCTTGCACAGAAATGTATCTTGCATGTTTACGATCCTCCTTTTTCATTCGTATCAGTCGAGTGAATCTCACCACCTGCGCCAATACACGTTGCAGCTTGGAAAACGATCCGCACCGCTCGAATACCGGATCGTCTTCAACATCGACCGCTGGGTTACACACTTGAACTTGTCGCATTTCTGGTAACTCTTCATCTTGAATCACCGGAGTCTCCTGGATATCGTAGTTAACATCTTGCAGAAATAGTGGACCATTCCACCACATATCAGAACGATGCAACACACCAGGGTAACACCCTCTGGACACCAAATCCGCAGGATTATTCTCGGACCTGACGTACTTCCACTCGTAGGCACTAGTCAGTTTGTTAATATCCAAAACTCGGTTTCTGACGTAGACTTGAAGTTGATCCGGATTCTTCTTTATCCATGCCAGCACAATTTGGCTATCAGACCACAGCTTGATATCGTGGAATTCGGTTTTCAGAATAGGGATCACTACACTAACCAGTTTGGCCAATACCACAGCGGCACACAGCTCTAATCTAGGTATTGTGAGACGACGCAGAGGGGCAATCCTTGACTTACTGCAAAGCAGCCTAACTGACACTGCCCCGTTCTCCTGAACACAACGCAAATAAACACAAGCACCATAAGCAGTACACGACGCATCAGAGAAGCCGTGAATCTCAATACGTTGAGCTCCAGGAGCCATAACACATCTCGGTATTCGTATCTCGTTCAGTTGTACCAATGACTGATGTAAGGTCACCCATCTACTCAACAACTCGCCCTCTAGGGTCTCGTCCCATCCCAGACCATCAGCCCACAATTGCTGCATGATGGACTTAGCCAAAACGATCACAGGTGATATGAGGCCAAGGGGATCAAACAGTTTGGCGATTTGAGAAAGAACATACCTTTTAGTCACCTTCACATCCGGTTGCATCACTTCCGGGCTTCTCCAAAACAGGAACTGATCACATCTTGGGTCCCACAGAACACCTAAAGCTCGAATCGCTTCGTTGGTACCAGAATCTCCTATTCGAACTAGCTTTTCACGGTCTTGATCCGGAACACCTTCAAGAATTTCGTCGTCGTTGGTACACCATTTTCGGATAGGAAATTTTCCTTTCATCATAAGCTCCTCGATATCACTTCGCAGTTGCTTCGCGGATGCAAGTGTTGGGGCACCACTCAATATATCGTCCATGTAGCAGTCCTCTAATATCGCCTCTGCAGCTGCAGGAAAGTTGGCTTTTTCCTCTCTCGCTAGTTGAACCATGGACCTCACTGCCAAAAACGATGCAGGAGACGTCCCGTAGGTCACCGTTAACAACTCCATCACTTTTATCGGGTCCATCGGTTGGTCACGCCAGAAAGTTCTGTGGTAATGTGTCTGTCTTGGATCAAGTTTCACTTGCCTGAACATTTTCTCAACGTCTCCAGAAAATGCATATATGTGCATCCGGAAACGTAATTGGATTGTAAACAGATCGTTCTGAATCTTCGGTCCAATCATCAGAACTTCGTTGAGGGATAATCCGTTAGACTTCACCTTGGCGTCAAATACAACACGTAACTTTGTGCTGGTACTTGTAGGTTTAAGTACAGCATGATGAGGCAAATAGTAGCTCTGTTGGCCAGGCGGATCGTCTCCCTCACGGATCTCGTGGCAATGACCAAGGTCCTTGTACTCCTGCATAAACTCTTGGTACATCTCTTTTATCTCGGGTTTATTGGTTAGATGTTTCTCAATTGACAGGAACCTCTTCAACGCTAATGATCGGGAGTTTCCTAGTTCATTGATGGACTCACGGAACGGTAGTTTAACCACGAATCGGCCATCCTCATCTCGTCGATAAGTTTTGCAGAAGTGATCTTCTATCGCTTGCTCTTCATTCGTCAGGACTTTTTCTTCTGGAAGTTCTTCTTGCTCGAAAAACCTCTGAATGCTCTTCAGCAACAGATCCTCATTTGTGGCGCACAGCACGTTGACGACTTCCTCCTCGGACTCTTCTAAAGCACCGGCAATAACCCATCCGAACTGAGTCTCGTACAGTACGGGTAGATTATCAGAGAGTTTCAGCTGAGCTTGTTTCAGGATTTTGAAAAACAGCTCGGCACCGATCAGTAGGTCCACTTCTCTCGGTTCGTTGAAGCTTGGATCGGCCAACACAATACCACTCGGGAACTTCCACTCCGAGATGTCAACTGGAACAGATGGAATCTTTCCTGTCACTCTAGCTGTCACCAAACAGTCCATGTCACCTTGGAAATCGGTGTAGTCGGAGAAACACTTCAGGATCACACGATGACGAATTTGAGATCTGGCGCCACCCACTCCTACGACTGGCACGTTGGCAGGATACTTCGGAAGCGCTAGCAGTTTTACAGCAGATTCAGAAACCAGGTTGATCTGAGACCCGGAATCGAAGAGAGCACGCAACTTGAAATTCCTTCCACTCTTTGACGTAACATTCACCAATGCGGTCATCAAAAACACTTGTTTCGCTCGTTGTTGCATACTGGAACAGGCTGTAGACACAGGATCCTCAGGTACAGCTGCTGCTGTCTGCATCTCCTGCGGCTTGGATGTTCCACCTGGAGTTTTCTGCTTCGGCTCAGCTTGGGATACCTGCTCGAAGTGCAACATGGTATGATGCTTTTTGGAACACCTCGAGCATGACTTATCTGATGGACAAGCCCTGATTTGATGGCCTTTCCTAAGGCAGTTGAAACATAGTCCGATTTGCTTCACAACACGCTGGTCAACACGCTGATGGGGGTAACACGCTGATCAACACTCATGCTCAAGAAAGAAGGACACTTGTAATTGCAATGTTGACCCGCGCATATTTCACACACATTCTCCGGTGAACTGGATGTTGCTGGATTGGAGGTTCTTTGCGATGAGCTGGTTTTCCCCATCATAGGAGGCTTAACAGCTGCCTTAGCTGAGGACGCCTTGTCTACTTCACATCTCTCAAGTACCTGGCAATAACTTCTTAGGAACTTCATGGATTCTTCGAGGTCAGGAAGTTCTCCGTGCTCCATGGTGAGCTCCCACTGCTTCCGCGTTTCTCCATCAAGGCACATTGTAAGTAGCTTCACCACGATTAGACCGGCTGTTCCAACAACCTCCTGCTCCATGAACCGCAATCCTTCCACGTGGCGATTGCAAGTATCGATAAGGTTTCTTAGCTCCTTGAAGCTTTGTTTGGTTATCGGTTTCATCGACAATAAACCGGAAATATGGGTGTCAATAATCACTCTCGGATTTTCAAAGCGCTCCTCTAACAACTCCCATGCTTGCTGGTAGTTGTTGTCGTTGATAATTCTGGCATTAAGGATACCGGAAGCTTCACCGATCAGCGCCTTGTCCAGGTATTGCAGTTTAGTTGCATCGGAGTCGCCACACTTTCGGATCAAGTCATTGAAAAGAGCTTTGAATTTTGGCCAACCTTCGTACTTCCCATCGAAGGTTGGGATTGGCGTCTTCAGAGGTTGCTGAGTCACAATCACTTGGGGAACTCCATTATTAGGTTGTGGATCAGCACGAAGTAAATCAAACAGTTGATTCAGCTTCACTAACGCCTCCGTGTGCAGCTCGTCAAACTCGTCCAACTTATTGTCCTGATCCTCCATGTTTTCACTAGTACACTGAGTCACGATTAAGTCATGCTTCACCGCATACTCCGAATAATGTAGTTCCAATTTCTTCTCATAAGCCTTCAACTGGGAAAGGCTCACTGTTTCAGGTTCATCCATAGCTTCGTTTAGCTTCTGGATGATCATTGTCACTCGCGCCTTTACTTGTCCTCGTTGATGAATTAATTGCTTCAATTTCGTCATGATTACACTTTTCACTACAGTTCACTCTCAACACTCACAGTTTTTAAGGGTACTACTGTACTACGATCGTAGGTTTCAAACACTTTTTACTCATTCGGGCACAAACTCGTTGGAAGGAAGGGTCACGAATATTCGCGGATGGACGTATCTCACCGGTTGATATCCGGCTCGTGAGGACCAAATGTTATGTACTCAATCTCTCTTGGGGTAGATCATTGCCCTTACCACAACAGCACAGACGAAAACCTACCTTGTGATCGAGCCACCGACAGCTATGCACTTCACAGCCACCAGCGTATGGATCGTAGAGTCACCGTTGGCTGTACACGCTACAGCCACCAGCGACGGGTTGCCTCTCTCGAACGAAGGACCACGACACAACTCGTGATCAAGCCACCGACAGCTGTGCACCTCACAGCCACCAGTAGTGGGATGATGAGCCACTGACAGCTGTGCACACCACAGCTACCAGCGAAGGGACGATGCACCGTTGGCTGCGCACACCACAGCGGACAGCGTAGGAACGATGGGTCGCTGAAAACTCTTCAGCACCAGTCGTTGAGCTGCCAACAGCTGTAACCACTACAGCCACCAGCGCAGTAAACCTCTCTCTATCTCGAAGGACCACGGCAAAACTGCCGAACACAAGGCTCCGATGAGCAGGGAAACAGGAAAGTTCAACTCTTTTAAAAGTGTCCACTAGGTGGAACTTATGGAAGATGAATCGATCACCACATGCAACCAGTGGATGAACGAACAGGAACTGGACGAAGCACGAATGCTCGGGAAATCTCCGTTCTCGGACGAAAAGAATGAGACACTGTTCTCAATTCTGCCTTTTTATTCGCTGCTTCCTCTTCAATGGCTAAATCCAGGATACAGAATGAAACATGAAATACAATGTTGTTTACTTTTATACTCTTTCATCGGCTGCGTCAGCCAATCAGGATGCGCCATTCGATGACGTCGTTCGTTTTCCTATTGGAAGCGTTCATCGCGTACAATCTTCATATTTTGAATATTTTTTTTAAGACTTAGACTTAAACTTTTAAGACTTTTCTGATCAACATAGAACCTATTGCAGTGACTATCTCAAACTGTTCATCGATTCAAATCTCTCGGAAAATATTCCAATGACCATCAGGTGATCAGGAGCTTCCTTCAGCTCAGTCAGTAAAGGCGCAGCTACAAAGCAAGACCACGCTGGAGGTGGCTGGGCTCAATTCCCGGTCTGGTCTAGGAATTTTTGGGTTGGAAAATTTCTCGACTTTCCTGGGCATAGAGTACGATTGATTTTGAAGGGACCATCAAGTTATGGAATCATCGACTTATAGAATATTTTTATCGTCAATAATTTCAAGAATATTACCGAAATTCATGATTTGCTGAAACTCATAGAATTTGAAAAAAAAAATGGTTCAAGGAACCATTTATGGAAGTTCTGAGTAAATAATTTATAACAAAACACGCAAGAGGGCTGCCAGTTCTTGAAATTCAATTTGTCATCCCCCAAGTAACAATTCAAGCTGAACTGTAAGAACAGAAGCTGATTTATGAATGATTTAAGGTGTACAAAGCTGTTTTTTTTTTATCAATTTATTTGATAAGGCTCAAACGAATTAACTTTACAAAACTGAGGATTCTTGGTCACTATAAAATACATCTTAAAACTATAGTCAAAAGGTACAACACAATAAACACTTTATCTTCCGCTATCCAATAAGCCTCCTCCATCAGAACGGGATCCGCTTCCAGTGGTTTCATTGTATGGCAGTATCGCCAACGGAGGGCAGAGTGGTTCCATTGCAGCAATGGACGCAAAACGTGGTCAGCACTCACACACTCATCACGAAACGGTTGCTTTCCAAAGTCGACGACGCATCGACCGAAAGAACTGCTGATGAAGAACAATGCGGAGGACCACCCAATGATTGCTGCCGAGAAAACAGACGATCACGTGGCACACATCGAGAGTGGCCTGCTTTTGTCGACAGCCGAGTGAACACTGACACAAAGCTGATTAACACCACGCTGAATATATAGTTGATTAGTATTGCATAAATCTAATTGTATTCCCATAATTCAACCTCATTATGTTAACTGATCTAAAGATTAGACAAGACTTATTCAAGCTTAACACTACTCCACAAATCAGCAATGCGCTACAAATATTTTGTTAGCTTTATATAAGATTAGTAATCTATTGCAACATTTTGTAAAATGTCGTTAGTGTAACTCGTGAACTTTCAGACCGCATTCATCACGCACTTGTGTCCACATTGTGATACCTGCACTTGATAACACTAGTTTACACCATTTTTGAACTCGGTAAGGTGATGATCATTTCCAATGCAAAATCCTACGCTGAATTCAATGCCGTGGTCAGAAAAAATTAAAGTAGAGCCATTTTTGAGATATACAAAAATTTTGATTTTTTGAATTTTGGACAAAAGTACGATTACTAAAATGTCAATATCTTTGGAACTAGTTCACCAATTTTAAATATTTTTTTTATGAAAATGAAGCTAAATAAATTTGCTATCGTTCACTAGAATATTATGTCTTAATTAAAAATTTAATTTTGACATCTTTTAAAAATTTACAGCATTTTTTTTTTTATTTTTCCTGCAAATTTTCCATAAAAATCTTGTTTTAATCAACATTTTTAATGAGATAAAAAGATTCAAAAAATCATTCCATAATTTATTCTTAAAGTCCATTCAAAACCGGAGAAAATGAGCCCTTAATGATGTTTTGAACTTGTTTCTCGAATCAGAAACCAACAATAGTCACCCATCATTGCTTCATCCCAAAACCCTTGGTAACGACGTTCCATCATCTTCATTTGTTGGTGAAAACGTTCGCCGTGCTCGCCGATCTCGTCACCAAGATTTTCCGGGAAAAAATCCATGTGAGAATGTAGGAAATATATCTTCAAAGACATATTCACACCTGTGTTCAGTGAAATAAAAGGATTTGAAATTAATTATATGTAACAAACACAATATTTTTGATTTATACCTATTTTCTCATAATTTTTGAGCAATTCATCGACGGCTTCCTCATAATCTGGGCTTCTGAAATTTCCTAAAAAGGTTGTGACAACACGCTGGAACGATTTCCTCGCTTCTTCCTCATCTGGTGTCAAAACTGTATTGAATGCGGAATCATTGAGCAGTTTTTTGATCTGTGGGCCAACAAATACACCTTCCTTTATTTTTGCGTCAGATAAATTTGGAAATACTGATTTCAAGTACTGGAATGCCGGCCCTTCTTTTTGCAACGCTTTGACGAAATTTTTGAATAGCCCAAGTTTTATATGTAGTGGTGGAAGTATTATGCGTTCTTTTACCACAAGAGGATCATTTTTAACGTTGTCTTTACCAATTGTGAAATTATCCCGTTTTGGCCAATCTTTTCGGACGTAGTGTTCCTAACGAGCTCGACTGTCCCATTTACACAAAAAACACATATATTTTGTGTATCCCTGTTTCAATCCAGTCAACATGGCAACCACTTTAGGATCGGAACAAATTTTCCAATTGTGTTGATTGTAATTTATCAAATTGAGCAATAGAGCCATTGATTCATACGTTTCCTTCATATTAACGGCATGAGCTAATGGAATAGAAGGTTTCTCATTCCCTTGATGCAGTAAAACGGCTTTCAAGCTCAACTTGCTGCTATCGATGAATAAACGCCATTCAGCTGGATCATATGGCTCACCAAACTCTTCAAACAAGCCGTTTACGTCATGGCAAAAACATGTCTTGTCCTTTGTAGAATAATATTTGTCAAATTTCTTGTGACGATTCCTGTGACAAGAAATTTTGACCTCCTTGCTCAGCATGTTGTGTTCTTTCAAGCGTGATGCCAGCAATTCGGATTTCTCCTTCGATAAGTCGAGATCTCGCACCAAATCATTAAATTCGGATTGTGTAAACAGTTTTGGGTTTCTTTCCAATTCCACCTCGAAGTCTTCCTCGCATTCCTCCTTGAATTCCTCCTCACTTTTTGTAACGGTCGATTCAACAGAGGGCGCTCGTTTCCGCTTTGGATAAACAGGATACGGGACCGAACTTGAATGTGGAACAGGTTTTGTCATAGAAGCCACTTGTGGATACTCAACTGTTTTGTGACGTCCTTGTTGCTTAACTTTTGTCAAGCAGAAATAACAATCCGTTGCATGACAAAACGGTCGACGCCATATGGTGGGCATGTCAAAGGACAAATAGCGACTGACAGATAACAAATAAGTGAGTTAGTAAGTAAGACATTAACACTTATCAAAAATAGATGAAGTAAGATAATGTCGATCATATTCGATTCATATTCAAAAAATCAATTTACCTTGCGCCTGACATCCACCTAGCCAAGCACGTTTTGCACGAACTACATAATACTTTTGGAATCCACGGTTCGTCAAAGTCTCCAGGATCAATTTTAAAATAAAGCCTGTATGCAGTTTGCAACGAAGCAGTGAAATTGACCGATTTTGTAAATATATAGTTGCCACATGCGTAACAAAACTTTTGAGGATCATTTTTACACTTGAATTCACGTTTTGTCGTATACATCGTTAAACAATGTTAAAGAAAGAAAGCTGTCAAATTGAGTTGGTTGCGTTAGGTTCTCGCCGAGCGGTCTCACATACACTAGCGTAAATTATATTGTTGAAAATATCCCATTTAATTTTGCGTGACAGCTGGTAGTGTTAGTGAAATGCACCGTATGCGTACACGTCCGCAGAAAGGCTTACTGGAAGTGGTGCATGAACCTAGGAGCGGGACAACGGCCAATCTTGGAACATTCAATTTCCATGATTTTACAAAAAATTTCATAACTTCGACAATTTCCAACCGATTTCATCCATTAAAGGCTCATTTTCTCCAGTTTTTAATGGACTTCAAGAATAAATTATGGAATGATTTTTTGAATCTTTTTATCCCATTAAAAATGTTGATTAAAACAAGATTTTTATGGAAAATTCGCAGGAAAAATAAAAAAAAATGCTGTAAATTTTTAAATGACTTCAAAATTAAATTTTTAATTAAGACATAATATTCTAGTGAACGATAGCAAATTTATTTAGCTTCACTTTCATATAAAAAAGATTTCAAATTGGTGCACTAGTTCCAAAGATATTGACATTTTAGTAATCGTACTTTTGTCCAAAATTCAAAATATCAAAATTTTTGTGTATCTCAAAAATGGCTCTACTTTAATTTTTTCTGACCATGGCATTGAATTCAGCGTAGGATTTTGCATTAGAAACGTTGGTCAACCACTAAAGTTCAAACTTTTTATGTTGTTTTGTAAACTAGTGTAGTGAAAGGAATGTTTTACTGTCACCATTTGTTGTTTACAACTATGCATTGCTGTATAATACTCTTCCGGTTGCCATTATTCAACTTCAAGTTAATGATCATACCTTTTGCCTACATATGCCTAAGTGGTCCAGTAGGTATGGTTGACGCCTGTGAATCAGCGACTGCTGGTTTGAATCTCAAAATGCAAAGGTAATTTTTAGACTTATAATATCAATATAAATATGTAAATCCAATTAATCAGCAACAAAATAAAGCGATCCCATAAAAATATTAGATATGAGGTAGTCTTCAATTCCATTTTTTGAAATAAAACTAGAAGGCTGAACAAGCGTTGGAAAATACTCTTATTTAATAACCTAAAGCTCGATTCAAAGTAAAACTGGATGCACGGTTTAATACACCACCGCGTGGTTGGAACAAAAAACGTTTGACAGGCATTTGTTGATGTTTCATAGACGAAGAAATTGATTTATAGTTTTTCTCGATTGATCGACGCATCCCGAAATTACGGATCATGTAACTTGGAAAAAAAAAATTAATTGTGCGCAAACATCTAGAGAACCCTTCGTGATCTGCCTCAAAAATAGCAAAAGTGTTAAAATTCCCAAAGTCAACGGTGAGTCTTGTAATCAAACGTTACAAGGATACTCTGAGTGTGGATAGAGCACAGCGCATCTATCATAAAAGTGGCACTAGGGACAAAGAGCTGAGGAGAAAGGTGTTGAGGTACGTGATTTGGCAAAGAAATACGATTCCAACTTTTTCACCGAGCGTAACATCCTTTCAAGAGAAGGATATAAGTCATTTTGTGCCAGTAAACATCCGAATCGCTCCCTGAAACAAAATTTAGTGGCCAAAAAGCGAGCACGATTACTATACGAACGAGTTTTGATGAAATTTGATGGCTGTATTTTAATGGATGACGAAACATATGTCAAAATCGATTATGAACAAATCCCCGGACGAAAATTTTACCTGGCAGCTGGTCGTGGGGATGTTCCAGGTATAAATTTGTTTTTGCTGATAAGTTTGCTCGGAAACTAATGATTTGGCAAGGAATCTGCAGTTGTGGCCTTAAAACCAAGGTTTTCATCACATCTCACACAATGACGTCGAAGGTTTACATTAAAGAGTGTCTGAAAAAGCGGATTTTACCCTTCATTCGGCAACACAAGATCAACGTTATGTTTTGGCCGGATCTAGCCAGCTGCCACTACTCTAAGGAGGTACTAGAATGGTATGCTGCAATCATTGTTAAATTCGTCGCCAAAGAGATTAATCCTCCGAATTGCCCTGAGTTCAGACCGATCGAAAAATATTGGGCAATTGTCAAGCGAAAACTTCGAGGATGCGGTAATGAAGTGACAAATGCACAACAAATGCGTGGAATAATTTTGCCGGTACAGTGTCACCAGCGACTGTGCAGATCATGATGACATCGATCACAGGTAAAGTGCGACAGTTCATTCGAAACGGTGAAATGTAATAACTTGTTTTATATCGTTTGAAAGCTGAATAAATACCCTTTTGTTTGAAGTTTTGATCAACCGTGTATATTGTTTAATTCTTGAGTTATGATCACTTGAATGCGTTCAAATTTACTTTGAATCGGGCTTTAAAAACTTATAAATTATGTTACTGTTAAGCTTTCGGCTGATTAAAATCACCAGATTTAGATGTTTAAAAACTGAACAAAGGTTAAGATGGACTATGTACAGCAATTATTCAAATTAAGGTTGAATTAAAATCGATGAAACAACACTTGTTAAGCATCAAATTGTTACCTGGGATGATATCAAACGAGCTGGTCATTTCTGGATGTGGTACTATCGCCCTGAGGCCGAATGGTCTAAATAAAATTTGACGAGCTGACTTAGACATTTGTTCTGACTATTTGGACGTTCTAGAATCTTGGAAATTTATTCATGTTGGGAACATTTTAAGCTATAACTACCAAATTTACTGAACATGAAACCTCAAAATTTATTAATGTATTCAATTTTTTCAAATCCTGGATCTTGATTCATTCTTGTTGCCCTTATCTCGAAAAAAAAAATAGTTTTTCCGTGCCCTCGACTTCGCCCCGCAATCTTCCTTAACGATCTTCCGTGCCGTAAAGTCACTGATCCCGTGTTCCTTTGCCATTTTCCTTATTGAACGCACTGGATTCACCCGAATCTTCCTTTTTGATAGCAGCGATAACCCTCGGAACCCGAGCTGACCTCGGACGACCTGTGGCCACCTTCGCGGATAGTTGTCCTTTCTTTTCTCGGTCTAAAACCCTTTTGACGGTTCACCGGGACACTCCCACGGCGATTGAAATGTCTTTTTGCGACATTTGCGCGTGGGACAAATCACGAATACGTTGCCACTTCGTCATGGTGCAACTGTCAAACTAAGTAAATAATTTTCTTTTATACACAGCCTACTACGGTATGAGCTATAGGTAACGTGCATGCAAAAAAACAAGGCATTGTATGTACAGGTGAAAGGGGAACCTTATTTGTACGATGGTGCAAACATTATCACGCATACGGTAGATCGTCAGAATAATACCCGGTCACTGTTTTGACAAAATATCCAAAGAACTTTACACTGACTATCCTATTCATTTGAGGAAAAAATCTCAGAGACATTATTTGATATATTGAAGAATTGGAGATCTTCAGAATAATTCTTTATCAACATGAAGTCTTGAGAAATGATCCAGAAAACAATATGGAGAACTTTTAGTCATCGAAGATTTCGGAATATTTCCTAATCATCCTTCTAGTTTGAGAGAATATCTAAAGAAATATGAATTAATTTATTGAACAATTGGAGATCAATGATTTTTTTGGAGATCAATGATCAACTGAAATTCTTTGAAATAAATCCTCATCAACCTGATGTCTTGACAAAATTTCCAGAAAACTTTAGGCAGTTCTTTGATCAGTTGAAGGTTTTAGGAATAATTCTGGATGAACCTGTTTTCTGAAAGAAATATCTTAGAAACATGATTTGAAATACAGCATAGTTGGAGAACTGCCAAATAATACCTGATAAATTAGTAGTCTTGAATAATTATCCGGAGGACTTTAGGACGATGTGTTTCCTTGATTTGTTTTCCGTCGATCTTGTTTTGCATGCTGAGCACCAATGCTACCGACGCCAGGGAGGGAGCTTCCACAGCTGGACCCTACCTATCGACCCATCAACTCATGAACCGGGAACCAACGGCTTTACTTCCCTTCCGAAGGAAGGCGTGATCAGAGATGTTATACCTCAGAACATCCCGGAGGCGCCAACTGGGATTGAACCCAGGCCTGTTGGGGACCAACCTGAAGAATTGCCAAAATATCCAGAGAACGTTATGCAGGTATTTGACCAACCAAGATCTTCAATTCAACAGTCAAAGTTCAAATTATCCAGAGAACTTTATGCAGGCCCTTGATCATTCCACATCAATATGCTTTCTTGCGAGAATATCATGATTTGTTTTATTGAACATTTCGCGAGGTTCAGAATAAAAGGCAGAATATTCAGAATATTTTCTGAGCCACCTGGAATCATGAGAGAATGTCCAAGAGGCGTTAATTGAAATGTTGGACAGTTGACGATCTTCAGAATAATACCTGGTCATCTTGAAAACTTCTAGCGGTCTCTATCAATGTCTTTGGTCACATGAAGGTCTTTGGGATAATTTCTGAGAAACTTAGTAGAAAATCTTAGAGACGTGAATTGAATTGTTGGACGTATGAAGACCTTCAGAATAACACCTGATCATCCTGAAGTCTTGAAAAATATACAGCGATCTACATCAATAACCTCGATCACTTGAAAGTTTTTGGAATAATTTCTGAGTTAGCTGGACCAATATGAGAAAATATCCGAGATGTGATTTGGATTGCTAGATTGCAAGATATCCCCAGTATACGTTACTATAATAGAATGGAATCTTATAAGAATATCTGAAGTGTTATTTTAATTGAAGGACAGTTGTAAATCTTCAAAACATAATTACCTGAATAACTAGGTCTTTGGAATAATTTCTGAGCCGCCTGGTATGAAATGAGAGAAAAGTTTTGAATTGTCGGATGGTTGGATATCTTCAGGTATTCATACCTGATCATTCTCATGTCTTAAAACAATACCTAGAGGAATACATGGAGAACTCTGATCACATGATTCTTTGGAATATTTTCTTAGTAACCTGATATCAAGAGAGAATATCTGAAAAAAGGGATTTGAATAGGCCTTTTTAATGGGAATTAAACGATCGATTCAACCTCTGGTGGTGAATAGGAGAACGTCAAAAAGAGTGTTGTGAGCAGGAATTTTTGCCTTGAGACATAGGAAGCGGAACATTCTTTTACTTTTCCTGATAAATTGATTCATCTGAGATGCTCGAAAACCTAATCTACAGTTTTTTTTTTTTAACTAGTTCGTTTATTTACTAGGCTCAGTCGTGTGTGACACTTTGCGGAGCCAAAATCAGTAATGTTTGATTTACATTTTAAATAGCAGTATTTCTAGGTTAGTATTGGGTACCAATTACTCGTGGCGGGCTCGAGGTTAATGGGTAACAATTTCAATTGGAAGGATCTAGGTAGGAAACTGGTTTCTGAAGCCTCCTTCAGATACTACTCTCGGACGGTTGACCAAATCCTGACTGGGCAGGGGCAAGTAGCACAGGAACAGGAGGATAATAAGACTGGGACACAATGGCGGGAAATTGTTAGGAAAGGAGGGGATAGTCACATCAAACTCTAACATCAGACAAACAAAGGAATTCGTAGATCGCTTGCATGTAGGGAAGATCACGTGTTCCCAATACATCTCTTACTTCACGGAAGGGTTGTCTACCTCGGGCCACTAGGGTATCCAATAGTCGTGCTCTGGAGGCGTCATTACCCGGGCAATACCAAACTGCGTGATCGATGTCATCATAACCGGTTCTGCACCTACATATATTGCTGTCAACGAGGTTTATTCTATAGAGATGTGCGTCTAGCGAGTAGTGGTTGGACATAAGTCTTGACATCACTCGAATGAATCCCCGACTTACATCCAGACCTTTGAACCACGCTCTCGAAGAAATATTTGGAATAATGGAATGTAACCACCGCCCAAGAGAATTATTTGTCCAATCGTTTTGCCAACTTAAAAGAGAACTCTGACGTACTAATGGGAAAAATTCATCATGTGAAATTCTTCTATCATAAATCTCGCCTTGTTGTGCGCCCACCTTTGCGAGAGAGTCTGCCTTCTCATTGCCTGGGATTGAGCAATGTGAGGGGACCCATACAAAGGTAATCATATATGATCTTTCGACCAGCAAACTCATCTGCTCCCTTACCTTTGAAAGGAAATAAGATGAGTGCCTACCTTGTTTCATCGACCGAATAGCCTCAATCGAACTGAGACTATCCGAGAAGATGAAGTAATGGTCTATGGGCATATCGGAAATCATTCCCAATGCGAAGTTAATTGCTGCTAGCTCAGCAACATAAACGGAACAAGGTTCCTGAAGTTTCCGAAAGGCGGTTGAGTATTCATTGAAGACGCCGAAGCCAGTGGATCCATCAATGCGTGATCCATCAGTGAAAAATCTTCTATTGCAATTGACTTGTTGGTACTTTTCAGCAAAAATGTGGGGAATTGAGATAGGTCGAAGTTGATCTGGAACTCCTTGAATAGCCTGTTTCATGGAGAGATCGTAGTCAATGGGGGAACTGTAGTTAGTAAAGCATACACGAGAGGGGGTATAGCAAGGAAGGCTAATATCCGATGACATATAATTAAGATAGATTCGCACGAATCTAGACTGGATGCTCAATTCGAGCATTTCTTCGAAGTTTTCAATCACAAGGTTGTTACTGACACTACATTTAATCAATATTCTTAATGAGAGCTCCCAGAATCGGTTCTGCAGGGGTTTTACGCCCGCTAGGACCTCTAGGCTCATATTGTGTGTTGAATGCATACAGCCAAGGGCAATACGTAAACAACGATATTGAATACGTTCCAATTTGATTAGGTGGCTTTTTCTTGCCGAGTGGAAGCAAAAAGAGCCATACTCAAGAACTGAAAGAATAGTCGTTTTATATAGTTTAATGAGGTCTTCCGGGTGAGCACCCCACCATGTCCCGGAAATTGATCGTAGAAAGTTGATCCTTTGTTGACACTTTTGTTTCAAATACGTAATGTGGGTACCCCAAGTGCATTTTGAATCAAACCAGACTCCAAGGTATTTGAAGGTTAAAGATTGGGTAATGTCTCTGCCCAAAATGTTTAGACGCAGTTGGGCTGGAAACCGCTTCCTTGTAAACACTACCAATTCAGTTTTTTGCGGTGAAAACTCGATCCCTAAATTTCTTGCCCAGAGAGACAGATTATTTAGGGAATTTTGCAATGGTCTTTGCAAGATTTCTGCACGTGGACCTCTCATGGAAACCACGGCATCATCTGCAAGCTGTCTAAGCGTGCATTGATTATCTAAGCAGTTATCAATATCTTTGACATAGAAATTATAAAGTAAGGGACTTAAACATGAACCTTGGGGTAAGCCCATGTAGCTAATTCTAGAAGTTGTCAGTTGACCTAGATTGAAGGTCATTTGTTTTTCTGACAGCAAATTATACAAAAAATTATTCAAATTACCGGGTAATCCACTACTGTGCAAATTGTCTGACAGTATGTCTATGGAAACCGAATCAAATGCGCCCTTAATATCCAAAAAGACTGAAGCCAATTGCTCCTTGTGCGCAAAGGCCAGTTGAATATCAGATGAAAGCATCGCTAGACAATCGTTTGTTCCTTTACTCTTCCGGAAACCAAATTGCGTATTTGAAAGTAGATTGTTTGATTCAACCCAATGGTCAAGTCTTAATAGGATCATTTTTTCTAATAATTTCCTCAGGCATGATAACATAGAGATCGGACGGTAAGAATTGTGATCAGACGCTGGTTTCCCAGGCTTTTGAATAGCTATTACTTTAACCTGTCTCCATGCTGGTGGAACTATATTGAATTCCATAAATGAATTATATAGGTTAAGTAATCGTCTTTTAGCGATATCGGGGAGGTTTTTTAGAAGGTCAAATTTGATCATATCGCTTCCCGGAGCAGAGTTATTTGATGAAAGAAGTGCCATTGAAAATTCCAGCATTGTAAATGGTTCATCCAGAGAACCGTTACTTCGGGCTGTATCCCGTAAAGTTGGTTGTGCTGGAACAGAATCTGGACAAACCTTTTTAGCGAAGTCGAATATCCATTGGGAGGAGTATTCTTCACTCTCATTGGAAGATGAGCGGTTTCGCATATAGCGAGCCTTTTTCCAAAGCGTTGTCATCGAGGTTTCTCTAGAAAGTCCCTCGATAAAAGTACGCCAGTAATTTCGTTTCTTTGCTTTTAGTAAGTTTTTAAGCTTTTTTTCAAGCTTTAGATACTTTTCAAAAAGCTCAGATCTTTCATGTCTACGATAATCTTTAAAGGCATCGGATTTCTCAAGATACAACTTTGTGCATTCGTCATCCCATCCAGGGGTGGCGGGTCTTCTTTTGAGCGATGCACTTGGAACACGTCGTTTCTGAGCTTCTAATGCGCTTTTGTAGATTAGCTCGGTAAAGAAACGATACTCTTCCAGTGGTGGTAGAGGATCGGTAGAATCAATACCAAGAGTTACCGCCGATACAAATTTTTGCCAATCAATGTTCCTCGTGAGGTCAAAAGGAACTTGAATTGGCTGATCTGTTTTTAGACGACCACTTTTGATTGAAATAATAATTGGCAAGTGATCACTACCATGGGGATCATTGATAACCTTCCACAGACAATCTAATGATAGTGAGTTAGAGCACAAAGAAATGTCAAGACGGCTCTCTCGAGCAGGAGGGTTTGCTATACGTGTTGCTTCACCAGTGTTCAAGATAGTCAAGTTGAAATCGTCGCACAAATCATAGAAAATACCCGCTCTATTGTCATCGTATGATTCGCCCCAACCAGTACCGTGTGAGTTCATATCGCCCAGTATTAGAACTGGAGATGGAAGGATATTAACTGAACTCCAAAGCTGACGGCGGTTTATGGAAGTCCTTGGAGGGACATATACAGAAGCTATGCAAAGATCTTTGTTCTTCACATTTATTTGGCAAGCGACAATTTCAATGCCTGAAATTATTGGGATTGAGATTTTATAGAAGGGGTAGCACTTTTTGATCCCCAAAAGTACGCCACCATATGAATCATCTCGGTCCAGGCGGATAATGTTAAAATCGTAGAAGTTTAGTTCATCTTCAGAAGAAAGCCAAGTTTCACAGAGTGCAAATATATCACAATCAGAATTGTGAATCAAATACTTGAACGAGTCTAATTTAGGTATTAAACTACGACAGTTCCATTGTAATAAAGTGATCATATCTTGATCCTCACTCGACGAATTATCCATCGAAAGATATGAATTCACCAATGAGGGGCCATGATGCAGTCAATTGCTTGAAGTAGTTTCCGACTATAGGAACAAGCAGGTCAATAAGCCCTCTAAGTGGCGATTCGTCGGGAAAGCCGAGGGCATTCAAAATATTATCCACAATGTCCTTAAATTTAATCTTTCCTCGCTTGGACGGGAGAGTTTTCTTTGAATTGCGAGTAGACGTGGTGTTTATTTTTGGTAACCTCTTACGATTACCTTTATTAGGTAGCGGCGGGGTGGAAAAGCTGCAGCAAGGATCAGATGGAGCAGCAATTACCGATTTGTTCGGGTTTTTCAATGAATCCCCGCTACCTTCAGATTTTTGCATGCTTTTGAGAGTGGTTTTATTTTTTTTCCGGCGCACTCCCGGGGAGCTAGTCGGCTTCCTTTTACCGGGGGCGTGTACCTCCGGAGACTCACTCTCATCTGCTATGTCAGAGTCCAGTTCATCGGAAGACAAAATCTCAAAAGTGTTTTCATTTTGAGCGGCTGATGCCAACGAAGCAGAGGATCCATTTTGCAACTTAACCATTTCTGCAAACGTCAGCTTGGAGCGTTCTTTTATTGAACGCTTCACATTGTTGGTACGCTTCTTGTACGCGGGGCAGTCCTGCAAAGCATGAAGAGGTTCTTTGCCGCAGTAAGCACATTTAGTTGCTTCCTGTTGGCAAGCACCCTCCATGTGGTCTTGGCTACATTTGCCACAACGGGGCTTGTTGTCACAAAAAGCAGCTGTGTGTCCCAACTTTTTGCAGTTGGTACAATTATATACCCTTGGTACAAAAAGTCGCACCGGGAAAAAAACATTTTCAATTTCTAAGAACTTTGGGAGAACCGATCCAGCGAAAGACACCTGTAGTGAGCCTGAAGGGGAATAAGTCTTTTGACCATCTACCGTGGTCGCTGAATACAATATCCTGCAACCCAGAACGTCCACGGTAGATGTAGCAGCATTTTGAAGGCGCCCCATACCTTCCATGACGTCATCACACGTCAGGCTCACTGCAGAGACCACACCGTCTATCTCCACATCTCGAGATGGGATGTAGACGTAATACTCTTTGTTATAAGCCTCGTCGTCAGCAATATCATTTGCGATATTATATGTAGGTGCAGTTATACGCAGTTTGTTCCGATTGACCTGATGAAATTCGGTCCCCGGGAAACGACGCGTCAATATTCTTTTAATCCCTAAGAAGTTAAGGGCTTTCTCTTTCTGCCGAAAATAGACAACCCAAGGCGAGGCAGAGGACGCCTGATAATGGCGCTTTCTAAGTTTATCATTGGGAGGCTTACTGCCCCCCTTTGAACCATCCATTAGAAATTAAAAATTGTCGTCAAAAAGTAATTATTATTTGACTTTTTTTTTATTAACGAACCACCCTATGTGGAACGATTCTACTGGGGGAGAGACAGACGATCCACAAGCAAACAGTCAGAGGAATGGGAATACAAAAACAGATACGTGCTGCTATTTGCCCTTACCGTTTCTACTGCTATACTGTTGCTGCTCTGCCACAATAGATGCCGGTCGTACACACCGTCCGTGCGGCGGCTCACTGCTTTCTGCTGGTTATTGTTTCCAGTCGTACACACCGTCCGTGTGGTTGTCGTTTGCCGATGTGTATTACACGGCTCTTGCTGCTGACTATGGCTCCGATAAAATCAATTTGATATCTTCGAGCGGGTTAAAGATGGACAGTCCGATCGTAGGCTTCGCCAGGATCGGCTGCTTCCTTATGTAGTGCGCGAGTCACCTGAGGCACAAAAACTGCTTTCAGAAAAAAAAACTTTTCGAGGTGAAAACACTTTTAAAGCTATGCCATGTGACGAGACAACAGGCCTTGATGTTGCTCATTCGCAAGCAGAACGAGGAATGACCTAATCTACAGTTGAAAAATTTAATTCTGTAACGTTTTTGCAAAGATCCTGGTGGTGTTCAGAAATATTTTTGTTGAGAAAAGTGGAAAATTAGAAAAGTTCCTTAGTGGTTATGATCTTCCGGATTTCTTGTGTGTAAATAGTTAAGGTACAAATCAGTTCGAATCTGTGGAAAATCGTACAATAAGACAATTACCGATAGAAATTGGCAAGATGTTGAATGAAAAATGCTTTAATTTGCGTTGTAAAAAATAGTTATTCTGATGTAAACAAACGGTTTGGTTGACGTTTCTTCTCGAACTCGCGTGGCGCACTCTACGTTGGTGGTGTGTGTGTGTACAATCTAACCCCCACTGTCCGGCAGTGTTATTATGGAAGAAAACTGCTTTTTATTACCCTTAAATTAAAGCAGGTTTAGTTCGGGAGTTAGAAGGTGTTAGCTCTATTGCAGCTCCAGTGAACCATTTCAGAATGCCTGGTAATTCACGACCACTCCAAGGTCACTTTTACTTACAATAAGCGCCGCATGTTCACTCTACCTTTATCAAATGGATAATGGCATCATAAACACACTTCCAGATTCAATAAATATTATTTCCAAATCTGGCACGCATATAGTTTTGAAATCTGTTCAACTGTATTAAATCGATTTGAATGGACATTTCTTATCAATTTTGTTTCGAATACCTCTTCATTCATCTGCTGGCAGCACTTGCTGGCCCTTACCGGCGACCAACTCATCTGCCCGCAAATGCAACAACTCCTAAATCTCAAAGCTCTCCGAACGTCCCCTCGAAAATGCAATCGAGATATGTATAAGAACAATCTTCAACTGGAACGTGCTCACAACGCAGATCGCGACATCTCTTCTGATGCTTGCAAACATGTTGAATCACGTTTTCTTTCTCTATTCTAAAACTTCCCGGAAAGCGAGAAAACTACCAATCACACACGTATAAACGTCCGGGAGGCAGAGGGCCAGCGATAATCCGGCAATTGCAGCCGAAAACTATGAACGCGAACGCACGCACAAAACAGAGAACAAACTTAAAACACAACCGTATCCAAAGGCGTTCGAAACTGCACCCGCACTTTAGGTGAATCATCCTGTCGCAAAAAAGCCATGCAGGAGACGGATTCTTCATCGCCTTTAACTGGTTTAGCGCATTGGTCACAGGCGAAAGTCATGTTGACTCAGTTTCCAAAAGTGATTTAGAAACAGCGGCGGAGATGCTCTAATACGCAAAGAGGAATTGTATTCTCAAGATCGCCCAATGCTAGACAGTATACACTACACGGTAAGAAAAAAGTACCCAACGGCCAGCTCACTTTTACCTACTTTTGACTAGTTTGTCTCCTTTTCTCCTTCTAATGTTGTCAAAAACTGAGGAGCAAAACCACCCAACAGGGGTAGTAAAGTGTGGGAACCCAACGTTGAGTATAATCATATTTACCTACTGTTGAGTACAACTAACTTACTTTTGGATTGAAAGCTAGTGGAAAATTCCATACGAATTGCACACAAGTAAATGAAAATTACGTTGACCCGCTTTACCTACTTTTGGGTTCCTGCACTATAGTGCCGAGATGAGTGAAAAGAACTTATTTTTGGGTACTTTTTTTTAACCGTGTACAATATGTCTGATTGGATAACTTTTTCACTGTTTTCACAACACAAAATATGCTCTAATAGATGATTATCGCAACGAACTGCACTTACCACTAACAACCAGTACAATATTACAGGTATACCGAACGGAAAAAAACGAATAACGATAGCCCGTGTGATAAAAAATCGACAATTTTAGCAGCGCACAATCACGACGATGTGAATAACAACAACTCTTGACAACTTCCTGGCGCACTCTACGTTGGTGGTGCATTAAAAAGGCGTATTGCTGGACAGTTGGTTTTAGTGATATTATTGATATTATCCAACAATAGGATAAATTCAAGAGCAAATTTTCAATATGACGTAAGTAACATTCGCACCAATCCGAGAAAAATAAAGTTTTGTTTTGATGACCGAAAAGTTATTCCTATTTCTAATTAAACACATATAATCTCATAGTGATAGCAATGTTTAACATATTTAGCAGGGTTTTAATCATACAAATGCAAATCGCTAGCTTTCATGCTAAAAAATACTGGTTTTTGAGTCAAAAGTTATTATACGTCGTTTGGTGGCCCCTATTGTTACTTAAGTCAAAGTGTATTTACCAGGATATTCGGGAGAATTATCAATTACGTCTCCTTACGTGCAGCCCATTCATCATTTTAGGACCACCGAAATCATCTTAGCAACAAACAGTTCAATTTATTCACTTTAATAATGAGAAAGCGAAACGACGAACGTACACTTTTCACGGGTTTCTCAGCACTGTTACTTAAGTCAAACGGCATATCCATAGAAATCGGGTGACTTAAGTAACATCGAAAACTATTTTGATCGGAAGGTGATTACGTCAAAAAGCAATTTGACTGGTAAATAAATTTAAAAATGCGATGTGATCCTATATTCAGACAGTATATAGTGTAATCGCAGGAGAATCGATTGCCACTGATAGCTCGACTTTGTTTACCTTTGTTACTTTCGACGTAATGAAAATTTGCTCTTGAATTGGTGTAAAAATCGAGGGGGGTGACACATCTAAATCTCAATTCTAGATGCTCAAAAAATCTCACACTAGCGAATCAATCTTCGAAAAATCATCTTTCATTTCTCGCATCTACTTGCATCGCGATTCATCTTTCTGCAGGAAATCTTCAAAATCGACATAAATCTTCCTTCTATCTACTCAGCGTGCGTGCAGCTAGCCACAGCAAAACACAATCTTTTTTGCATCGTAGATAGAGTCGTCCCCCTCGGTAAAAACAGACTTTGGTGCTCTCGATGGGTCTCCACGTATGTTTGACACTGGGCCCCAGTTAACGTTAACAAGGTCCTGTGTTCCGGGTACCATTCTGAATGTGGTCAAAATCTGACATGAGCACATTGGCTACACCTGGTCGTTATATTGTTAAAATGATAATGTTATATTACAAGTCCAGGAAGCTTCCTCTGCTGGCAAAATAAACAAAGAAAGCGCCTCTTTATTCGACAACGCTGCCAAATTTCACAAATTTCGCTGCCACGACAAACTCGAATTATTCGCTACTACTGCCACCAACGAATAAATTGCGCCAGTGTAAAGGAGCTGGTGGCTGTCAAAATGACACATTCTAAACTTCAATTCAAACCAGAATATTGTATAACTGTATATGCGACTTTTTTTAAATTGTCACCGAAAACATCGTTACAACGTTTTGGAACTCTATAGGAACTGGTGGTTCTTACAGTAATTATAATTATCCTGTATTAAATAGCTTACTATGTTATGGCGCGGTATCATCAAACCGAAGACGGTGGGTTTAATTAACAGCCAACGAATGCCAAATTCATTTTATGGATTTACTATAACATTCTTTAGGGAGTCTGACCACTTGCTCAGGGGTACCTGCAACATGTCTGGATATGAACAATGTAGTTTTGGACACCCATTATGTCTATCATTTATCTTGTGTTTGAATCCTCCTGTGATATATAGTTAGTTAGTCTTTGGATACATACTAAGCTGAACATGTTCTGTCCGTATCTTCGGAATTAGTCGACCGATTCATAAAATCTGGCTTATAGTAAAAATACCATTAATTTGGTCCTTTTTCTAAAATTCTGTGCAGTGGTTGACAAGAAACACGTCTTTTAAAAATTAAAAGAGCAAAACACATATTTACATTGCCGGCGTAACAAACATTTTAACGGCGACGTATCAAAAACCATCACGGCGGCGCGCCGACTCAAAATTGTCGGCAGCGGCGCACAGGTCTAAGTTGGAGATGCTTAACGTCAAATATCAGACTTAAAGTGGATATTTTATACGATAGATGAGGACATTAAAGTATAGAGTTGATTGTTCCGTTATAGTACGGCAGTGTGCAAATTTTATGTAGAAAGTACAAAGCCAGAAAGGACAATTTTGAGGAAGGTAGGGGGATTAGGGGCATAATGAACACACCGGACGAAATGAACAACCTCAAAATAACAAAATCTTTTAAATTTAAACGGAAATGTAAGTTGTTAATCATTTTTACCACTATCAAACATATAATTTTTCAATAGAACAGTTGATATCCTCTTTTAACCACCGAAATATATGAAAAATTAGAAATCATAACCCAAGGGTTTGAAATATTATAATTTCTAACCAGAGCAAAATAAGGTTTTACGAACGTTTCAGAATATTTATTATCAATTACCTATTTGTCCCAAACACGTTCTTTGTATCGCTGCTGAAAGTTGACATTAATCACAATATTGTTTTTTGCAATAATTTATTAAAAAAAAAAAATGCATTCAAATTAATATAGTCGATTAAGGGCGAAATGAACACCTCTAGTAGGGGCAAAATGAACACCACTTGTTTCTGGAATCTAACCTCAACGCCCACTTTGTTGACTTGTTTACATTGTTTACCTACGCAGTGTTTTGGTGGCAGTCATGGTGCGAATGTACAAAAGACAATCGGGAAGGCAGCAGTGGTCCAAAACGGCCATAGATTCTGTCCGCCGAACTGAAACGTCCATCAAACGAGCAGCCAAGGACCATGGGATTCCAAGACCTACGCTGATCCGCTATCTGAAAACTGCAGAAGTACTGGGCTAGGAGGTGAAGCAAATCGGCTCATTCAAAACAGTTTTCATACCTGCCGAGGAAGCTGTTTTAATGGCCCACATTTTGGACTTTGAGGTTCGATGCTACGGAATTACCACCCGTGACATCCGGAGCCTTGCCTTCCACCTGGCCGAACGCAACGGGAAAGCACATGTTTTCAATACGAAGACACAGCTGGCTGGTTGGGATTGGCTTCACGGTTTTCGGAAGCGTCATCCCAAACTCTCGCTCCGTAATCCTGAGGCTACCTCAGCTGCAAGGTTGCAAGCATTCAACAAGATAGCGGTCGACAACTTCTTCGATGTGCTGCATCGTGAAATGGACGGAGGCAAATTCAGTGCCAGCAGGATTTTCAACGTTGATGAAACCTCTGTGCTCACCGTAAGTTGTACACATTTTCAAATAAAATGCATGTTTTGACTCATTTTGTATTCTTAGGTGCAAACGAAACGTTCCAAAGTGTTTGCCTTGAAAGGCCAACGACAGGTAGGAGCTGTGACATCGGCGGAAAGAGGGCTACTTTCCACTGCAAGCATTTGCATGTCAGCAACGGGACAAATACTGCCACCTATGATGATATTCCCTAGGGCCCGTTTGACTACCAGTCTTATGGAAGGTGCTCCACCAGACACGGTATTTGTCTGCAACTCTTCCGGTTGGATGACTGTGAAAGAATTCAACGCCTGGTTCGAGCATTTTCTAAAGCACACGCGTCCAACAGCTGATAACCCGGTTCTTTTGATTTTGGACGGTCATTCTTCGCATACGAAGAACCTTGGCTTTATTGAAAGAGCGCGTGAGTGCCATGTGACAGTCGTGTGCTTGCCCCCCCCCCCCCCCCCCATTGCAGCCACAAACTACAGCCTCTCGACATAAGCTACATGGGGCCGCTCAAGACGGCTTTCTCGAAGGAAGTGGAGAGTTTCCTCAAATGCAATCCTGGTAGGGTTGTCACCCTGAACGAAATCAGCCGGCTTTTCGGTTCGACTTTAATGAAGACTTCTAACGCGGCTCTTGGTGTCAACGGATTCCGTAAGGCAGGATTTTTTCCGCTGAACCGGTTTATCTTCAACGATAATGATTTTGCGCCGGCTGACGTAACGGACGTTCTTCCAGCAGACCGAGAAACCGATCGTTCAAACAATGAACTTGGTGATGAAGCTCTTGAATCCAACACAGCCGATACTGAAGCAGGACCTTTGCGAATGCACAATGAGGTAGGAGATATCAACGATTCACTGTCAAACGAAAAGGAAAATATCGCTCCAAAAGGGATTGTAAAAGTGGATGCTAACAACATGCTGACTCCGAAAGCTACTTTGGCGCCGTTGGATTCGAATGTTACAGCCGGTTTGTCTGTCCGAAGCATCTTCAAAGTGTCTCCTGCGGAAATCCTACCGCTACCGAAAACAGTTACCAGAAAAGTTGGCGGTGGACGAAAGAGGGAGAAAGCTCAAAACATAACGTCAAGCCCCAGCCGAAATGAGTTCAAGTCATCGCAGGCATTGAAGGATGTTGATCAGCTAAAGAAGGTGATCAAAGCTGAAACAAGACACATTTCTAACAGTGATGCCGAAACACGCAAACGCAAACGAGGACGTCCGAAAGGAAAGAGCAATCAAACTAAAACGGTGCTTGCTCAAGATACGCTCTGCGAAGTATGTGGCTGTTGTTTCAGTTCTTCTGACAAAGGACAGGATTGGATCAAATGTTCCAAGTGCTGCTTGTGGTTCCATGAATGCCAGGACTCCCGCTGCCCTTCGTGTGCCTTTCAATAAGGCATCAATTTGTAGCTAATCTTCATTATGTGATTGTTCATGAATTGGTTTTATTTTCTTTATTTCGGTAACATCACCAGAGGTGTGTTCGCCAATGAAATTGAATTGAATTAAATAAAAATCTGTTACTGTTTTGGTTGAAATCTGATTACTTTTACTTAAAAACTTACTAAACTGACCCCACTGTCAAGTTTCAATAATAGTTTTAGAATCGGGCTCTCATCGTGTCAATCAATTGCCGTGATTCAATAACTACTTACTTTCCAGGGCACTTTTCGGTATGTAAGCACCTCTCGTTAAGGTAGTTAATCATGAGCATTTTCCATTAGACCACCTATACCAATTGAACTTATTCTACATACTCTTTTGGAGTTGCTTATTGACCTATACGAAGTAAAGCTGAAGAAATGTCTCCCCTGTGTTCTCGTTTTTGTATGTATGTATGTGTGTGTATGTGTGTGTGTGTGAGGGTTGTATGTATGTGGGAGGGATGGGGACATGTTCGCGTAGGTATGTACATATGTTATAAGTCAATTTCTAAGTCTAATCCAGTTTTTAGCAAGGTGTCCATTATGCCCCATAAAGGTGTTCATTTCGCCCCGTCCCCCATCCACCAACCCGGTTTACAAAGAAGTTTTCAAATTGTTTTTACAGACTTAAATTAACTATTTTATTGCTGAAAACGATTGGAGTGTATAGTATATGGATATTATTTGAGGTTTGACTATTTATCTCCGACAATTACGGGTATTTTACACTCATAAAATGTATTTTCCCTTAAGGTGTTCATTATGCCTCTAATTCCCCTACGAATCGGTTTGATCATCTTCCTTACCAAACTCATTCGTTGATGAGAGATGGTAAGGGGTGAAAATTATTGGGAGAGGTGTAACAAAATAATACTTTGCCCCCATTTAACATTATTGGGGGAGGTGGCATGTGGCATGCCCCTCCCAACAAGGCACCTTAGTACATGATATGAATTGTATTATCAAAATTTAAAATGCAGGGTTCCATATTGAACATACTTGGCCTACTTGAATGGGAATCAACTTTTGAATGTGATGGGCATAAATCTAATATTCGTATGTTAGTTATGTATTAATTTCGATTCTCTCCGAACCATCTCGGACCACCTTTGATATACGGATGAATCGCTTTGAAGGTCATTGAATGTTGATATGTTTTTCATAAAAAATCTTTGTTTAAAATTGATAATACCTGCAAACCTCAACATCCCGTTGCGATTGAGCCTTTCACGGTGCTGTTTCACATCAGTTATTCATGCTCCCTCATCAATCAAACCATGACCTCAAATCCAAGCCAAAGCCGCCACCAAATACCTACTGCACAATCAGTATAATAGTCGTAATAAAAATGCCGAACACAAATTACGAGAGAAAGAAAAACCTTGCCCCTTCGAAATCGCGTACCATGTTCCTTCGAAATGCTTGACTGCCTCCGTCGCCGTCACCACCAACCATCCAACCAACCGGCCAACCGGTCGACCTCGGCTTTGATAACGTCAACGGCACCACCGGCTGTGGCACAGCCAACGACGACGACGATGGTAAATTAGGTCACTCGTACGATTGTAGACGGCACATTTCGTCGTTGGTAATCGAACATTTTGGAGGCACGCTACAACCAACGGGGTAACGCTACAACCAACCAGATAATTAAGACCATTTCTGGCATTTATTTAGGCTATGATCTCAGGAAATGGACCAAACCATCCTACTTTGCTGATGTGATAAGAAGGCACAATCTAGAGATTGCCCTGTTTTGACATCAAACAAGGTCAGCTACTTCTGAACGAATCAACAAACCGAAACAAAGATAAACCTGCTAACCAGACAAACAATAACAGTAAAATAGCAAAAAATACATTGTTTACACATAACTCCACACTCTCATCGCTGGTGTATTGTACACTTTCGGTAAGGAAATTAAGAATGTAAACAAACAGAACCGCATCACCGATTGTACGTACATACATACATAGCAGCACTTAGCACAGTCACAGTCGAATCGAGTCGAGATTGGAAAAGGTGAAGTGTGTCCTACTTCGCGCGAGCAGCAGAAACTGGTTGTGGCCTCCTTCTTTAGCAGTGCCAGAGGCTCCGCACCGCACCGCTAACCGCTCATGCCAGAAAGAAAGAGCGAAAAATCGTACGAGGGGTTCAGCTGAGCAGGCTCACCGAGAGAGGTAGGTAATGAGAACGCGGCGCAGTTTTTCTTTTTTTCTGGTTAAATAATTTTCGCTTCAAAAGCCCCATTTTCGTCGTCGTCGTCGTCGTCGTAATGAGTAACAATAACAAGAGAGCAGCAACACAGCAAGGTGATCTACATGGAATTACCATCATGCGAACCTCACGCTCTTCGCGTAGACACGCTCCTCGGTGATGTAACAATGGCAACCCCGCTCATACGATGCGATGGATCGTGATAATGAAACCCGATTTTTACAAACATGCACGGGGTGGGGATTGGGTAGCTACGCTGGATCTGGTGGTAACGGGTAGTAACAGTAATAAGGAAATGTTAAAGAAAAGCATACAATTATTCACAAACAGAAGAAACATGGTGCTTTACGCAATCTCTATAGAGAACGTACGGCAACCGTCACACGCAGGAACGGATCCTAAAAATTGGGTCGAAAGCATTTCTTTTTTTCAAAATAAAGTCATATGTTAGTTTAAAGTATATTGATGTTGGACAATGTTGGATGAAACTATTATTTTATTTAAAAAAAAAAACTTTTGACCCACTTTTTTAGAATCTCATAAACTACGTAAAGTGATTTTTTGCCTTGATTTGTTTTCCGTCGATCATGTTTTCCATACTGCGTGTCCGAGTGTCATATACCATTCGACTCAGCTCGACGAGATCGGAAAATGTCTGTATGTTAGTGTTACAAAATTTGAGAGGCATGTTTCTCTGCAACCACTGAGATGATCCCCTGATCCTTCCCTTAAACATGATACCCGAGTAAATTGCGAGTAATCGGTCCATCCCCACTACACGTAGTATTTAGTTATTCTTGTTAATCAACCAACAATGAAATATCGGCCCCGTAAAGCTAATTCAATTGAGCCTTCCAAATAAATGAACTCTTCTAGATAGAGCTGGAATTAGGGCGTAACAGCTTTTGCAAACAATGACTTCTTTCGATGATTTCTAGAAAGTTAATGTTCGCCAACGAAAATCAACAACACCCTACCCGACGGTCATATTGGTTTGCGTGGGCGTGCCTTGAGTTTCTAGAAATCATCGATAGAAGTCATTGTTTACAAAGGCTGTTACGCCATAATTACAGCTCTATCTAGAACTAGTAAAAAAAACCTCACACAATGTTCACTGATCTTACTCTTCTTGTTCTTTGCATTTCAAGCTTATTGCGTACTCTCAACTTAGTGTTCTAGATGCACTTCCACAGTTATTAATTGAGAGCTTTCGATGCTAGTACAATTTTTTGCATTACCGGTATACCTCGATATAACGCAACTGCCCAAGTAACAATTCAAGCTGAACAGTAAGAACAGAAGCTGATTATTGGTTGATTTAAGGTGAACAAAGATGATTAACAGCAGGCTGAATATATAGTTGATTAGTAGTACATGAAGCTAATTGTATCGCCATAATTCAACCTCAATAAATTAGCTGATCTAAAGATTGAACAAGCCTTATTTTAGCTTAACACTACTCCACAAATCAGCAATGCACTACAAATATTTTGATAGCCTGATTTGTTAAATTTAGTCAGTGTCACTCGTTGCATTTCCGGCATTTTAGTTCTTCTAAATTCACTGCCTACCTTTCTAATCCCAAGCAGAGGCAGCAGTAGAGACAAGGAAGAGGAGCTTTTTAGGAATAGCTCCACGTAGAAGTGGGCTGTGATGACGTCGGAAGCATTAACAGTTGTATTTCTGTGTTTTGCCTACTATATTGCACTGAACTTTCAGACAGAATTCCAAAAATATAACTCAATTATGGCACTAAAATAACATCCAAATGACCATCGAAATAAATCGCGCATTTGTCTCCGCATTGTGTTGACTACGCTTGAAAATGAGAGGAATGTTTTACTGTCATCAGTTGTTGTTTACAATTCTGCATTGCTGTATAATACTCTTCCGGTTGCTGTTAGTCAACTTAAATTTGACGTGTTTCAAGTTAATGATCATACCTTTTGCCACACAGATGCTTAAGTGGTACAGTAGGTATGATTGATGCCTGTGAATAAGCAACTGCTGGTTCGAATCCCGAAAAGCAAAGGCAATTTTTAGACTTATAATAACAATATAAATATGTAAATCCAATTAGTCAGCACCTTGTAGTCTCATAAAAGTATATAAAATATGAAGCGGTCTTCTATAATTTGTTTTTCTAAATAAAACTACAAGGCTGAACAAGGGTTGGAGAAGACTGTTATTTAATGCCTTAAAAAGCTTATAATTTATAGAACGGTTAAGCTTTTGGCTGATTAAAATCACCAGATTTAGATGCTTAAAAGCTGAACAAAGGTTAATGTGGTCTATGTACAACAATTATTCAAACTAAGGCTGTATTAAAATCTATTGAAAAACACTTGTTAAGCATACAATTGTTACCTGGATGTCACTTTTGACTTCCATCGTCAATATCTCCCTAATAACAATTGAATCATACAAATTAGTATTACCAATATATAAGAAATTATTTATTTATTTATTTACGGAAAATCAACGATGGAAGGCAAAAGTGACAGTTACGTTATATCGAGGTATACCTATAGTATAATTGTGTGGCAAGTACAATCGTACCCAGAGAAGTCGAGAAATATTCCAACCAAAAAATTTGAACCCAACCATCTCCAGCATGATCTTGCTTTGTAGCTGCACTTTTACCGACTGAGCCCCAAAAATCAATGATCATCTGCAAAGTTCTTTTAATTTCTAGATAATTGTCGTTTCAAGTTATACCAAGTTCCCTGAACTTCTTCCAAGTTCCATTTTTTCCAAGCTCTCTATACCATGATATTAGAACATATATGAATTTCTTCGAAATTCCGGGAGAATCCTGAAAAGTTTCTACGAATGTTTTTTAATATCTGGACAGTTCTCCGAGATTAATAAAAGTCCCATAAACTTCAAGGAATTTCAGTGATTTTTAAGCCAATTCTTTAACAAACTGCTACGAAGGTCTCTAAACTGATTCGAAGATCATTCAAGAAGTAAAGTTAAGTTTTCTTTATTAGGGAGGCTTTCAGCCTGCCCAAGTAACATTTTAAGTTTTATTAAATACTACAAAGCAACTATAAAACAACATTCATAAAACCCTGGTCAAGGCTATTTTGTAATTAATGCATCCACCAAAACCTCATTAAGATTAGAATATGTCTAGTTGGCCCACCCTGGAGAAAGTTCTGAAGGGTGTATTCTCGAAGCTCTTCAAGATTGATTTACTGCAAAAGGTTGTATGACGAACGCATTGAGAACCACTTGGAAGCTACAATAAAAGCTATTTAGCAACAATAAAAACCCTTTCCGAGCTATTTCCCCTAACCACATGCTGAATCCACTAGGAAAGCATCATTCAAGATAGAAATGGATTTATGAATCCGATCTTATCAAAATAATTAAAATAGAAACTGATGGGATAAAAATCTTGTTGAATATCCAAATTTGTCACAATAGTTCTCATTAAGAGGCCTAGTTTTAAGTGCCATATTAAATTTTATGTGAAATGTACGTGAAAACATCGAAAAAATTAAGTCCACCCTCGTAAAACGTCGATTTGACCAATTATTTAACATTGAAAAAAAAAAATATTCTTTAAATCGAGCTTGGCCGAGATTTTTTTTATTATTTTCGCATTTAAATGTTTGCACATTGGTAAATGTACCAAAATATAGTTATATATAAGGAAATATTGATTGAAAATCGAAGATTGTAAAAAAACAAGCAAACTAATTGTAACATGGCGGCGGCATCAAAGTTGATTTTCATGGGTCATTTGCGAAAAAGTTGTTTTGCTTTCAAGAATTCCTTAACAAATTAATAAGGTTTTAAAATGGCTTTTATGAAGAAAACTTGCAGGCTGAATTGTATTTATCTAAAGCCATTTTGCTTGATCCTAACCCGTTCAGATTTATGGAGGCAAAGTTGCCTGCAAAAAGTTAAACGTCAAAGTTTGTTTATCTTTCGATAGTTGCGCTGTGAGATCCAGGATTCTTCCAGGTTTTCTCCCGATGGATTGGGAGCAGTTACTCAGATAGTTTGCGATATTGTTTTACAACATTTCGCATTTCGAACAGCTGGAAGCGCAATCGTTCCCGGAAAAGATCCCCTTCTTCCGGATGGTTACAGAAGTGCACCATCCAATGATGCAGAGATGTACGGATGAATAAAATTTCTAAGAGTCTTTCGCCGAATAAAATCGCTGTTTTGGATCAGAAACCAGCTGATCTCCGCTAACTAATAGTTTCAGTGGTTTGCTGTCGGTTGTTATTTCGATTGTCATCGCAAGATCTGGAGAAGGCTGGTATGTTTTTCAACTTTAGACAATGTTTTATGAGTTCGAGGGCCCCGCTCACTTTACTCTTCTCCGACAGATGGTCAGTCGTTGGTGGTGTGCTGGTTCTTCTAAAGAAGTAAATTTATCTGAAATTGACTTTATTTTTTCATCCTACTTCGTCTATCTTTCGAGATTTCCTTGTCATAAATTTGGCATTTATTAACTATAAGGAACCATCTTTTAAGCTCAATTTGTAAACAAAGTATTTGGGGAGTTAATGATACTTTTTAAAAAGGCTAAAAAGCAACAATAAATGCTTTTTCTCTAATGCAAAACCTAATCGTTTTATGGTTACTTTTATAATGATAGAACACGTTTATAAAGTATTTTATCATGACATTAATAAACAATTGCTAATGACGTTTATGCTTGAATTGCAGAACAGTTTTAAGGAGGGATTGATAACTGTTTTAAATTTATTTTTAAAACAAGACAGTTTTCGACTTTCTTGCCAGACTATAAAAGGTTTTTAAAACAGCAAAAAGCTGAATTACCAAGCAGGAATGTTTTACACTTTAAAATGCTATATTTAAACTAAATGGATAGTTCATTGCCGTTATAAAACCATCATAAATCAGAGTGGATGCTAAACGGTTACTGGATTGTTACTTGGGTGAGGCTGGTTCACCTCCGGACATTAAAGAAGTTCTATGAACTTTTCTTAACTACTTCAAATTTTGCCGAACTTCTGCGATGATCCATGAACTTTCACGAAATTTCCACAAATTCTGTGAAGTCTTGCAAAGTTCCCAGAGTTGACACATAGTTCACCAAACTTTTTCATATTTAGTTGCTGAACTAGTATGAACATCACTTTTTTTAATTTTCTGTACCTCTAGAAAGTTTCCTGAACTTCTACACCTAAAGTTCTACTAAGTTTTCTTATCTATTAGGAATTTCCCCTTCGTTAATTTTCTGAGAAGTTTCCTGAAGTTCAACAGTTTCCTGAACATCTACGGAATTCCCTGAACTATCTTCTTCTACATCGCATTTCAAGCTTATTGCTTATAGCAGTGTTCGCACTTCCACAGTTATTAATTGAGACCTTTCGATGCCTGTACCATTTTTGCATTAGTATAATTATGTGGCTAGTACAATCATATTCTATGTCCAGGGAAGTCGAGAAATCTTCCAACCGAAAAATTCCTAGACCGAACCGGGAATTGAATCCAGCCACCTCAAGCATGGTGTTTTTTGTAGCTGTGCCTTTAACAACTGAGTTAAGGGAGGCCTATTCCAAGATTATTACAAGTTCATAAAACTTCAACAAAGCGCCCTAAAGTAAAATGAAAGTCCTCGAAGATTCGTGAAATTTAACAATGTTACCTGAACTTAACACTACCCAACAAACAATTCAAAGTCACAAATAAGCATACGTATTGAATAAATGCTGTATAACAGTGTACAATACTGAATAAAACATGATGTTTAATTATGTGCTGATAAAAGTTCATTGAGATCGATAGATGCGCCTTTATTCCGCTGTATGTTCTCATGTGATTATTTCACGTATTAAAAGCTTTATAAACGTAGACTGTCTTCCTGATTCAGAACCAGAAGTTTGATCCAATAACAAACTGAATAAGTGTAATTTGCAGATACATTGACGCTTTAATTGGACTGTTTTGAATTGCATGCTTTATTAGACGTCTAATGTTTGTTTTCTATCACCATTATAAGATTCAATTGCATTGCATTACAATATTGCTGAATAAAGGTGAATACAGTCAGCATAATAACTATTATACCACTATGCATCGATGTTGCAATCGCATGCTTTGTAAATGCTTTATAAACGACGTATTAGATTTATTATTCCACAACACTGGTTCAGTCTAACAACAATACGAAATCAGTAGAGTAATGGTTACCGTTTCCGCTTTCCAAGTAGAAGGTCGAGAGTTCAATCCCAAACTCAACCCTTTTTTATTTGCGTTCTTAATCGATCGATGATTACGATCACATCACTCACGACAACAAATTAATTGATTTTGGTTTAATAAATAACCCAGCATCCTTTCCTTGAAAATAGGAGAGGGGAAGAGGTAGAATTGTACTCATGTAAAAAGACAATGAATGAATTAATGATTCCCACTGGACCTTGGGACGATCGGGAGTGCTGATAGGTATTCAGTTTCAAACAAGCTTTTATTGAATATTGAGCTGCCCAAATGATGTAGTCTACAATAGCTCAGATGGCAAGGCAAGTGACTGAATAATAAAACATTTGATCGAATAAGCTCTGTTATTTACAAGTCATGGAAGTCAAATAAAAGCTTCTCGACATACCTTAACCAACACCATGTTGTGGTTGAATAAATTCTCCAGATATGTGTGAACAAAGCCTGAACAGAAGTTATTATTAAAATTTGTACAAGTATTATAAAGCATGCAGTTGAATAAAATCGCCAAGAAGTCGTTTCTTCAATAGGCGTTTGTTTGTTGGGTAGTACAAGGTTCCCACGTCTATGCAATTGTAACCGTTGAGTTACACTGCCCAAGATTTTTTTTTGTTAACTACTTTATTTGAACAGGCTGAATTGAATAAACTTTACAGAGCCAAATTATCATTTCCGTTATACAATTAATGATGTCTCAAATCTTAAAGTTAAAGGAATTCAACCGAATACTCACGGTCTTTTCGAGGTTAGTGGATGACAATTTTATGGATGTGGAGAGGGAGAAGAAGATTTCAAGTATGACTTATGATACAAAATGATTTTAATTTGTGCATGATGTTTTTAAACTGTAGTGTTTATTACATTAAGTGTTTTTTTTTTCTTTGATTTGTTTTCCGTCGGTCTTGTTTTCCGTGCTGAGCACCAATGCTACCGACGCCAGGAAGGCAGCTCCCACACCTGGACCCTACTTATCGACCCATCAACTCATGAACCGGGGACCAACGGCTTTACTTCCCTTCCGAAGGAAGGCGTGATCAGAGATGTTATGCCTCAGAACATCCCGGCGGCGCCGACTGGGATTGAACCCAGGCCTGCTGGGGTGAAAGGTAATCACGCTTACCACTACACCACCGGCGCCGCTGACATTAAGTGTTGGTCAGTAAGATTACATTTTGGTTATCCAAAAATGTTGTTAATAAGTAGGGACTGTCAGAAGTAGGTATAATTGTTGCAAAATTTAAATGGGGAAGGTGTCGAATGGATGGACAGAGGAGGATCGAGCACAGATGGGTGCACCCAGGAAAAATGGAGTTACGATTGGATTGGATATTGGAATAGGAGGAAAGTAAAGGCTTTTAGGAGATCGCCAAACGGCGTTCGTATGACACACAATTGAGCGACAAAATTTGGAAGTAAATCTACTGTAGTACCTAGAATAGTGTGCCAATTTGGACTTCTACTATAACTACCACTTCATTCAAGTAAATGGAACTGGAGCTATGCTCCATTAACAAGTCCAACTTATACTCCTGATTAATTCAACAGGACCTTTTGTACTCCTGCAATTTTGAGCATGCGCATTGACGACCATACATTTCAGTAGTTGCTACTCCGTGATTGGCCAGATTTAGCGAAATTTGCACAAAGAGCAATCCATTCTCAAATGTGTAAAATCCGGTGGATCCTTATTTTTTTGAGGTCAATAACGGCGCCGGCCAAATCCTTACGGTCATCGGGGAGAGGATTGTTATTTCGACACCCGTTATTACTAGAGACCGATTTTACCTCTACATCTCCACGGTTGTCATGGGAAGGTCGTTTTTGTTAGTGGGAAGATTAGAATTAGATCTGGATTTACATTGGAAAGCGATGCTATCTTTTACTGCCTTGTAAGCAAATGACGCAACTCTATAAACTCAATAATGTAAATGGGCTTGGGTTCTAACCCACGATCTTCTGCTCAGTAAGCAAAAACGGTCGCTCTAAGGCCACCGTGCCCCCCTTTTTTCCTCTGTTCGAGACATAACATCACAGCGACTAGTAATTTGATCTATTGTAGCATATACCGTGTCCTTAATTTAGTGCATGTCGTATTACTCCTTCACTATTGAGAAATGATGAAGTATTCGGTTTAGATACAGTTGTCATTCTTGCCTTCATCACAAGGAATCGATTCTTATTGAAAGGTCCCGCTATTTATACCCTTCGGAGTGTTGGAACACCCTCCAAAGGCGCGCCCCTTTGTCAGTCACAATTGGATTCCTTAGCAACAAAAATAAGCACTGACACCGATAATGACCATGCATCAGAACCCTAGTCATAACCACTTCAAACTAGGGAACGAAGAATAGAAGATTAGGAATCACATAGGTGAAGACTAACGAACTCATTTTTTTCTTGTTTCAAGATCATCCTTGGTCCAGGCAACCCGAGAGCATATCACTATCAACAAGGCATAAAAAGTAACAAGGACTAAGATGTGTTCCTTTGATTACTGAAAAATCCTGTTCCCCTAGTTTGAAGTAGTCAAGACTATGAATCGGTGGTAGATCTTACATTCCATAACGTACCACGAAAAGGTGATCGACCCACGTTACGGGGCACCGTACCCCTTACATCAGAACAAGCTACGACTGAAGATCGTTCATTATCAGTTACAAGAAGCTATTAACATGAAATGACATCCCCGAAAGCAGTTAACAATGTCTTCCGAACCGGATCAAGCATACGTCACATTTTTCTAAACATATGTATTACTTTTCCGAATCATTCTGCCGAATTCTATTTTTTTAAGATTTTCTACAATATAGGCCTGGGATAGATCAACTCAATAAGCAAAAAACGGTTGCTCTATAGCCACCGTGCCCCTTACATTACCACAAGCTACGACCGCCTTAAAAAAAGCTGTTCAAATGAAGTGATGTCCCCGAAAGCAGTTAACAATGTGTTTCAAACTGAAGCACGCATACACCCTTTCCGAAATTCCAAACGCAAAATACGCATCTAATCGCAACAACCGACCGAAAACCACGCGTGAAAATCAAGATCAGCGATAACAAATTTGTAAGCATGTCTCCCACTGGAACAAACTCACCAAATCCAGCCATAATCTATGTCCAACGGGGTGGCTTCACACATTTTGTATTCAAACTGTACCACCTCTGCACTGACTTGATTTAGAAATGGCTGTAAACGACTATCCTATTAATAACCTTTTGTACTGCTATAAGTTTGTACATTTTGTGCTCAATCCTCACTTCCATACGAGTCGGCTTAAATCGGCAAACTGGTTTAAGCCAATCAGTCAAGGACCTCCTCTCTGGTTACCATTCAAAGACCGTTTAGGAGAGAGTTACCTCGGGCCACCATCATAGAGGGCCCTTCTTGGCGTGGCCAATACGGTATCATCCGTGGTCCATCGATTGCGTCAAAGAAAGGAGATGCCTATAGCCAAACGTCATTCCACGTGCCACACCATCCACAATCCACAACCACAATCCAACAGCCAGCAATCGGTCATTGCAAAACGTCAAATCAAGCCATCCAATAGTCATTCTTAAGATCACCAAACCGCAATCGCAACCATCACCATCCACGAGCGCAGAGATAGTGAGCGTTCCACCACACGAATAGCCCAAACAAAACCCACTTTACACCAATACAGTAATTTGAATAAATTTCCTTTCCCATCAAACACTTTCCAAATCCTTCAATATCCCGAATCTAAGAAATTCCACAGTTTCCGCACAACATATACTGCGTGCCCCTCCGAATTAGCCAGCAGCATGCCGGCCCTGTGACTCGGTTGAAGGGCCCCGTGCTACTGAGATTGTTATCCGGGAGTCTTGGTCGAGTCAGAGTAGGTCTCTTCTAGTCTCAAAGTTTTCCCTTGTTTTGTTTTTAAAGTTCCCTGAATTTCTCCGAAGTTCTCCGAAGCTCTACGAAGTTCCTGGAATTTCTACAATGTTTCTTGAACATTAACAAGGTTCGTCAGCTTAGTGATTACCGTTTTTGCTTAATGCGCAGATGGTCAGAAGCTCAATCGCAGGCCCGTCCGCTTCTTTGCTATTTTTCACTATGCCTTATTCTATCCCCACTAGATTTAAAATTAAAACAGTCAGCTGCTTTCACTGATCGCATAACTTAGGGGCTGTTCATAAACTACGTAGACAGTTTAGGGGGGGGTTGACAATTATCCACGGCCCATACAAATTTAAAAAAATTGTATGGACATGTGTACGCAGGGGGAGGGGGGGATCAAGAATCCCAAAAAAAACTGTCTACGTAGTTTATGAACAGGCCCTTACCAAAGTGAATCCCTGATCTAAAATAACCCGACCCGCTCATCCTTCCCGTGGCAATTGTAGAGATGCAGCTGGTAAACATACTCGGTCTCTATAGTAATTGTCAATAGATTGTCAAACTAATCGTCCTTCCCCTTCCAAAAGACCGTGAGAACGTGGCCGGCATCGGTACTGTTCTAAAAAAAGAATGAATCAGTGTACATTGAAGATGGGAAACTAATTCCAAGCTCCATCTATGTGGTTCTCTGTGTAATTTTACTGGTTCTGATCAGTAGCGGAGAGGCAACTGAACATTTTGAAGTCCCTGAAATTTAACAGCCGTCTCTGAAAATTAAAGAATAATTCCTAAACTTCAACAAAGTTCTCAGAATTTCAACAAAATTCGCTAAGTTTCCTGTAAGTTTGCTTGACTTCTACTAAAACCAGTGAAGCTTTGCAAAGGTCGTTGACTTTCTACACGCAAACCAAAAATGTATTACAATGAATGTTAGTTCCATTTCCTATCATCCTCATGAACATCGCAGCGAATGTTAGAAGTTGACCTTGCGGACGATTCAATTATTTTTAATCTTTTTTTTATATTTCGTGTTCTGTATATGCTTTCACCTACACAAGCAAGCATTTGCCTTGATTTTTATGTATAACATGGTAGAACGATGCACACACTTGCCTTGATTCTAAACAGCAGTAAAAGCAAGTCGAGTGCGAGGAAATGAGCGCTTCTTGTTTGCTTTTATGCTATCCTTATCCCGAAGCATGGAGAGAGCAGTTGAGAAAGCACAGGTCTGATAATCGCAACGATCGTGGTTCGAGTCCCCCCAGTTGGCAAACCTTTTTATTATTTTTTTCTTTCTCCATTTTCTTGCATTGGACCGGTATTTCGCATCCTCGGTTCATGCGGTTTCCACTAACATCCTCCGATGATGAACCCCACATAATTTTAAGCGAATCTTAAATTCCCCGGTTGGGTGTACACAATTCTCTGTACGTATACGAACTTTACTGAAGTTCTACGAAGTTCACAAAATTTGCTGCCGATCAAGATAGCTTCCTGAGCTTCTACACAGTTCTCGTAACTTCTACGACAAGTTTCCTAAAGATCTACGACGTTTCCTGAAGATCTACCAAGTTCCATGAAGTTCTTAAACGTTCCCCGAACTGTTACGAAGTTCTCCTAAACCAAATAATGTTCTCTTAAGTTTTAAAAATTTAACAACTATCTCTGAAAATAAAGAATGATTCCAGTACTTCAACAAAGTTCTCAGAATTTGAAGAAAATTTGCTAAGTTTCCTGTAAGTTTGCTTGACTGCTACTAAAATCAGTGAAGTTTTGCAAAGATCGTAGAACTTCTACAAAATTCTTTATATTTATACGAAGTTGACTGAAGCTCTACGAAGTTCGCTGAGCTTTTATAACAGCTTCTTTGCTGCCGCTTTGCTGCCGCTTTGCTGCCGCTTTGCTGCCGCTTTGCTGCCGCTTTGCTGCCGCTTTGCTGCCGCTTTGCTGCCGCTTTGCTGCCGCTTTGCTGCCGCTTTGCTGCCGCTTTGCTGCCGCTTTGCTGCCGCTTTGCTGCCGCTTTGCTGCCGCTTTGCTGCCACTTTGCTGCCGCCTTGCTGCAGATATGCAGCTTTCTGAGCTTCTACACAGTTCTCTGAACTTCTACGTAGTTTTTTAAAGTTTAAGATGTTTCCTAATGATTTGCGAATTTCATGAAGATCTACCAAGATCTATTAAGTTCCTCGAACTGTTACAAAGCTCCACTAACTTCTACGAAGTTCTCTGAAACCAAATAAAGTTCTCACGACTTTAAACAAAATTACCAACAAAGTTCTCAGAATTTCAACAAAATTCGCTAAGTTTCTTATAAGTTTGCTTGACTTTTACTAACATCAGTGTGTTTTTCAAGGTTGAAGTTTACTGAAGTTCTATGAACCTCGCTGAGCTTCTACAAAGTTAATTGAACTTCTACAACATTTTCTGCCAATCAAGATAGCTTTCTGAGCTTCTAAACCATGTCACACTTAAGGCCCAAGCGCCCAAGCGCAATGTGGGCCGAAGCGGAACGGAAACGGAAAGTTTGACTGTTGTCACAAATTACATCAAAAAGCCTAACCGAAGTCGATTTGGTTCTAACTAGTTTTCAATCCGACAAGTAGGCTTACTCAGATCGGCCTTTTCCGTTGCCTTTTTTGGAACCGCTGCTTTTGACGTCTATTTGTTGACAACAACAATAGCAATAACAGTGTATTTTTTCAGTTCATAAAACACTCCTTGTTTTGGAGACAGTCACCATGCAAGAGGAGCGTAGAAAAAAAATCGTGCACAGTCACCTGAAAAATCCATCGTGGTCCGCGACCAAGCTGGCTAAAGTGTTGAATTTTCCTAAAAACATCGTATGACGCATGCTGAAAACGCAAAGGGACGAATCGTAAGCCACAAAGTAAACGCCAGAGTGAAACTGCCAACCGTCAGCTCCATGGAAAGGTCGTGAGGTCCATCAGAAGCAACAAATCAAAGGTGCTCTGAGACTGACATATACGAGCGTCAATTTTGACATAAATGTGAGTCATAACAGACGCGAAGTTTAACTCAATCAAACGTGCTTTTCGTCGAGTAACGAACTTTTCAGTCTTAGAGCACTTAATTTTACATGAAATTTTTGTGTAGGTATGTCCGATCGCGATTTGAATACAGCGAATTCGTTACAGTGAAGGCTTACAGTAGGCAATCAAATCGATTTCTCAAACAGAATACCCTAGCTAGAACCCGTGCTCGAAAGCTGTTTGACAACCTGCTGACCAAGTCCGGTGTGTGCATACTTATGGAAGATGAAACCTATGTATAGGCCGACTTCGGACAGCTTGCAGGACCACAATTTTACAAGGCGAAGGCTCGAGGAGGTGTCTGTTTTTGCGGATAAATTCGCAAGCAAATATATGATCTGGCAAGAAGACAAAAGTTTTCGTCACTGAGAAAATAAGGAACTCGGAGGTTTACAAAGCCGAATGTCTCCAGAAGTGAATTCTGCCCTTCATCCAGTCACATGATGGTCCGGTGACATTTTGGCCGGATCTTACGAGTTGTCACCACAGCCGGGAAGTACAACAATGGTACAATGACAACGGAGTCCAGTTTGTTCTGAAAACCCTCAATCCGTCCAATTGTCCCCAGTTCAGAAAACTACTGCGTAATTATGAAGAGGAAACTGAAGGTAAAAGGTACAGTCATCAAAATGGCAACTCAGATGACAAATTGGTGGGATAAAATCGCCAAAACAGTAGACAGGACCGTTGTGCGTCGCTTGATGGGTCGTATTAAGGGAAAAGTTCGAGTGACCGTAGTAGACTCAAATGATGTTGTTCCATTACCAAGTTTTAAGAACTTTCTTAAAGATCTGCATTCCTCGAGCTGTTATGAAGCTCCACGAACTTCTTAACCCAAGTAACCAAAAGTTCTGATAAAAGGCTATTTGTTGCTTAAGCAGTTTGGTTGAAAGTGGTCTATAGAATTCTATGCAGCCTCATTTTTAAGTCGTTATAAGAACTTGAAAGTTCCGGTATACCATAATTGAAGAGCATTCTAAGTAGCTTCTGGCGGAACTTGAACGGAAGTGTTAGAAAATAAGTTTAAAAAAAAAGGTTTTGTTCCTCTACACCAAATCTATATTTAGTTCGCACTTTTATGAAAGTTTATTCTAAAGTCAGGTAGGGCTAACTACCCCATTCCCGGCCTAAAGGGTGATACGGTCAAAATTTGGTCAAGGGAAAACGCGTGTAAATCGGTGAAATCGTTTATTTAAAAAATCAAATTAAATTTCTTTTTCAAGTTCAATTAGTATAAAATTCAGGAAAAATATTCCGTTAGGCTTCCGCTTTTCCAAATCCGAATTGCCGGGCCTTACGCTTGACCCCTGCCATCAGATTTTGTACAGCCACCTTGTCCACCTTCTTTGCCTTGAACTGCTGCTCGCCCTTAGCAGTTTTTTGGTCTTCTTTAGGTTCCGCATGACAATAGCCCAGTATTTCTCAATTGGGCGGAGCTCTGGCGTGTTGGGAGGGTTCTTGTCCTTGGGAACCACCTGCACGTTGTTGGCGGCGTACCACTCCATGGCCTTTTTACCGTAATGGCAAGATGCCAAATCCGGCCAAAACAGTACGAACAACCGTGTTTCTTCAGGAAAGGCAGCAGACGTTTATTCAAACACTCTTTCACGTAAATTTCTTGGTTGACAGTCCCGGAAGCTATGAAAATGCTGCTTTTCAAGCCACAGGTACAGATGGCTTGCCAAACCAGATATTTCTTTGCGAACTTTGACAGTTTCATGTGCTTGAAAACATCTGCTACCTTTCCCCTTCCTTTTGCCGTATAAAACTCCTGTCCCGGAAGCTGCTTGTAGTCGGCTTTGACGTAGGTTTCGTCGTCCATTACCACGCAGTCAAACTTCGTCAGCATCGTCGTGTACAGCCTCCGGGATCGCGCTTTGGCCGTCGTATTTTGTTTATCATCGCGATTTGGAGTCACTACCTTCTTGTAAGTCGATAGTCCGGCTCGTTTTTTGGCTCGATGCACGGTTGTAGACGATACACCCAGCTTATTTGCGGCATCTCGGAGAGAGAGGTTAGGGTTTCGCTTGAAACTACCGGCAACTCTCTTTGTCGTCTCAGCGGCTTCCGGTTTTCGATTTCCCCCCGATCCAGACTTCCTGGCTATCGACAAACGTTCCCCAAACACTTTAATTACATTTGTAACGGTTGATTTGGCAACTTTTAGCGATTTTGCCAACTTTTCGTGCGAGTAGCTCGGATTTTCGCGATGCGCGAGCAAAATTTTGATACGCTGCTCTTCTTGCTTGGACGGCATTTTGACAACTGAAGAGTGAATTCCAAAATCAAAATAGGAGCAACATTCTACACACACACACCTTCAAAATGAGGGGTGTTCAGGTTTTTTAAATGCAAAATTGAAAGAAATACGTCAAGTTGATATTGACCAAATTTTGACCGTATCACCCTTTATTAAGAACAACTCGCACTTAGTCTTTCTTAATCTAGCGCAGTTTAGCACCAAACGGAATGAAATTATTACTGATAGCTTCCAAATTTATTTACCTTTCCGTATGTACCAGAATATTTGATAAAGATAAACCAATTGTTGAGGTATTGTCAAAAGTCTAACACTGCTTCTTGACGCCAAACTCGGCCTACGGATTTTAAACTCGGCCTACCGCATTGAAACGCCATTGACTTGTTAAACGCATAATTGACTTGTTAACTCTGAAATCACGGATTTATTTGAAGTTTTCTGCTCGATAGGCCCAAAATGGGCGATTAGGCCGAAGTAGTTCTTTACCCTATTCATGAAAGTTATTTCTAAAGGCAGGTATGAACGCGTATTGATTTATCAGCATTAGTAGTAGTATTGGTGAGCGGTTTGAAGAATTAAACCCAGTCCTACTGCGTGAGAGCCCCAGCACGAACCGCTACGCAACGTTGCCAGAAAGTTTTAAAGCTTATCGGTATCGAAGGATTCAAAAAATTGGTATTTATCGGTATTTACAATTTTAATAAATTTTATATTTTTCCCGTTTTTGAAAGCGTAAATTTTTATCTTTTGAACTATGATCGGAAATTTTTTGACGAAAACTCCGAAGAATGTTTGAATTAGCTTCTGGAGGAAGCTGAAAACAACATCCAGAGAAAGAAGAAAGAAGCTCTCCTGGAGGAAATTTAAGGAAAGTTCTGAGAGAAGTCGGAAAAACATCCGCGAAACTTCCAAGACATAAATTGAGAAACTTCTGGTGAAAATTTCAAGAAAAATTTTTGAAAAAAAAATTGGATATCACATTCAAAGGAAGGCAGAAAAGTTTCGGAAATCGGAAATAAATTTCAAAAGTGGCCATTTCCAGGGGAAGCCAGAAGAAGCTTGGAAAAACCTTCCAATACAATTAAAAAAAAACAAGTGGACAAAATTCGAGAACTAGACGAAAGAAATTTTTGGGAGAAGTTTACCTGAACTTTCTGGAGAAGACGCAAGAAACTTCCTAAAATTCTGGAGGAAGTCGGAAGCAAGAGCGCTAACGGAACAGTCGATAGAAACAGCGACATAATTTGGGAAGAAAGAGCTCTGGGGATGTTCTAAAGATCCAGAAAATTTATCAAATAGTCAAAAAACTCCCCGCAATGCCCCTGAAATTTTTGGAACATTCCTGAAATGCACTTAGAAATATTCCATATTTTCTCTGGCTGTTTTGGAGTACTCTGATCATCTTTGGAATACTTGGAACTTCCCTGATTATAGTGAGACTACCGGAATATCTCTAATCAACTTTGAAGGTCTCTAGACTTTCTTGCCGATTACGAAATTTCTTAAGAGCTCTCACAATTTTCTTGAATTTATTGTAAAATCAGCATGAAAATTCTCTGATCTTCTCGATTGTTCTGGTTATTAAAAGTTATCGACACTGCCATTAATAGGCACGGAACTTTCCATAAAATGTTCTCACAATGTGTTAATGTTCATGTAACTTCCTTTACGTTTCTTAAATTAGCATGAGCCTCTCGGAAAGTTTTCGGAAATTGCCTGAGTTTCTCGGAATTCCTTTAAAATTTCAGCGATTTCCTTGAAATTTATTGATCTGTTCTGATGTTCTCGGAGCTTCTTAAAGTTCTCTCAATTCTCCTGAAACTAATGGAACTGTCCTCAAAACCATTCAATTTTCCAGAAGTTCTTTGGATTTGTGAAGTATCCAAAATATTTGTAATATGTTTCTTTAAGTTCACTGGAGTTCGCTGGACCGAGTTTTAGAATTTTAACAGAAGTTATCTGGAAGCATACCTGAAATTCCGGGAAAGTTTGAAAAACTGGCGGGAAAAGATGGAAGAATCATTCGAGCGAAGGTTGAAGAAGCTTCCAAGGGAAGTCGAAATAAGTTTCCAAGAGGAATCGTAAAATAATTTACGACGTAAGGTGGAAATTTTTTTTAGGAAGTTTGGATGTTTAAAAAAGTATTTCCCGATTCTCCCGGAATTACCTGAAAGAGCCATCGACTGTTTATCGATTCATGGATAGCCAAAAACGGTGAGGAAATTGAAACATTAACCGAAAGAGTATTCGTCAGACATTGTTAAAGATGTTTTTTTTTTTAATTTTAAAGTCGCAACAAATTTGAGATATTTGAAAAGAAACAAGTCTCTTACAATAATTTTCTCCGAAATTCAAGCACGGCAGGCAATAATCATTTCGATTATTAAAAAAAAAAACGGTATGCATCGGAATAAAACCTCAAAAATCGGTATTCGGAGGAACCTTATCTGTATATCGGTATCTAGTTCGAAAATCGGTATAAATACCGATAAATCGGTATATCTGGCAACGCTGCCGCTACGTCATCTGAGATATATTAAAGTGAGTCCCGCCTACTGTTGGAGTTTTCAGTGCCAGTTGACTGACTTGAATACGAAACACAACACCTTGGTGAATTTTAAATTGGTATTTGTCCGCATGGTATTCCAACATACTTGTGGCGCAGTGGTTAGCGGTTGTAGATCGCATGCCCAAATATACGGGTTCGAATTCAGGAAATTGCTCTCTAATTTTTACGTTTGGATGGATTGTATAAGAATATACGAATTATGATTTATTTGAGCCACTGATCATTTCATATTTACGTACATTAAAATTTGTTAATAATAAAGATTTGTGCGGATTGCTTAATGTGGGCTATGACGGACCTTTTTAGAAACTTTCAAGTTGCCAAGAAGTTCCGGAACCGCTCCGTTTTGGAACTTTTTTTGAACTTCAAGTTGCTAGTTGCATTGGAACTTTTTGGAGCCTGAAGTTCGTCGTGTGCTTTCTATAGTTTCTAAAGTAGCCAGAATGTTGTGTTGAAACTTTAAATGCACTTTATGGAACTTGAAACTAGGTTTTATCGTTGAATGCAGAACTTTTGGTTGCTTGGGACGATAGTACCGTCGGAACTTAATTTGAACTTTATGAAACTTGGCCTCCCTTAGCTCAGTCGGTTAAGGCGCAATTCCCCTTCCGGTCTAGGAATTTTTCGGGTTGGAAAATGTCTTGACTTCCCTGGGCATAGAAGTATGATTGGGCTTGCCACACAATTACCCAACTAACATTTTCAGGTTTGTAAGCCAACTTTTCCAGCGTTGTGCTATAAAGTAGCTGAAAAGAAGCTGTAGATACAGCTACAAGTAAAAGCTAGCAAAATAGTTTTGGAGAGCGTTTACTCAACTTTTTCACAACCATTATTCAATTTGTCAGTCGCACTGAATAACAACAGCCAAAAAACGCTAATGTCTCTTTTATACACATACTAATCAACTTTCAACTTGTTACTTCAAAACAAAGCTAATAAAGTGAATATATTACTCATTTGGTGGCTTTTACACAACCAACCACTCTCGCTGAATAACATAAACATCAAAAGAGCTTCTTCAACAACTAAACATCCTGTACTCAGCTAATAAACTGTGTTAGATCAACTTCGGAAGCATTTTCTCAGTCAACTAGGTTTATTTTTAGACGTGTGCAGTTTTACAGCTCTTTTACAAAGCTGAAGTAACTAGTCAAGAAAAGTGATTCATGTGCACTATTATAAAGCCTCTACTCAGCGATTTGGTTGTAGAAGGGCATGTTGATTTGTTTACATCAGTTCAAAGTGTTGGCGTAGCACAGTTGGTAGCGTCAAGTTGCCAATGAGGTCGTCTCGAGTTCGATTCCAGGTTCCGGTGCAGGGTAAATAATTTGGTGATGATTTATAACTAATTTCGATTAATTGATTCACAGCAAAATAAACTCAATAAATTCCTTCATAAAAAAGCGTTAACAGTATTTAACCCAGCTTCAAGAGAAAGCTGTGTAGTGATTATTGGATAACCGGGAAAAGGTTGAATAAGCGCCTTTCAAGTTCACACACAACTAAAACAGCAGGATAACAGCTGTATAGAAGCGTTAATGTATATGCAATAAGAGCTTGTCCCAACCGTCCCAACAGCCATAAGTAGCTGACTAAGTTCGCCAGATTTGCTTGTATAGAGATTGAGTAAAGGTTTCCTCATATCGTATAACGTTTGAATACAGCTTGAGGGTGTATAAATGAAATGAGTAAAGCGTTTACATTGTGAAAATTGTTAGTTGGGTATACCAATGCAAAAATGGTACAGGCATCGAAAGCTCTCAATTAATAACTGTGGAAGTGCATCTAGAACACTAAGTTGAGAGCACGCTATAAGCTAATATGCGATATGCAATAAGCTTGAAATGCGAAGAAGAAGAAGAAGAAGAAGAAGAAGAAACTTGAAAGTTCTGTCGGAACTTTATTTGAACTATATGGAACTTTATTTGAACTTTATGGAACTTTATTTGAACTTTATGGAACTTGAATGTTCTGTCAGAACTTTATTCGATTTTTATGGAACTTGAAGGTTCTGTTGGAACTTTATTTGTGTGATATTCAGACATCTGTAGAGGACGAGTCTTGGGTACAGAATGATTTATTTGACGTTCTCTGTTGATCGTGTATGTATGTGTGTCAATTGTAAAGCCAAGGTGTTTATAATGGTGATCTGGAATACACGTCAAACAAATGTTATACTACTTCCGTCACATCTCCCCTTTTAAGCATACTAGTAATATTCAAAGTTTCTATCTCGATTCGTGTGGACTACACGTCCGCTCCTGGTACGTAACAGATTAGCCAGTGGTGCATTACTTGACTCATTCAATTGCTGGTCTTCAATGTCATCTTCTGTTGGCTGAAACACTGGTGTTACTTCTGGATCGTCATCTGTGTGGTTGTTTACTATGGGTAGCAATCTGCACGGCAACGCTTCACGATTGTGTTCGCCGATGTCATCACTGGATGTTTTCTTATGCTTTATATCTCGAACATTCCTGCGAACAACTCTACCGTCTGCTAGACGCACGATGTACGATCTTGGTTGCTCTAATCTTTCATTTACCTTCCCTCCTTTCCAGTGGCGTGACTTGATATCCTTCATCATTACCGCTTGTCCTTCCCGGTATTCCGGTGCCTTGACCGATCCTCTGTCTGCATACTCCTTTTGCTGTTGCCGTCTCTGCTTCAACATTTCCGCAACTTTGTCAATCACCTGCGGCTTGAGGACACATTCCATTTGCTGGAACGGTAGAACGTAGAATACGATTCATTAATCGTTGGTTTGCTGATTGTAAATCTTCATCTCTTGGTGTATTTCTGAGCATTAGAAGAGCCAATTGAACCTCTGAACCATCCTCCGCGCATCGCTTAAGCAGTTTGCACGAATCTTTCTGCAAGGCCATTGCTCCTGGGAAAATGAGGGCTAGACGTAACGTGATCGAATGACCACTCTTTGCTGAAGTTTGCAAAGTCATGAGCTGAATATTGAGGCCCATTGTCAGTGTACAGGTCTCGTGGTATTCCATGTGTTGCAAACCACCGCTTCAAGTGTTCTATAACAACCTTGGCTGTTGGTTCTTTCAATTTGACAAAATCAAAAAATCCGGAATAACTATCTGCTATCAACAGATACTCGTTTCCATCGAAATGAAACAGATCCGAAGAAAAAATTTCGAACGGTAGGGTAGGAATTTCATTGTTCATCAGCTCATGTTTTACAATAGATCTTTGGTACTTTTCACAGACTGCACAATCCTCCACCATTTTTGCTATTTCCGTAGTCATTCCAACCCAAAACAGTGTTTGTTTCGCACAACGTGTGCACCCTTGGATTCCTGTGTGTCCTGCATGTATCACTTTGAGCATTTTACTTCTCAGACTTTTCGGTATTATAATTTGATGTGATCGAAAAACACTGCCATCTCGCCCCGAAAAGTCCAATACTTTCGAAGAATGTCTGGAAGCAATCGTTTTTCATTCGGCCAACCATCCATAATAACTTCGATCAATTTAACTATCTCTGGATCCTTCGAACCAACAGTAACGATTTCCTGTCTAGCTGACTGTGACTTTGTAGAACAATGTGTACTTCTAGTTCATCTGACTTTTCCCTCGAGACCACGTTGTCCACATCCCTGCTGAGGATGTCTGGTAGAGGAATATCTATCCCTTTTTTGTATTTAATAATATGGCCATACTGAGTGACATCAAGAAGGATCCGTTTTAATCGTGGTGGAGCTCTATCTAGTGACTTCTTGAAGATCGATTCCAAAGGCTTGTAGTTAGTCTCGATCTCCAATTCTTTCCCATATATATAGTTGTGAATCCTGTTACACGCAAACCGAAAGGCTGCAACCTCCTTATCAATTTGTGGATAGTTTTCTTGAGCTTTTGTCAATGATTTTGACGCATAGGCCACCGGTCTACCATTTTGAAGAAGGACGGCTCCGAAAGCTTTCGAGCTAGCATCAACAGACAGTGTAACTTTTGCGTTCACATCATAGTATGCAAGAACCGGGGGATTCAACATCAGTTGTTATATTTTTGTAAAGGCTTGCTCCTGATGGTGATCCCAGAACCATTCTGTGTCTTTCACTAATAGTTTCCTTAGTGGCTCTGTAATTGATGACAAATTTTCAATAAATTTTCCCAAATACGTAACTATTATACTACTTCCGTCACAATTTGAACTTTATGGAACTTGGAAGTGAGTTTTATCGTTGAATGCGGAACTTTTGGTTACTTGGGAACTGTTCTATTAATTTTTAAGATGCTCCTTGAACTTCTGTGAAAGATTCAGTTTTATAAATCTGAAATAGTGAGCACCATCCACCGCTCTTGAAAAGTATCAGTGAATACATTTGAACTCATTTAGTCAATTTCGTGGAGGAAAATACTGCGATTTTGAATTTTCCCCAGTAAGCTTTATCCCCCTTCTCAGTTTTAAAATCAAAGTTGCGTGAGTTACGTAAGCAAATGCACCCACTATTATTGCACTGAACACATTCGGTCGAGTATTTTCTCGGGTGTTTTTCAGCTTGAATCGATGTTATTTCACCATGTGCCGGTAAGATCGCCGCCAGCCGCCATCCAACCAAACAAGTTCAAACAAGTGCACGCGAGTTTGGTTCGCTTGGAAGAAGAGTTACTACCTATTTAGGGTACGACAGAGTAATATGCGCCCCGGGGTAGAACGCCGTTTTGGGTTAATAAAGTTAGTTTGAGAATTTGTTTCAGTTGCTTTACTAGCTATAACAAGGCGAACGGTGCCGAATCGATTGAAAAATTCTTGATAAAAGGCAGACCGGCATTCTGCTACAATGTCCGCTTTGAGCTATTCTCCCCTACTTTACTCTTGAGTTTATGGCAAATGAATGTTGGTGCACTAGTTGGTGCGGAGAGCGTCCCATTAGATGGAGAAATGAGCGCCCGGCTTTAAGAGTTCAGCGGTAGCTTAGAGGTTGATTAGCTGTGGCTGGGGGGGGGGGGGGGGGCGAGACTAGAAGCGAGAGGTGAGCGGGAGGAACAGAAAATACCCTTGTGAGCACCGGCAGCGGTGGCGGAGAGCTCGTTCAACTCGTTTCTCTGTGAATATACAGTTATAATTTTTATATCAAAATGCTTTTCCATCTCTCTCGCTTCCAGTCTAGTGGTAGGTTTGCAGCAGTTGCTTTCAATTTTCCTCTTCAATGCTTTAAACTCGTTTCGATACAAGTCCGTGAGGGGCGGCATTGCCGAATACCGGCCGTGCCGTGCAGTCATCTCTTCTTCGTTATACTGAGGAATATCGCTTTTTTATCGTTTTTCTAGGGGAAGTTTGTTTCTTCCTATGATGCGGCCCGTTTGCTGTCGGAGGAACTACCATTACTCTTAATTCCAGTTTCAGAAAGCTTAGGCCTAATAGAGGCAGAGTTAAGTGCATTACCGGAAAGTCGAGTCTATCTTGCTGGAACATACTTTGAGAGAATGGAACCAATCAATTTACGTTTAGAGACTATTTTCCTGGAAAATTTGCATGGCATCTTAGACTAATAAAAATTACAAGATCCTTTACTAGACCTCTGAAGTAATTGTTATAGATATTCTCCGATAAATTGGCCTCGTAACTCTAGTGAGCGTTCCAAAAACGTTCTCTGAACTGTATAGGATCCTAAAAAAACAACTTCCTGTACAAACATCATAACTTTCTTCAAAAATCACTTCACCAGAAGCTATCCAGAGTCCATCTCCTCGCTCATCGGTTATCAATGGGCGATGAAAAATGTAACTTCCTGAATCGTGGCAAGCACACATCCGAAATCAAGTCTCCGCCGCACGTCGCTAGAAACAGGTTGCTCAAGGGTTGAAAAACTTGTTTGCTACACATAGGGGATCGCAATATTATGACAACTTGCTGCCTTCTATTACATCAACGAGCAAACCTCGGCGCGGAGCCCTCGAGAAACTCACAGAAATTGCACAGTGAAACCACATTGCCATGTGGATTTCTCTTCCTTACCTTCCTAAGCATAGTACTAAAACTATACATAAACAACACATAGAGACCGATAGAGACCGAGAGAGAGCGAGTGAATCTCTCGGCGGCGATCGTCAGTTAGGAAGGTACCCGCGATAAGTCATTTTCAAGTTGGACTTGACCAAAAAGACGAAAGCAAAAGCAATCGACGGACAAGAAGACGCCGGGTACAGGGCGGAGCGGAAGTTGCCCACAACGAGAGGAGACGATCAACTCGCGCGCGCACTCGACTTGCCAAACAAGTTTTCCCCCCTGCCTACTTCGCCCACATCGCACTGCTGCTGCCGTGTGACAACAAAGTGACGCATATGCCACTATGGCACATTTTCACTTTTTTGCACTTTCATATTCAGATTGGAGTGCTGGGACAGCCATTATTCATCATAGGCAAGTTTGTTGTGCAAACGTCACTTTGTTTCAAAATATCGATTTACCTTTTCAGAAAACAAAACTTCTGAACCATTTTCATTATGGCGCTTACGTCACATTGCTGTCACACGGCAGTACTGTTTCTTCTGCGCTCACTTGGATTGAAGTTGCCTTTTTCTCCGCCGGAGCCCGACCGTACCATTTAAATTTTAAAAATGGTCCAGCTTATACCGGGAACGACAACTTTCGTACGGTTCGTGTGATTCCATCTCGCTAACCCCTCTTACTATTTAGCTGCAATCCTGCATGTAATAGGCATTTGGGTGGAAAAACTTGTGTCCTCGAGCTCCAACCCGAGGCTGACCCATTTTATTTGTAATGGACCAACATTACATGGGAAAATCGTGACGGCAAAACAAGTTCCTTTCTTCCAACCCCTTTGTTTGGCTGCTGTTGGGTGTTTGATTAAATCAATTAAAATATTCGGCATATCTTCGTTCGTCCCCGTTCAATCGATCCTTCCCCAAATCGATGTTTTTCAGAAGCACAATTTCGCGAAAGCCAACAACGGTTGCTGGAAACGCCATTGACGAGGTGAAATTTGTTTTGCACTTCTGCGATGATAACAATAATACGATCTTGGTTCAAACATCGAGGTGACTGAGGAAGCCAAACTGGAAAAAAAAGTATAGCATTTTGTTTCGTTGGTAGCCGCCGTCGTCAGCACCTACTTCTACCCAACATATGGGCTGGGCTGGGACACATTTTGCTGCAGGCGAGACTGCTTTTAGTTGGTTTCGTTCGCAGCAGACATGTTTTGTCGAGCGAAGAAGAAAACTAAAGCTGTTTACCTTTGGACGATTTCGTCGTTTGGGAGGAAAATTGCAAATCGTTGTTTGGGGTTCTTAAAATACATAATTCCATTTCGAGAGAATGCCAGAAGGTTTTGCTTTATGCTTGGATTGGATAAAATTTTCCATTAGGTTAGAATCATTAGATAGGGGAAATGGATGTAATACATTAATTCAGCAATCTACTAAATTTTCAATAGCAACCAAAAATAACCAGTAGTACCGTCCCGATGACGCGTTCATCTAGATAAAATTGATAAATAGCAGATTTTTAGCGATGGGCCCAATCTAAGTTTTTTTTTTAACCCTTTTTTTTTTGTTCTAAATTCAAAATAAATTACATTTCATTTTAACCTAGGTGCTCCAGTTACTGCAGTAATGTACCAGCCTTAATTGTTATGATATATATCTAAGTGTTTTTACATTGTTCATGTCTTGGCAATTCAGTATTTTAAACAGGTTTTTTAACCTGCATGTCAGTATAACAATTGATATCTTAAAAATAAAAACTAAAACTAAATCTTATCTAAGTATAAAGGGAATTAATCGTTGCAATTGAGGATTACAACGATTTTTGCCTGAAATTATTAATTATTTTGTTGGACATTTGTGCTAAAGTCTCAACATTCGAAATTCTATGTACTTCGGTTGTACTGTACCAGGGAGGCAACTTCAAAATCATTTTCAGAACTTTGTTATGAATCCTTTGAAGTGCTTTTTTCCTGGTAGTGCAACAACAAGACCATATTGGCACAGCGTAAAGCATGGCCGGTCTAAAAACTTGTTTAAATATTAGAAGTTTATTCGTCAGGCAAAGTTTGGATTTCTTGTTTATAAGAGGATTTAATATATTTGTTACATTTAGCTTGAATGCCCTCAATGTGATCTTTAAAAGTTAATTTTTAGTCAAGAACTAATCCAAGATATTTCACTTGGTTTGACCAGGAAATTGGAACTCCGTTCATAGTGACTATGTGACTACTACTAGGTTTCAAAAACGAAGCTCTAGGCTTATGTGGAAATATTATAAGTTGAGTTTTGGAAGCGTTGGGAGAAATCTTCCATTTTTGTAAATAAGAAGAGAAAATATCTAAACTTTTCTGAAGTCTGCTGCAAATAACACGAAGACTTCTTCCTTTAGCGGAAATGCCTGTGTCATCAGCGAACAAAGATTTGTGGCAACCCTGAGGCAAATCAGGGAGGTCCGAAGTGAAAATGTTATACAATATAGGCCCAAGAATGCTACCCTGAGGAACTCCTGCTCTAACAGGTAGTCGATTAGATTTGGAATTTAGATAATTTACTTGAAGAGTTCTGTCAGTTAAATAATTTTGAACTAATTTCATAATATAAAGTGGAAAATTAAACTTTTTCAATTTAGCAATCAAACCTTCATGCCAAACACTGTCGAATGCTTTTTCTATGTCTAGAAGAGCAACTCCAGTTGAGTGGCCTTCAGATTTGTTTGAACGAATTAAATTGGTAACTCTCAAGAGTTGATGAGTAGTTGAATGCCCATGGCGAAATCCAAACTGCTCATCTGCAAAAATTGAGTTCGTATTGATGTGAAGCATCATTCTATTCAAAATTATCTTTTCAAAATGTTTACTAATTGAAGAAAGCAAACTTATTGGGCGGTAGCTAGAAGCTTCAGCTGGATTTTTATCCGGCTTCAAAATTGGAACAACTTTTGCATTTTTCCATTTATCAGGAAAGTATGCCAAATGGAAACATCTGTTAGATAATTTTACCAAGAAAGACAAGGTACTCTTTGGGAGTTTTTTGACGAGGATATAGAAAATTCCATCATCACCTGGAGCTTTCATATTTTGAAACTTTTTAGTTATAGACCTTACTTCGTCCAAATCAGTCCCCCGGGAATCATCAAAAATATTTTCCCGAGTGAAAATATTCAGATAATCCCGAGCAACCTGATTCTCAATAGGACTAGTAAGACCCAAACTGAAATTATGGGAACTCTCGAATTGCTTAGCAAGTTTCTGAGCTTTTTCCAAATTTGTGATCAAAATTTTACCACCTTCTTTAAGCGCTGGAATTGGCTTTTGAGGTTTTTTTCAAAATTTTTGTGAGTTTCCAAAAGGGTTTGGAACTTGTGTCTAATTTAGAAATATTATTTTCAAAAGTTTTGTTCCTCAGGGCAGAGAATCGCTTTTTAATTTGTTTTTGCAAATCCCGCCAGATAACCTTCATGGCAGGATCGCGTGTTCTTTGATATTGTCTCCTACGGACATTTTTAAGACGGATCAAGAGCTGAAGATCGTCGTCTATTATAATTGAATCGAATTTAACCTCGTATTTTGGTACTGAGGCAGCTCTTGCTGCAACTATAGAAGTAGTCAGAGATTCAAGAGCATAATTAATTTCATCTTTGGTTTGCAAAGGAATGTTTGGATCGAAGTTATATTCCATAAATGTTCGATATTGCTCCCAATCAGCACTATGGTAATTGAAAGTAAAGCTGTTGGGATTAGAAATTATTTCTTGGGATATTTCAAAAGTTACTGGAAGGTGATCAGAACCGAAGTCAGCATGGGTAACCAATTGGCTACAAAGTTGACATGAATCAGTTAAGACCAAATCAATAGTGGAGGGATTTCTTGCAGAAGAAAAGCATGTTGAGCTGTTTGGATATTGAATAGTGTAATAACCTGCAGAACAATCATCAAACAGAATATTACCATTGGAATTGCTTTGAGCATTATTCCATGAGCGGTGTTTTGCATTAAAATCACCAATAATGAAGAATTTAGACCTATGACGGGTAAGTTTCTGGAGGTCACCCTTGAGAAAATTCTTTTTTCTGGCCTACGCATTCTATAGCAAATAGGCAGCTATAAACGTAAGTTGTCCAAATTTTGTTTCAACAGAAACTCCCAAAGTTTCAAAAACTTTGGTTTCAAATGAAGAAAGAATTTTATGTTTGATTCGTCTATGAATAATGATGGCAACGCCATCACAGGGTCCATCAAGACGATAATTTCTATAAATCAAGTAATTTGCGTCCTTCTTAACCTTATGGTCAGGTTTAAGGAACGTTTCAGTTATAACGGCAATATGCACGTTATGAACTCTCAAAAAGTTAAATAGCTCGTCTTCATTATCTTTAAGAGATCGAGCATTCCAATTTACAATTTTTAATGCTTTAAAATCCATTACTGAATTTTAAAGTCATGACAATATTATTTGCAAATTTTACTCCAGTTTGAATAGCATCAAACATGGAGTTAGATTTAAGCATATCAGAAATCATGTCAATTAATGATTTCTGTAAAAATTCCATTTTAGGGGCAGTAATGCTTCCTAAGTCAAAATTGTCAAAATTTCCGTTAGAATTACTTTGGTTAGTATTTTGATTTCTACCCGCTGCAATAGCAGCATAGGTAGCTCCATTAACTCGCTGAACATTTTTAGCAGCGAGGGGAGTAGGTACAGATGAAAAATTTGAAGCAGGGGTGATATTTGTACCTACGGGTACGAATGTAGAATTTGTTCCTCGCTGACCGTTGTTAACAGCAGATGAATTTGTACCTGGTCGGAAACGTTGAGCGTTTCCTACCTGTCGCTTAGAACGAGATTGTTGGATCGCTTTGCGAGTCTTACATTCCCAAAAATTGGATTTGTGGTTTTCACCACAATTTGAACATTTAAATTTCTTAGGATCTTCCTTCACAGGACAGTCGTCCTTTGCGTGAGAGGAATCACCACAATTCATGCATTTAGCTGGCATGTAGTAATTTTTAGTTACGTGACCCCATCCCTGGCACTTACGGCACTGAGTGAGGTTTTGGAAATTTCCTCCAGTCTTCCTGAAGTGTTCTCACTTCACTCGGACAATGGAGCATAAGGCTAGCTTTTTCTAAGGCCTAAAGGTTGTTTAGTTCACTAGACTTGAAGTGAACTAAATAAAAATCATTAGAAATCCCGTTGCGCGAATCGCCAGGACGGGATTTCATTTTCATTTTGATTACTTGGAGTGGCACAACTACAAGTAATTTTGCCAGTTCATCTTTGATATGATCCAGGGATTCACCACTGGGTAGTCCTTTCATGACAACCTTGAACACACGTTCAGTTTTGGTGTCGTAAGTAAAAAATTTGTGCTTCTTCTCAGTAAGATACTTGAGAAGACATTTAAATCCGTCCAAGGTTTCAGCCAATACACGGCATTCACCCCGACGTCCAATTTGTAGTGAAAACTTAACTTTCACGAAATTCAAAAGTCCCATGCGAAGAGCATGGAAATCGGTAGTGGTTATCACAATAGGGGGAATCTTTTCTTTCTTGGCATTAAGCCGGGAAAGTTTACTAGAATTTTTCTTGGATGATGGATCATTCTCATCATCCGTGAGCAAATCAAATTGATTACTCAAATTAATTTCATCAGAAGGGGGGTCAAGAGTTTGCCCCTTTCTTTTGCGTTTAGGCGCCATGGCGGCAGTAAATTTTTATCCAAATCGACTTCCAAGCAGATTACTATAAGAATCTGAAGGATCGAAGAGGAATTTTCCAAATCGATATCCAAGAAGGATTACCTCGGGTAGGGTCCAAACAAGGATCGAAGAGGAATAAGAGGAGTTGAACAAGGTAGAAAATTTTTACAGGTTGAGCACTGAAAAGTGCTGTTTAAATTTGTTGTAGCTTTAGGTAGTAGTAACACTTCCTTAACCCGTAAAAGCCCGGGACAAACTTTTTATTTTCAAAAATTTGTATCTCAGAGATGCCATGGCCGATTAAAATGACTTTTTTTTTAACATCATTCCGGTGAGTGGTTCTTACATTTCTTGGGTGGTACTCCCCCCCATGACCCTCCCTCTTTTCTATATATTCAAGAATGTGTTGGCACGGGGGTACTTTTTTCAATCTTTATCATATATCTTACATATCATTGCGGCAACATATAGATTTTTTTCGTGAAACTCCTGGAAATGATCGAGAACATTCATAAGACCACATGGCTACTATGGAACCGGTTCCGGATGTTCCGGATTATGGTTCTAAATGGTCAAATTTATTGCCTGTCATAACAATATCAAGCAACACATTAAATCACATCTACTCGACGAAATATGACCAATGGCACTCAAAACGACGTCCACAGAACTATATGACCACCGTAAAATCGGTTCCGGATATTCAGGATTATGGTTCTGTATGGTAAAATTTGATATCGCTCATAACCATACCAAGCGACATATCAAATCACATCTACTCGATGAAATATGACCAATGGCACTCAAAACGACGTCCACAGAGCTATATGGCGACCGTAAAACCGGTCCAGATATTCCGGATTATGGTTCCACATGGTCAAATTTGAAATCTCTCATAATTATATCAAGCGACATAACAAATCACATCTACTCGATGAAATATGACCAACGGCACTCAAAACGACGTCCACAGAGCCATATGGCAACCGTAAAACCGGTTCCGGATATTCCGGATTATAGTTCTGTATGGTCAAATTTTATATCGCTCATAACCATACCAAACGACATATCAAATCACATCTACTCGACGAAATATGACCAATGGCACTCAAAAAAACAACTATAGAGCCATAGGGCCACCGTGGAACCGGTTCCAGATATTCCGAATTATGGTTCCGTATGATCGAATTTTATATCTCACTTCACCATATCAAGCGACATATCAAATCACATCTACTCGACGAAATATGACCAATGGCACTAACACAACAATAACAAAAACTATATGTTCAACATTATGGTCAGTGTTTGGAAAATCATCCTCATATATCATTCATTAAAGAGCCTCCCAGAGAGAATAACAGCACTGTTTAGAGACCCACGGAAGCACGAGGACGATCATCTGGTACTGTAGATACAAATTACCAATTGTATGAAATGTGAAAAAAGATAACAGTACTAACTATGAATAACTCCAAAATATAAAGCAATTAATTTTTGAACCTCATTGGTGATTGCAAGGCAAAACTCATAGGTGAATTAACTTATGCTTGAGATTTGAGTTTTTGAGTTTATCCGAAGTGGATGCAGGCAAATCCGTTGTCTATCAATTTTTTTTTCTAATATTTAAAATATTTGGTTTAAAATTTACAAAGATACATAAGAAAGACGATGCAATTATATAAACTGCCTAAGATACTCAAAACCGTTTCAATTGATCCCGAATTCCATCACTTACGTCTTGTGGAAGGTGACCAGCTTCCAATCGGTTTTCCATTTGTTCTATCGACAGTTGTTCTGAAAGAATTCGCCAAAATTCGTAATGTCGGCTGGGATTTGAATTTTCCCAATTAGGGTACAGCTCTATGAAAATCATGTATGCATTCAGGCAATAATTTCAAAAAAAAAATTATTTTGATCCACACTGGACTTCTCCTTGCATCGGTTGTATTTCTCGTTCTTTGATCTCCTACATCGACACCACCCTTGGCATGATTGTAATATTTCACAACATCCGGTTTTTCAATTCGTGGATCTGTTTTTTGGATGCTTTTTTAAGTCATCAAGACGATGGGCTTCTTTCTCTTGCGTTCAAAATATAACGTCAATGTCATAAATGTGCTGAATCCTTGAATGATTGAATTAGACGCTCGTCCTTCTGAATTAGAAATTCTGGTGGAATGAAGGGTTTGTTTGATCTGACTGTTCCTGTATTGTAAGTGCTGTTATGCCACAGGTAGTTGACGAGGTCTATGGATGAGAATAAATTATCTGCTTTTACCTCCCTCCATTCATTCAAATATGAAGAGACGAGATCAGTGACCACTCGCATAGCTTGATTTTTTTCGGGCATATTATTCACCTTGCCCGTATATACTTGCAAGTTTAGTAACTATCCTTGAATTGAATAATAAACCCATATTTTGATCCCATATTTGCCGGGTTTCGATTTTATATAAACGTGGAATGGGCAGTGTCCTGTGGATACGAATAAATGTAAAGCTGTTTTTATCAAATTGTGAACTCGTTTTATACATACATCAAAGAAAGCAGGTCTGGCCATGAGAACTAGGGTAAGTGAATTAGTTTTTGGTCCTTGTGGTCCTCTAATTGGCCCTACCTTTATTTTAATTTTTTATTCCTTCTTTACCAAATTTATTTAGATGCACGATTATCTATGCAAATAAAGCCAAGACAATTTATTTTAAATTTAAGTTAGACGCTAGCGCAAAAAACTGAAGAACTTGTGCCATAATTGGCACACTTACCCTATTGCTTATACAATCCGCAAACGTTGCTTATAAACACTTGTGTCAAAGAATTAAATACAAACTACATTTTCTTTCATACTCTTAAGCAATATTTTAATTTAAATCCTTACTTACCTCTGAAAAGGCACAGTCGTTCGTCTACGGTCAAATTTTTGGAAGCGACGTAATTATCTTGACACCTGACAACAAACTTGCCGAACACCGATCGAATTGGTTCAAGTTTGTCATTGCTAACTTGGAACCGCTGAGGACGAGTGGACCGATCGTCAAACAGTAGGCCGATATAGATTTGCTTGAATCGATTTTTACTCATTACCAGTCGGTAGAACTCAATCCGCCAAACTTTATCTGATGTCCATAGTTGATCCAAACTGACATGGTTCTGTTTATTTCGACCGGTCGCAATCAAGATGGCAATAAATCCTAGCATTTCGTTTCTTGTTACAGGTTTCCAGCTTTCTGAGAACCTTTGTACGCCATAGCCATTTGTACAATAAACCACCTCTTCAATAATTTCGGCTGTAAAGAACGCTTCGAAAACATACCGTGGAGTTTTCATGTTTTTACAATGACTCGCTGGCCCAATATTGAGTAGATGAAATTCACCACCAACGAATGCACTTTCGCTAGAAGTTACCTCCCATCGGTATTGATTTTTACCGATGAAAGCAGGTGTAATTAATTTTGAACTGCATACACGGCCATGTATATAGCGTAGGTTTAGAATTAAAAAATCGAAAAATATATACAAAAAATACCTCCTGGGTTCAATCCCAGTCGGCGCCACCGGGATATTCTGAGGTATAACATCTCTGATCACGCCTTCCTTCGGAAGGGAAGTAAAGCCGTTGGTCCCCGGTTCATGAGTTGATGGGTCGATATGTAGGGCCAGGGAGCTGCGTCTCTGGAGTCGGTAGCATTGGTGCTAAGCACGGAAAACAAAATCAAGGATAAAAATAGTCTTACTTATGTCTCCTTGTAAATTTGATACCAAATATTTGAAATCTTAGAACCAAAAATTGATAGACAACGGATTTGTCTGCATCCAAATATCTGGAGCCGTTCATATGATTTTATGTTTTTTTTTTTTATTTGACAATGGTGATAAATATTTCGTCGAGTACATATGCTTTGATGATTTATCGTATGATATGATAATGATTAATCATGAAATTAAAGAAAATAAATCCATTACCTGGATCATCGGAAACCTATTCTAAGTTATCAAAATAGCTCTATTTATTTTTCTGAATATCTTGAACCGGTTTCACAGTGGCCCTATGGCTCTATAGCTGTTGTTTGGAGTGCCATTGGTCATATTTTATCGAGTAGATGTGATTTGATATGTCGCTTGATATGGTTGTGTGAGATATAAAATTCGATCATACGGAACCATGATTCGGAATATCTGGAACCAGTTCCACGGTGGCCCTATGGCTCTATAGTTTTTGTTTGAGTGCCATTGGTCATATTTCGTCGAGTAGATTTGATTTGATATGTCGTTTGGTATGGTTATGAGCGATATAAAATTTGACCATACAGAACTATAATCCGGAATATCCGGAACCGGTTTTACGGTTGCCATATGGCTCTGTGGACGTCGTTTTGAGTGCCGTTGGTCATATTTCATCGAGTAGATGTGATTTGTTATGTCGCTTGATATAATTATGAGAGATTTCAAATTTGACCATGTGGAACCATAATCCGGAATATCTGGACCGGTTTTACGGTCGCCATATAGCTCTGTGGACGTCGTTTTGAGTGCCATTGGTCATATTTCATCGAGTAGATGTGATTTGATATGTCGCTTGGTATGGTTATGAGCGATATCAAATTTTACCATACAGAACCATAATCCGGAATATCCGGAACCGATTTTACGGTGGTCATATGGTTCTGTGGACGTCGTTTTGAGTGCCATTGGTCATATTTCGTCGAGTAGATGTGATTTAATATGTTGCTTGATATTGTTATGACAGGCAATAAATTTGACCATTTGGAACCATAATCCGGAACATCCGGAACCGGTTCCATGGTAGCCATGTGGTCTTATGAATGTTCTCGATCATTTCCAGGAGTTTCACGAAAAAAATCTATATGTTGCCGCAATGATATGTAAGATATATGATAAAGATTGAAAAAAATACCCCCGTGCCAACACATTCTTGAATATATAGAAAAGAGGGAGGGTCATGGGGGGGAGTACCACCCAAGAAATGTAAGAACCACTCACCGGAATGATGTTAAAAAAAAGTCATTTTAATCGGCCATGGCATCTCTGAGATACAAATTTTTGAAAATAAAAAGTTTGTCCCGGGCTTTTACGGGTTAAGCAAAAAGCAAATAGATCCGCACGGCAAGAGAGCACGATGCGAGACAATCTTTTCGACGTCACTACAAGGGTGATTGATTAAACGAAAGAAACGAATCGTGCGGAATGAAAGGCGAGGAAAAACTAATTGCACCAATATATTCCACACCTTCTATAGACAGGTTGAGCCTTGATAGCTAGCTGCTCTCGGGAACTGATGACCTTCACCAATGTCCAAATAATACTCTTAACAAATTTTTGGTGGCTCTGAAAAGGACCGTTTTGTAGTGATGGTTGAGTAATTCTGAGCTAGGTGTTCAACATGGATGAGGCTGTCGAGCTGTATGTCGTTTGGAGCGAGGGTGACACGCTTGGCATAGATGACCGACCCGCAGCGACTCACGAAGAGCTACTTATTCCGATCATAGCATAGCGGTGCAGCTTCTTCCTTCTTTGATGGTTGCTTATGTGGGCTCTGCAGCTCGCTGCTTGCAGGCAGCCTTTCGTTGTTACTGGAGAACAATTTTCAACGCCACACGCTGAAAGCACTGCTACTGCTGCTACTAATTTCGAGGACCGAACACCACCACAAAGTGGTGTGGTCGTTGGGAGCGTGTGGTTCTGAGTATGGCGATGAGTGTGCAAAATATTACGTAATTCCATCCTCCCTATTCGCACGCGCCCGAGGATCGGAGGCGAATGCCACTTCGACTTGTTTCGTCTACTTACTACTCTCTGACGACTGTGCTGGGGAAGCAGCATATGCATATGCAGGTAATTGGTGGATTTGTTAGTTAATTCGACGCTTTTGGACAATGTTGGACATTTACCAGTTTTTCAATAGTTTCTTGTCGAAAATCAACATTTGGGAGCATTGTTATCGATGCATAGCCATATCTCTGATCGATTGGCGATAAAATTATTGAAATTGGACCAGGGGCAGCTGATTTATTAACGTTTAAAATCTTTCTTAATTTGTTGCATGTTCCATTTTCAGTTTTCACAAAGTGTACCTCCATATAGAAATCAAAGACGTACTCCTACGTCAAAAAAAACACAGCTTGCTCTATGCCCGGCACTACACCAGCGGTACACTTGCGGCACACTGAGAAAAATGTTGACCCAAAATTGGTGTGCGGAGTGACCTACCCCTTGATACAACCTGACATTTGTACACACTTTAAAACAAAATTACTTGAACTTATATTAATTTTACCCATTGAGAATTGCATACATGTGAAATCAGTGACAGTTATTCCGAATCACCCTGTACATTGAATTTCGTGCTACAATATAGAAAAAAAAATCACATGGGACGTTCTGACCAGTCAAGTTGTACTTCGGACATTTTTTTTCTCAATGACATAATCAATGAGTGTAACATTGAACGCTTTGTTTTGCATGATCCTAGATTCCCTTTCACAGACTTCAGAATAGATTACCTAGCACCGGCAAAATTGCGGGTACCCTTACTGATACCTTTAGATTAGTTGTTTACGTCTTCTGAATATGAGCAGTAATCTTGTTAGGCAGATCGAATGTCCAAAGTAACAATCAAGCACCCAGCATTCCAAACTGTACATTGGACAAATTTTGACCTATGATTATCTTTAAAAAATTAAAGTAAATTTGAATGGGTGTGTAAGCATCACATACGATAGAAGGCCAATAGTTCGTATCGATAAACTCGACTTTTTTACATTTGTTACTTAGGACCTTTTGAAAAGTTACCTACGTCCTACGTCAACAATGCAACATAGCACTGGCGGTAAAACTTTGACAGCTGCGGTAGTAGCCGCCGTACGGAAATTTTTCTTAAGATCCACAATATGTCATACAATTAATATTATCAAGCATAATTGCGCAATTTGATGATAAAATGGAAAACAAACAAAAAATACAATCAATCCTTTGACATCACAAAGCTTGAGAATGGAATTGATGTTCATTATTCCAGAGCTTGGTTTTCTGAGCACAATGATATTTTTATAGATCCCGTAGACATTCATCTCGATTTTTAAATAAAGATTTAAATTTTTGATCGTTGACACAAAATCTATTCGTTGACAGCTCGCTCCCATACAAAATCCCCCCAATGGGGTGCTAAGATGGTGATTTTTTTCTAATGTAATCGTACTTATTTAAAATAGTTGCAGTGTACCAAAATTGGTGAAATTTTGGATTTCGGTTCCATTTTTAATGCAGATAACAAATATGTATTTACCTCATTACCCCTAAATAACCCAATTCAAGAGGCATTCACATTGCTAAAAAAAATACTATACTACACATTTTCTGGAATACATTGACTATCCCCTCGGTTCTCTGGGCCGTTTTAAAACTGTTATAAATGATCGATGTCCATGTATAACACATCGCATCTCCCAAAAAAATTCTACTTTCGAAACTCAAGTTCCACATATGTTATGTGATAACATGCGCCTGTAATGTTAGTAGGTTGCGAGTTTATGGCTCGTTTAAAAGTGGGCCGCAACCGAACAAAGTTTAAGAACCGCTGTTTTAACTGATCAAGATCATGAGAATTGGATTCTACGGAAATTGTGTGTTTATCATTATCAAGAGATCAATAGATAGAACAAATGAGACCCTATTTTCCCGCAGCCGAAATTCTAGAAGATTATTTTTTCCAAAATATTACTCCACGGAAAAGTGGTAGGAAACGTCATTTTAAACTGCTCGAATGATGTGATCCATTATCAAACCTAAATTAATCCACTGAACGTTCTAATTTAGTTTTCTTTATTTTATTTAATCTCTGTGGCGGTGGCACGTGCCTGTATCGTAAAAGATCTGTAGTTAACAAAAGGAATATATATCATTTTTGATCATATCTCTGGAACTAAAAATCCGACGGTGATAAAATTCAATATCCATTGTCTTATCCCTGTCACCCGGTTCTATCTCGAAGAAATACCGCAAACGAGACGAGCGTCAAGTCGTGTCCGCATGAGACCTGCCGGTGGGAGTACTTATTGATATAAATATCTCGATTCGCAACATGCCATACAACAGCGTCTTATTGTCGATCTGGTTAGAGTTAAATACCTACCGGTTATGTAACTACCATTGCCAAGAAGAACAGACGCGCGTGCCAGGTTCCTATTCCTCTTGTCCATTGCTTATCAGCAACGTTTATACAGACTGTGTGGGAGTCGCACAAAGAGAGCTAGAAAGTTGACGATTGAAAATGGATTTCTCCTGGTTCGGAAAATAAATAACACATTTCCCACTGAAAACACAAGCGAAAAACTTTAAGGAATTCGACTGTGAGATAAACTTTCCCTGAAAAACACCATAGGAAATTCGTCAAAAAGCATCAAACCAACAGGAAGTGACGTCAGCAGCCAACTTGCATTCGATGCGAAAAAAACCGGGCGTGCGCTTTTCTCTCCGTGTCGACTGCCGCTCAGTGTGTAGATGCTAAGTCATATAGAGCTGTTTGTATGACAGACACATAGGACCGTACCGACGGACGAACGGATGGTATTTTTCAAGGCCAAATTTTACAGCGTTCATTAACAGCTGACGACAAAACAGGCAAATGCGGCGTGCGTTCGTTCGAATGTGCGATATAGGAGGACTGGTTACCAAGCAACCACAATGGCAACGGAAGACGAAGACGGACGGTGTATGGTAGCAGCAGACTTGCTGGGGGTTCCTTCGGGGTGTTTGCGTTTCTCGGGGGGAGTAAACAGTCGGGTGCCGTTGTGTGTCAGTCGGAATCGATGATGGGAAGCTGGAATGATGCGCTTTCTGATGGAAAATGTTGCCGATTAGCTGTTTCAGGAATTTTGGATTGAGGATAGATTGCAATAAATATGATATAGACATCCTTTAACTCTAGATTTAAGACATTATTCATGTATAATGCAAATGATAACTCGGCTCTGTAAAGTTTATTCGATTGAGCCTGTACAAATAAATTAATATAAAAAAAAAATGATATAGACATAATTTTAGAGTGAATTATATTACAAACCTCCTATCAGCCAATCAGAAGCATGCTTCATCAGGTATGAAAATTACGGGTTTGTTTTTTACTCTTAATTTGCTCCAAATTTAAACTAAATTCAATTTAATTTAAACCTAGGTGCTCCAGCTATTACAGTAACTTTCCAGCCTTAATGGTTATGATATATATTTAAGTGTTTTTACATTGTTCCTGCCTTGGCAATTCAGTATGTTAAACAGATTTTCTATGCCTGCATGTCAATATAACAATATTGACATCTTAAAACTAAAAACCAAAACTAAATGTTATCTTATTATAAAGGGAACTGAAGATTGCAGCGATTTTCGCCTGAAATGATTAATTATTTTGTTGGATATTTGTTCTAAAGTGTCAACATTCGAATTTTTTCGTACCTCGGTAGTACTGTACCAGGAAGGCAACTTCAAAATCATCTTCAGAACTTTGTTCTGAATCCTTTGAAGTGCTTTTTTCCTGGTAGTGCAACAACTAGACCATATTGGCGTACGTCGGCTGGTCTTGAAACTTGTTTAAATTAGGGGCAAGCCAGCTGTACTCAAAGTTAATATTTTTGCTCCGAGTAAATTTGAGTAACTCAAAATGACTCAACAATGATCAAAGTAGTCTGGCGTTATACTCATCAACAAATACAAATCACCCGACTGTGTGAATATAAACCCGTAAATTATGTGTCAGAGGATGAGGACAAACAGATTTATTTTATTATATACAAATCGTAATTTAATAAATTTAATTCATTCACAGCATGAATCACCCTGATAAGCGAAATCTAAGAACTTTGCTTTGAAGGGATATAAGGAAAAAAAATGTCATATCCGTAGATGGCCTTACATGAAAATGTATCCGTATTACCTGGCAAGAGGCGCTTTTTAAGGTTTCATGTGCTGGGCAAATCAGAGGTTCTGCATGTCTACAATTGCAAATTGCAGCATCTCAAATAATAATGAATAAGTTGAGAATTTAAGATGGATGGGAGCTTGGTTTGGTTTGATCGAAACATTAAATTTTAAAAATGGCTATATGATGACAATGTATTGCTTTTCTATTAATCTCGGGTCGAACTTAGTGGCAAATAGAATTACTTATAGTTATTTTTTTCTCTGAAAATCAGGACAACCAACAACCAGCAAGAGTAATTTTTGAGCAAATCTTGAGTTACTCTGAGTCACCCTGAGTTACTCGTGTTGCTCAATAATAAATATCGTTGTCAAAAAGAAAATTTGTATCGCAGCAACTCAGTTGAACGGGCTTCTCTTCCGTATTTACATATTTGTGGTTCTGCTCAAGCAAAAATAAACAACAGAATAGTTCTTTGATCTAGAATAGGAAGGAAGAAGGATACGGGTTTTAATGAGGCTGCAACTTATCGACGATATAAGTTATAACACTATCCTTATCGTAACTACCGAATGTAATAATCATTACTCTAAATCCATATTATAGTTGATGAAGTTCAATGTTGGAACATAGACAAACGTTTTCAGCTTACATCAGTATCTATAAATGAAATAATTTTTTACCAAGAGGCTTGAACGTGGGTGGGTCTTTACCTTCCAGCTTCACGGCAAACAAAGGGTACTATATGCATGGACCAACCCCAACGTCCATTGGCACTTCAATCAGACAATTCAATAGGAGGTGTTTGTTTCACATCAACTAACTAAGTACTCGCGACGGTTAAATAATACAAAGCCCTTTATTTATCACACCAAAACATGCAATAAAAGGTTTATTAAGCTTATCACTAATTTGTATTTGACTGAAGGTTGCTGCCTCAAAGTTCTGTCCTAATTCTTGTACATTCAGAAAAAAAAGTCAGAAAATACTATTACAAAGTAGTAGTCGTAACTTTAATGCCTCTCGAAGATTCAAAATACAGTAAATTTAACCAAATGTACTTCAGCAAATTGCTCATATTTTGAATCTGCAAATGCTATGGTCAACGTCGATTTGGATGAAAACGGCTTACAAAGGATTGGCATGAAGAATAAGGAAGGTCATGGGATCTATGGATGGTTATCCAGTGTAAAACACTTTTTGCTCTCTTTATTTATATAGATATTCCACTAAGACGCCCGATAATGGAAAGCTGTAGAATTTAGAAATATTTATCACCGTTGAACGTCTTTCTTTGACAGTTGGGGAATAAACATAAAAAGTTTGCTGTGTTACCGCGCATCGCATGTTGAGCAACTCGAGTTACTCAGAGTTTCTCAAAATTAACTCAAATATAACTCATGATCAAAAGCTGCCTTGTCCCCAGGTTTAAATATTAGAAATTTATTCTTCAAGCAAAGCTTCAACTATTTTATATATGTGTTACGTTTGGTTTGAATGCCCTCAATGCGATCTTTAAAAGTTAATTTTTAATCAAATACTAATCCAAGATATTTCACTTGACTTGTCCAAGAAATTGGAACTCCGTTCATAGTGACTATGTGACTACTACTAGGTTTCAAAAAGGAAGCTCTAGGCTTATGTGGCAATATTATAAGTGGAGTTTTGGAAGCATTGGGAGAAATCTTCCATTATTTTTTAAATAAGAAGAGAAATTATCTAAACTTTTCTGCAGTCTGCTGCAAATAACACTAAGACTTCTTCCTTTAGCAGAAATGCCTGTGTCATCGGTGAACAAAGATTTGTGGCAACCCTGAAGCACATCAGGGAGGTCCGAAGTGAAAATGTTATACAATATAGGCCCAAGAATGCTACACTGAGGTACTCCAGCTCTAAAAGGCAGTCGATTAGATTTGGAATTTTGATAATTTACCTGCAGAGTACTGTCAGTTAAACAATTTTGAACTAATTTTATAATATCATACTAAACACTTTCGTATGCCTTTTCTATGTATAGAAGAGCAGCTCCAGTTGAGCAGCATTCAGATTTGTATGAACTAATTGAATTGGTAACTCTTAAGAGTTGATGAGTAGTTGAATTCCGATGGCGGAACCCAAACTGCTCATCTGGAAAAATCGAGTTCATATTGATGAGAAGCATCATACTATTCAAAATTATTTTTTTTTCAAAAAGTTTACTTATTGAAGAAAGCAAACTTATTGGACGGTAGCTTGAGGCTTCAGCTGTATTTTTGTCTGGCTTCAAAATTGGAACAACTTTTGCATTTTTACATTTATCAGGAAAGTATACCAAATGAAAACATCTGTTAAATAATTTTACCAAGAAAGACAAGGTACTCTCTAGGAGTTTTTTGATGAGGACAAAGGAAATTCCATCATCACCTGGAGCTTTCATATTTTGAAACTTTTTAGTTATAGACCTTACTTCGTCCAAATCAGTCCCCCAGGAATCATCAAAAATATTTTCCCGAGAGAAAATATTCAGAAAATCCCGAGCAACCTGATTCTCAATAGGACTAGTAAGACCCAAACTGAAATTATGGGAACTCTCGAATTGCTTAGCAAGCTTCTGAGCTTTTTCCAAATTTGTGATCAAAATTTTACCACCTTCTTCAAGCGCTGGAATAGGCTTTTAAGGTTTTTTTCAAATTTTTTGTAAGTTTCCAAAAGGGTTTCATCCCGCCAGATAACTTTCATGGCAGGATCGCGTGTTCTTTGATATTGTCTCCTACGGACATTTTTAAGACGAATCAAGAGCTGAAGATCGTCGTCTATTATAATTGAATCGAATTTAACCTCGCATTTTGGTACTGAGGCAGCTCTTGCTTCAACTATAGAAGTAGTCAGAGATTCAAGAGCATAATTAATTGGTTTACAAAGGAATGTTTGGATCGAAGTTATATTCCATAAATGTTCGATATTGCTCCCAATCTCTATGGTAATTGAAAGTAGAGCTGTTGGGATTACACATTATTTCTTGGGATATTTCAAAAGTTACTGGAAGGTGATCAGAACCGAAGTCAGCATGGGTAACCAGTTGGCTACAAAGTTGACATGAATCAGTTAAGACCAAATCAATAGTTGAGGGATTTTTTGCAGAAGAAAAGCATGTTGGGCTGTTTGGATATTGAATAGTGTAAAAACCTGCAGAAGAATCATCAAACAGAATATTACCATTGGAATTGCTTTGAGCATTATTCCATGAGCGGTGTTTTGCATTAAAATCACCAATAATGAAGGATTTAGACCTATGGCGGTTAAGTTTCTGAAGGTCACCCTTGAGAAAATGCTTTTGCTGACCTACGCATTGGAATGACAAAAAGGCAGCTATAAACGTAAGTTGCCCAAATTTTGTTTCGACAGAAACTCCCAAAAACTTTGGTTTCATTTCAAATGAATAAAAATTTGACGTTTGATCCATCCATCCAGGGTACGATAAATGAAATAGTTACGTCCATTTTAACCTGATGGTCAGGTTTGAGGAACGTTAAAGAGCATTCAAATTTAAAATATTAAATGCTTTAAAATCCATTACTGAATTTCAAAGTCATGACAATATAGTTAGCAAATTTTACTCCAGTTTGAATAACATCAACATGGAGTTAGATTTAAGCATATCAGAAATCATGTCAATTAATGATTTCTGTAAAAAATACAATTAAGGAGCACTAATGCCTCCAAAGTCAAAATTACGTTGGTTAGTATTTTGATTTCTACCCGCTGCAATAGCAGCATGGGTAGCTCTATTAACTCGCTGAACATTGTTGGCAGCAAGGGAAGTAAGTACAGATGAAAAATTTGAAGCAGGGGTGATATTTGTACCTACGGGTACGAATGTAGAATTTGTTCCTCGCTGACCGTTGTTAACAGCAGAGTAATTTGTACCTGTCGGAAACGTGGATCGTTTCCTACCTGTCGCTTGGAACGAGATTGTAGGATCGCTTTGCGAGTCTTACATTCCCAAAAATTGGATTTGTGGTTTTCACCACAATTTGAACATTTAAATTTCTTAGGATCTTCCTTCACAGGACAGTCGTCGCTTGCGTGAGAGGAATCACCACAATTCATGCATTTAGCTGGACTGTAGCAATTTTTAGTTCCATGACCCCATCCCTGGCACTTACGGCTCTGGGTGAGGTTTTGGAAATTTCCTCCAGTCTTCCTGAAGTGTTCTCACTTCAGTCGGGCATGGAGCATAAGGCTAGCTTTTTCTAAGGCCTTAAGATTGTTTAGTTCACTAGATTTGAAGTGAACTCAATAAAAATCATTAGAAATCCCGTTGCGCGAATCGTTAGGATGGAAATTCATTTTCAATTTGATTACTTGGATTGGCTCAACTCCAAGTAATTTTGTCAATTTATCTTTGATCTGATCCAGCGATTTATTTAATTGATTCCATCAACAGGCTTCAATAAGCCCCAATGATGTTAAGTAATACAAAAAACAACATGATTGTCTGTGCTTAAAACTTAAACATTACACTGCTATTCACGGTTACCTGTGCCCGAAAATATCGAGGTGAAACTACGGCGAAGCGTCTGACGTGGTACGTGAAAATCGAACACTGAGGCAACTCTGTTGAAAACTCGCTGCAGTCCGTTTATTGCTCCATTCATTCCGTAGTTCGTGCGACGAAAGGGAAGTCTCAGCATAAGACTGTTTCTTAGTGCACGTGGTCGTACATTCAAATCGATTTTTTCGAGGATAGTAGGACAATCGATTCTCCCTTGCAATGTATCGGCAACAAGTAAAGCCCTTGCAGCGTCTCTTCGGGTCGAAAGAGCTTCCAAACCAATCAGCTGACATCGGCTTTCATAGCTAGGCAAACGGAAAGGATCTCTCCAAGGCAATCGCCGAAGGGCGAAGCGTAAGAATCGGTGCTGGACTGATTCGACTCTTTCAACACCATTGTTGTAGCTTGGATTCCAAACTGCTGAGAAATATTCAAGGACTGATCGGACCAGTGAGGAGTATTTACAATGACTTCAGGCAATAAATATCAGTAAAGTTTTTGGTTATTCTAAAGATAAAGCCTAGTGTTCTGGAAACTTTATCAACGACATACGAAATATGCTGCTTATATGTGAGTTGCGAATCCAAAATGACTCCCAAATCTTTCACGTGGCTCACTCGTTCAATAGCTGAACCCAATAGGTTGTAGTTGAAGATGATTGGTTCTTTTATCCGAGAAAAGGAGATTACTGAGCATTTCGACGGGTTAACTTCCATTCGGTTCAAGGTTCAAAAGCATGAAGCTGGCGTTGAAGAAAGTGACAGTCGGCAATGGAACGAATCCGAAGGTAGATTTTTAGATCGTCAGCATACGACAGTCGAGGTCCGTCAAGCACATAATTCACATCGTTGAAGTAGAGCAGGAAGATCAAAGGTCCAAGGTGGCTACCCTGGGGTATCCCCGATGTAGCAGGATAAGTATCAGATCGGTAATCGCCTATGGCAACCATCAGTTGGCGACCGGTTACATACGATCGAAACCATTGTAATAGGTTACCATTGATCCCAAGTCTGTCTAGTTTAGCAATAGCAATAGCATGGTTTAGCTTATCGAACGCTGCTGACAGATCGGTATAAATCACATCCGTTTGAGCTTATCAGTTACATAAGATGTGAGGCATAGCAGATTGGTGGTGGTGGAACGACCTGACATGAAGCCATGCTGATCATCACTCAAAACATGCTTGCAGTGAGAAAGTAGCGGTTCCATTATGACTAGTTCAAAAAGCTTCGATACGGTGCTCAGTGAGGTAATTCCACGATAGTTGTTGACATCTCGTTTGTTTCCTTTTTTGTGAACAGGAAACATGTGAGCAAACTTCCAGCAAGAAGGAAAAATACCACAGCGAAGCGATTATTGGAACACGTGACAGAGCGGAGTCAATAGACTATCGATATTCTTCTTGAGAAAAACGGACGGGATTCCATCGGGTCCAGGGTTGCAAGAAGATTTCAGCTTGGAAGCAGCTCTTAAAATAGTCATATCGTTGATGTCGATGCCATTTAATGTATCGCCGTGCATTGGAACATTGCTGCGAGGTTAACATATTCGTCAGATAGGCTCTCGTCAATGAAAACATCGGCAAATTTGAGAGAGAAGAGTCGGCAAATCTCCTGATTTGTGGATCCCACTTCGCCATTGAACACCATGGACGATGGAGGACCGGATTCCTTTCGCTGCTCGTTTACATAGTTCCAAAAGGATTTCGGATGTGATCTCATCCTGCGCTGAATTCCCTGCTGATATCGCGAATAGCTTTGGCGACTGATCCGTTTGAATTGATGGTTTAGTCGAACATAATAGCATTTTAATTGGAACGTACGGTACTTGGGGTATTTGCGTAGTGCAGCTCTTTTAGTAGATTTCAGTCTACGGAGCTCCTTAGTCTGCCATGGATGATGAGCTGTTTTCTGGTGACTTATCTTCGGGACATGTCTGTCGATAGTATACGCCAAAATGTGTGAAAACGTTCTTGCGGCTACCTCAACATTGTGATGATCGAGGATGTTTTCCCAGTCCAAACTGGAGAGCAAGCCTGAGATGCTGCGGTAATCTGCTTTTCGAAAATCGTAGGAAACAGCAACGGGCGTTTCGTCGAAATCGTGAAGTAACTTGCTCTCCACAGTCACAATCAAAGGAAGGTGATGTGGAGTTGGTTTCACTAGTGGAGCGGGTGCACAGGACATGAATGGAGCGACATCACGAGAACTGACGAAACAAAGGTCCAAGCTGCGGTTGTTCTCGTTGACTACATGATTGATTTGTAATAACGTAGACGTACTGTAGCTATCAAGAAGCATAGTGGCTCCACAATGGAACACTGATCGTTCTGGATCCGGATACAGAAAACCGCTATGGGATGGTTGCCACGAGATACCAGGTAAATTGTAGTCTCCCAAGACAATAACCTCGTCAATAGCAGTTGCGCTTTCCAAGACAGCTTGAATTGAACGACAATGGGCGTCGATGAAATCTATATCTCGAGATCGGTTTGGAGGTATGTAGACCACACATACAAACAACGTGCGATCCGCTAGGTCCACAGCTGCCCAGACCTGCTCTACGCTGTTCCACAGATCATTTTCAATTGTTCTGGCTTTCAATTCAGAACCGACAGCCAAGAGGACACCACCTCCCGTTGATTTTCGGCTGTTGCGGGGGTTACGATCACAACGGAAAACCTCGTATTCAGATCCAAACACTTGATTGGAGATCGTGCGGGAGTCGAGCCAAGTCTCTGTGAGAGCAATAATATTATAGCATCGGTCAGATACGGATATACGATAGTCTTCAACGTTCGAGTTCATCCCGCCTACGTTCTGATAGTAAATAGTGACGTCCTGGTTAGTACTGGCAACACGTTGAGAATCTGTGTACACCTCGCCTGAGAGGGAACTTTTGGGCATCCTAGTTTCACTTCTGATAACAGCATTAGGGCAGCTTCGATGATCAAAGGCAGCAGAAGGTGGGGCTGCATGGTAATACCATAGAGGTAACTCTAAGACTAGTAGGTCCCGAAGAAACGAGCTCAAATTTTTGGCTCAGCTCAGGTACTATCTTCGGTCGCAAGCTAATCAATTCACCCCTCGAAACATAGGAAAATCCACTAACCCCTCATTTCATCTGTCAAACTTTCATAGCGAATCAAAACAAACATTGTGTAGTGCTAGACTTTTGACTAGAATAGGGTACGTTAATAGATTTGCTTGGGACCAATAGGTTAGTCAAGTAGTAAGCCAATTTAAAATCGTTAGTTTCGTATTGATTGTTGGTAATACATTTCTCCAAATCGAGTTCCAAGCAGATTGCTATAAGAATCTGAAATCGATATCCAAGCAGGATTCAGCAAAAAGCAAATATATCCGCAAAGCAAGAAAGCACGATGTTTTGGGAGCATATTAGTTGGATAGATGGGGCTTATTGAAGAATTCAAGTGCTGTCTAACGTAAGCTCTAAACAGCATCCCTTACGACAGAAGTTTCGTCAATATTTCCATGTCAATATGTTCAACAATATTTCGGTGGGATCATCAATACAGGGCCGCTCCTCAAGTCAAATCACAACCTTCCTGAAAAAAAGTTATCAAGGAACAGGCCTATCTGCTGCGGTAGTCAAACCGAAGGCAAAAATAAAATGAAATATTGATATAACAAACATTTGAGTGAGGAGTGCCTCTGTATTGATGACCCCACCGAAATATTGACATGAAAATATTGACGAACCTTCTGTCTTGCGCCCATTACATATGTCAATATATTGACAAACATCGTATTGTCAATTTTCCTTACAATATTATCAATACATAAACATAGACAACTCTAATGACAACACGCTAAAGCGCTGGTTTCACGGGTCAATATATTGACAGTAAACTGACATACTGACAATATTATTGAAAAGGTAATATTGATGACGAGTATTGTTGAAAAACTGATCTCGATTTCACTTTGTCAATATTCTTCCCCTACCCAATATTCAATATTCTTCTCCAAGAGGAGGGAGAACGTATGTCATTTAGATCGACTGACTCATAACGTACCGTTGCGTATGCAGTGTTGCCATTTGTTTAAATCTTCGTGTGTGATATAAAATCGATTGCAAACTAAATAAAAAATGTATCTTTTTACAGTCACCAATCACCCAGGCTTCGTTTATATGGATGTACATTTTCTACAAAATCACAAGCATAATAATGTTATTTTTTATACTCTAAAATAAAATAAATACTGATTATCAGCGTTTCACATACCTAAACGTAAAGTAAATTAGTTATTATATTCATGATTTTCATTTATGAATGTTTACCAAAACATCGATAAATTCGATCAATTTGGAAGTACATGTCATGTTATTTGTTGTCCTGTGTATTTTCTGTGTCCTGTCAAACAGTTCCAACATTGGATATTCCAATTTGGTATTACAGCTCACGCAGAATAACCCATGCTCACGGTACATCTCGAGGGGGACGACTCTATCTACGATGCAGAAAAGATTGTGTTTTGCTGTGGCTAGCTGCGCGCACGCTGAGTAGATAGAAAGAAGATTGATGACGATTCTGAAGATTTCCTGCTAAAAGATGATGCGCGATGCAAGTAGATGCGACAAATGAATGAAGATTTTTCGAAGATTGATTCGCTAGTGTGAAATTTGTTGAGCATCTAAACTTGAGATTTAGATGTGTCGCCTCCCTCGGTACATCCTATGTTAATTAATAAACTATATGTGTGTGCCATTAATACAGTTTATATGACAAATTACCTACGTTAACTTTCTTGCACGTCTTCTGGTCATTAGTTGACTTTAATAATCATCAATAGTAATTTGCCAGAAGAAGAGGATTTTCTTTATGATAAAACTAATAATTAAATGTATGGGTAACATTAGGTAAACATTATTGTTTTAACGAAACAGGAAAGTTCAGTGATATCAAAAATAAAATTGGATGCTATAATTAATCATCTAGTTCGTACATCATTCTGAGAACTTAAGAATAGGCCTGGGATAGATCATTATTTAACACTATTTATTCCAAAAATTTTGAAAATTAATTTAAAATGTGCAAGTATGAGTAAATGTTGGGTGAAAATTGGTTTCTATATATATCCACTAAACCAGGATTCCGCAGTTGGTAATTTTTGAACAACGGAACTGTTCGGTAAATGTTTACAAATCAGTGAAAAATTCAAAAAATTTCCGAAAATGTACAGACCTAGTTAAACCCATTTAATGATACAAAACAAATTTGTCGATTTTGTTGATTTCCTTCGAGTAACGGTCTTTTGAAATTTTTACAATTTTTTCAGCTGTTCATAAACTCGGCAACATTTATCGACTTCGGTGATCCGAATTCAGTGTGTAGCTAGTATTTTCAATACATACAGGTCCAGCAATCGTTTCTGTTTGGACCCGAATGCAAACATTAACTCTAATCACACTTTCTTTCGCTGATCCATGTTTCTTGTGTGGGAAATTGAGACAAGTAATATTGACTTTAATACATTGATATCCTCGGATCAAATCCCGATTAAGAATGTCCGGATGGGTCGATGTCGACATCAGAGTTAATCAACATAACTCTGAGCAAACATTTTGCAGATCATACAAACAGGGACGGTATTAAAAGTTACTCCGAGTTGGAGCTCACCGCCATGAGGTAAAAAGGCTTCTAACGTATTGCCAGTAATGTCGTCAATATTCGTATATTGATGATATTGATGGCGAACTTGACGGTTTTTTGTCAATACATTCTGGGTATTCACAAAATGAAATTAAGTGGACCCTACACGATTACTTTTATTGACAATAATCGTATTGTCAATACATTCTATATTGACGTCAATATATCGAGATTGACAATATTTCTGAATTCTTCTTCTTCTTCTTCGCATTTCAAGCTTATTGCATATCGCATATTAGCTCAACTTAGTGTTCTAGATGCACTTCCACAGTTATTAATTGAGAGCTTTCGATGCCTGTACCATTTTTGCATTGAAATGATTGTGTGGTAAGTCCAATCATACTTCTATGCCCAGGGAAGTCGAGAAATTTTCCTAGACCGAACCGGGAATCGAACCCAGCCACCTCCAGCATGGTCTTGCTTTGTAGCTGCGCCTTTACCGACTGAGCTAAGGGAGGCCCACATTCACATCATCAATATTATTGTCAATAACTCGTAATAAATGCGTGTGGGGTTTGCTTTAAAATTAGCTTTTGGTCAATTCTTGTCATCAATCATCGTCTTCAATATCACCTTTTCAATAATGACAATATATTATCAATATATTGATATGTGTAGCTTGGGGTGCACCTTACACCATCAATAATATTGACAATATTTTTGTTCATGCTGTACCTGCTTTACACGAGCGTACTCTCAGCAGGTGTCCTTTGAAGTATGACAACCAATGCATGTATTTGTATATTGCGTGACAACCACAATGATACTCTATTGCCCAGAAAAGTCGAGAACATTTCCAACCCGATGGAATGTTCTAGACCGGGACCGGGAATCAAAACCCGCCGTCTCCAGCTTGGCAATACCGTGCCTTAACCGACTAGGCGAGCTGATAATGATCATAATGAGTAAATCGGAACCGCTTTGGCTATAGTTGTTCGCTGACATCAATCGGCTTCAGAATTGCGAAATAGTGCCTTCCAAGGAAATCTAGGAAAATTGCTGCATCATCCAGCGGCCGACCATCTACCGTCCCCATCGAAACGGGTTTAATCTTTCGTAACAGCACACCAGAAACTATTGCGCACCAACACCACCGTATTAGAAGCGGAACCACCGTGCTCTGGACGATACATACGACGACCGACTGCCACGACACGACGACGACGCTTTCACGACGATCGCTTACTTTGACGCTCGACTCGGCGGTGTGTTACGGAATGGGGCGAGAAACTTTCTCCTTGGCGATTATATTTAACATTGATGGCTGCTGAATATAATAGTGAAGGCTGTTATAGGAGAAAAAAAAATAAGTTGTTCAACCCGAAGAGCGAGGAGAAAAAAATGCATTTAAAGTGCAGATTGAATAAGAGAAAAGCGAGGGATAAAATCCAAACCTACCAACTTTCACGAACGACGTCGCGTCGTCATGGGAGCCGGTGGTCGATTGAATAATTTTCCTCTCTTTCTGAACATACACAAAATGACAACTCTGTCACGAAACGATCATTCATCCGCAACGACCCACTGACATTTGACCTACCTCCTCCACCGTGCTTGTTTTGTAAACAATCGCTCTTTCCGTTCCTCCCACCGGGCAGAGCAGATGGGCAAATCAATAAATCAGCGCACGATCTGACCCTAATAATATTGGGGCTCATCCATCCATCGCGTTCCGCGATCGTCCGCCATCTTGGTTTTCGTGCAGGGGGGAAAATTTGCATTTACGAACGCACATTGGACGACTACCGCGTGTCGTGACTTGAAGGTTAAGTTCGGTCGCACGATTCCGTGGCAGTTTCGGAATTATGAAATTTGCCTCAGCACTAGTGGCTCGGGAGGATTTGTCATTCCTCGATCGTACTGATTGAATCAAGTGTGGATGACTCCGGACCAATGTAGTGACAGTAGTTGCCGTCGCTAATGTGGTAAAAGGCTTGGCCACCAGGGTGACGTGTCTGTCACCCGGTGCGTGCTATTTAAAATGCATGAGTCCACTTTGTTTCAACCGTCTCAGCTTGGGAAAATGATGGTTTTTTTTTTATAACGTATGCAGTGACCGTGGTGAAAATGACTTTGGTGAGAGAGTGGTCATTTTCAACTTGCTTGTTGCGTGCGCTGTGCACAACTTGGCGGTTGGTCATTTGTCGCATGCAGTTTTGCGTGAGTGAGAGACAGAGAGAGAAAGAGAAAGAGGAGTGCACGGTAATTATATATGCATGTAATTCGTATGATTTCATTAGCATTTAAAATTTCGCTACAGTTGCTGGTTGCTGGCCTTGTGGAAGCCTGCTTATTACAACCTTTTGCTATTGGAATGTAATTTTATGAATCAAGGTGGTCAAGTTCACGTATTTAGTATAATGGAAAGCAAGGAAAATTTAGAAATTAAGGTTATTTTCTGTAACTTGCTACATACTGGACATCGAGTTCCATCAACAAGGCTTTAAATTTAATGTTCTACTGTACATCTTTGTATCTAGAATGTTTCATGTTTCCGTTTCTGAAGAAAATTGTAGACCGAAGAAATGTTATGGTACAATTTGGCGCATATGATACTTTTGCTTAAACTTTAGCTTGAGATTGAAATAAATTCATCAGAAGACATCAAAACGCTCATCTTATATATTTTTTTTCGAGGATCTATCCTAGACCGTTAAGGCACGGTATTACCATAGAGGTAACTCTAAGACAAGTAGGTCCCGAAGAAACGTGTTCAACTTTTTGGCTCACCTCTGGTACTATCTTCGGTCCCAAGCTTGTCGAATCACCCCTCGAAACATAAGTAAAACCAATAACCCCTCATTTTATCTGTCAAACTTTCATAGCAAATCAAAACAAACATTGCGTAGTACTAGAATTTCGACTAGAATAGGGTACGTTAATCGTTTGCTTGGGACCAATAGGCTACTAAAGTGGTGAGCCAATTTAAAATCGTTAGTTTCGTATTGATTGTTGGTATTACCATAGAGGTAACTCTAAGACCAGAAGGTCCCGAAGAAACGTGCTCAACTTTTTGGCTCAGCTCTGGTACTCTCTTCGGTCCCAAGCTAATCGATTCACCCCTCGAAACATAGGAAAATCCACTAACCCCTCATTTTATCTGTCAAGCTTTCAAAGCAAATCAAAACCAACATAGTGTAGTACTAGAATTTCGACTAGAATGGGGAACGTTAATCGTTTGCCAATTTGGACCAATAGGCTAGTCAAGTAGTGAGCCAATTTAAAATCGTTAGTTTCCACCGGTTGGTATTACCCAGCCGGAGGCTGTGGGTGTGATTCCGATTCCGGTTTAGAACATTTTTTGGGTTGGAAATTTTCTCGACTTCCCTTGGCATATCATTGTGCTTGCCACACAATATTCATGCATTGGTTAGCGTAGAAAGCTCTCAATTAATAACACAGATTTGCTTCAAATAGCACCAAGATGAGATCAGGCAAACGGAAGCTTAGACAACCTGGAAGAAGAAGAACAACTGAATGAAAAATTCAAGAAGTGTTCACCTGTGCACATCTCAATCTGTGCCGAAAGCTGGGTCAAGCGTTGTGCCGAACGTGCCGATGTATGGCGACCAAGGTAACAGCATAGAGGTAACTCTAAGACCACTGGGTCCCGAAGAAAATCATTATTATTTTTGGCTCACTCAGTACCAGAACAACGGTCCCAAGCAGTCCCAAGCTATTTCACTCACCCCTGCATGTTCTGCATGAATCCACACACCCCTGATGTTATCTGTCAAACTTTCATAGCGAATCAAAACAAACATAGTGTAGTAATAGAATTTCAACTAGAATAGGGTACGTTAATCGTTTGCTTTGGACCAATAGGCTACTAAAGTGGTGAGCCAATTTAAAATCGTTAGTTTCGTATTGATTGTTGGTAACAGTCTCAGTATTCCATGAGTTTAGCATCCCTACAGTTAAGACTTTTGAGATTTATTTGTTTACATTTCTGGTAGATGGAAAACGGAAAAAAATGAGAACATAAATTTCAAGATAAATTTCAATATTAAACGAACTTGTTGCCAGTCATCCGCTTCAAGGAAGTAGCACTCGAAGTTCAGCCCCTTCGTGAGAAAGAGAAGTGTGTCTGATGATAGAAGCTGGAGCAGGAGAAGAAAGTTCTGGCAGACTGGCAGATGCAATCCAAGATTTGAACATGGATGCTTAAAAAAAGGGAACTTTCAAGTACAAAATTACTACTGAAAAATTTATGTAATTACGTTGAATGAACCAGCGGGCAATTTTGTGCTGGAACTTGGCCATTTCCACTCATTCCCAACCATTGAAAATAGCACGCTCGACATTTCTCAAAAAATTACTGATAAAAGGTAATAAAACAGGTGAATAAATAAACAGGAACAAACTCACCAAATAAACGATGGTTTGTCCGTGAAGCAAATACTTGAAAGCCTGTTGCATCTGCTATTTCTAACGGTTCTAGCTTTTTTTGAGGTTGAAATAAAATAAAAATTTCTGGTCACGCCTTCTTCTTCTTCTTCTTCTTCCTCCTCCCTTTATTTAACGTCGGTCTCTGTTCCGCAATCTAGAGCGAATCACCGACGGACATCGATTGCCATCCTTTGACGGCAATCGAATGTGCAGGAAGGCTTCCACACCTGCGTAGGATATCGCACCCAATCATCAACACACATGGGCCGGGACCAACGGCTTTACTTCCCTTCCGAAGGAAGACGTGACCAGAGATTGATATACCTCAGAAAAATCTCAACGACCTCGGCTGAGATTGAACCCAGACCCATCGCTGAGTAGAGGCTTTATAATAGTACATGTGCAACACTTTCTTGACCATTTTATTTATAGATTTACGGAAGACGCAGTGTAAATTTTTTAAAGCCGCTGCAAAAGTGCATATCAGAAATCCAAATTACGTTGGTTACATAAATGCTTCCAAAAATCGATTATGCAGCTTATTAACCGAGTACAAGCTTGTTAATAGCTGAAAAAGCGCTTTCGTTGTTTATATTACTCAGTATGAGTTATTGGTTGTGTAGATGCCATGATATGAGCAATATACACTTTTTATCAGCTTTGATTTGCAGCTAAAAGATGCATGTTGAGAAACATGTGTATAGCAGTAGTGTAAACTTTTATTAGCTGCTGTTATTCAATTTGACTGATCAGCTGCATAATAGTTCTACATATGCTGAATAGGTGCTACTCATACCATTTTGACAGCTTGTGCTTGTAGCGGAATTCACAGCTTTTATGCAGCTGCTTTACAACACGGAACTGCAAAAGTAAACTTACATAGCTGAAAATGTTTGTTGGGAAATCCACCATGCAACACCTCAAATCACATTAGAAAACAAAAACCAGTTCGATGGTTATCATATGGAATGTCCAGAACCACTTTGGCCGCACCCGGTCATTGTTGAGCATGGCAGGAACAAGAAGCAAGGTGGATTGACCAAGTAGAAGGCGACCTGCGGACTCTTCGCAGACTACGAGACTGGCGACGTGTGGCCATTGGCAATGGATCGAATAGAGTGGCGACGACTTCTTCTGACAGCAGAGGACATCCAGGCCTTAGCCTGATTGGTATGTATGGTATCAAACCTCAAGTAACAATTTTGGTTTTATAAGGGTTTCTGTAGACCATGATTTAGACTTGTAGAATGCTATAAATCCTTCATAAAGCTTGCAATGTTACTTGGGACAGCTTTTGAAGAAACTAATTCCATCGGCAGGGTAACCCGAGGGGGAAGACAGTGAGAAATTAAGAGCAATCCAGAGTAGCTCTGAGGAACACTTTTGCGCTCTGAAGAACGATTTTATTATCTCGATTGTTTTGACAGCGCAGTCCAAGTAACGTTAGTTTTTTTTCAGCCGTATCTGTCAAACTTTCATAGCGAATTAAAACAAACATAGTGTAGTACTGGAATTTATACTAGAATGGGGTACGTTAGTCGATTTGCTTGGGACCAATAGGCTAATCAAGTAGTGAGCCAATTTGAAATCGTTAGTTTCGTATTGATTGTTGGTAGCTCTGAGCAACTCTGAGTAAAAGAGGTACTCAAATGAAAACTGTCTTCCCCCTCGGGGTAACCACTCGATTTTAGTATTTATATTTCGGGATAATTACCGGTATGTTCAGTTTTAGTTTATGGGCAGCCTCTCAATGTCAATCAAGCATTCAAACCAAGGGAATTCTGAGGAAAGCTTCAAGTGAATACAAATATCAATTGTTGGGATACCAAATTTTGAGGAAATTCCCTTTAAATTATTTAATGAACTAATTCTGAGGATACATTCAAAGAAATTTTGGGATTTCCAGGGAGATTCAGTAGAGAGGGAAAAAATGGCTAAAATAGAGCAAACAAGCACTGAGCCAGTTGGCGCATCATTTCAATGACGGTGAGGGATGTCAGACCAGCAAAAGTAAAGTAAAGTTCCTAGGGTAATCCAAGAAAAAAAAATACAAGGGAATCGAGTTGCAAAGAAATCCTGAAGTGAACCACTAGAAAATCCCAAAGAGGATCCAACATTTTGAAGGGAATCTCACGAGAACTTAGATGAGAATTTAGTTGAATTATATATATATATAGAATTGGTTTTTTAAGCGCTACCAGAGATTTTATAACGCTACTGTTGGAACAGTGGGTTCATTGATGAGATCCATCCATTCAACAAAATTTAAATTTATACCAGTACATAAAGGGCGAACACGAAATTATTGCGACACCGAAAATGTCATGCCAATTTTCTTATAATGTTTAGAATCAAACCAAAATTTTAGGGTAGTTTTATACATATATTTACTTCAAAAATCAAAAGAAAAGTTAATCGATGGAGCCTTGAGTGTAAAATTGAACGCATTTTCGCTTGATGCCCTCCATCAAAGTCTTTACAGTGTCATCCGGTACCAGTTTCTCAGTTTTTTTTTCCATTTTCTTAACATGTCCTTCTCGTCTTTGACTGTCTTCTTGCTCTTCCGAAGGTCCCGCTTCATTATTGCCCAGTACTGCTCCACCGGGCGCAGCTCCGGACAGTTTGGCGGATTCATGTCCTTTGGAACAAAATGGACAGAATTGGCCTCATACCACTCCAGGACACTTTTAGAATAGTGGCATGATGCCAAATCTGGCCAAAATAGCGGAGCTTCGTCGTGCTGCTGCAAGAACGGCAAAAGGCGCTTCTCGAGGCACTCAGATTTGTAGATCTCGCCATTTACTGTGCCCTTTGTCACGAAAGGCTCACTCCTCAGTCCGCGAGAGCAGATGGCCTGCCAAATGAGATATTTGGAGGCGAACTTCGACATTTTCTTCTTCTTAAATTTGTCGTCCACATCGAACTTGCTCTTGCCGGTGAAAAAGTCAAACCCCGGAATTTGCTTAAAATCGGCTTTTATATACGTTTCGTCGTCCATCACCCAGCAGCCATATTTTGTCAGCATCTTCTCGTAGAGCTTCCGTGCCCGAGTTTTAGCCGTCGATTGTTGCCGCTCATCGCGGTTTGGGAAGTTCTTTACCTTGTATGTATGTAGTCCAGCTCTCTTCTTTCCGTTCTGGACGTAGCTCTGCGACATGCCGATCTTTTTAGCCAAATCACGGCTTGAGACGTTGGGATTTTCTTTAATCATCCGCTTCACCTTTCCCTCCGTATTTTTGTTCTCCGGTCCCGGTTTTCTTCCAGCTCTTTTGCCGTGGTCCAACGTCAACCGCTCCTGGAACCGCTTCAACACTCTGGAGACGGTTGAATGGTGAATGTTCAACATTTTTCCCAACTGCCGGTGCGACAGGTCAGGAAATTCCAGGTGTTTGGAAAGAATTTGTTCTCTCAACTCGCGTTGGTTCACCTCCATTTTCGTTGAATCGAAAAACACGACTTCGAGTTTGACAGCATGTACACAATACACATCAATGAGAAAGTGTGCAAAATTTGGTTGATTTTTACCCAATGGTAAAAAAGTTATGCCCTGTTGAATGTGTCGCAATAATTTCGTGTTCGCCCTTTAGATTGTCCGAATAAGGGCGTCTATGTGATGTTTTGCTGTACCTATTGTGGACATTAGTGCATCCTTTTCCTTAAACCTGTTGAGGACACCTTGTCTGTCTATCCTTTTTAAAGGACTGATCTTCACAACATAAAGGGCATTATTACGGAGCATTACGGATTTAATCAAATTTTTCGCAGTTCTATTTGTCCAACGCACCCAGCTGGGAAAGCGGTAGAGAATGACACACACGCGCGCGTGGGATCCAGCATCGTACAGGCCTATATGCCTGCTGGATACACATTCGGAAATCTCTTGGAAAGGATCAACCTAAACAGGCTGACGAAATGCACGGAGAGTGAGCACGGATTGTCGAGTTTGGATTCCGGAAAGGGAGATCAACGGTGGATGCAATTCGGACAGTTGTCGAGAGAGCCGAGGCGTCCAAACAGAAGCGGAGAGGAGATCGATATTGCACCGTGATAACGATCGTCGTCAAGATTACGTTCAACAGCGCCAGCTGGGAGGCCATCGCCGAATCGTTGCATAGAATGAGGCTCCCTGACTACCTGTGCAGAATCCTGAGGAGTTATTTCCAGAACCGGGTTCTGCTCTACGAGACAGACGTGGGGCAGCGATCGATTAGGATCACAGCGGGAGTTCCATAAGGCTCCATCCTTGGTCAAGCGCCTTTGGAACGGGATATATAACAGCGTGCTAATGATGAAGCTGCCCAAACGAGTTGAGATTGTTGGCTTTGCGGACGACGTCGTCTTGACGGTAACAGGTGAGACGCTGGAAGGGGTGGAATTATTGGCAACCGAGGCGATCGACATTGACATTAGCCGGAAGAGTACGTAAAGTTGTGAGAGCGGAGTCGTTAGCTAAGTGGCAACAGGAGTGGAACACGGCGGAGAGCGGTAGATGGACACATAGACTAATACCGATTCTTTCGACCTGGGTGAACAGAAAACATGGAGCAGTTAACTTCCAGCTATCGCAGTCCCTGTCTGGCCACGGTTGCTTCAGGAAAGAGCTGCATCGGTTCGGACACGCAGCGTCACCCCTCTGTTCGGAGTGTGGCAACGTGGATGAAACGCCGGACCATGTGGTCTTCGATTGTCCAAGGTTCGAGGCAGTGTGAAGGGAGAAGAGCAGCGATCTAGTAACGCCAGCTAGTGCTGAGAGTATGAGAAGTGCATGAGCATAGCCCCCACCCCACGCCCGAAGTAGTTGCTTCACTGTGGTTTCGGGGAGATCCAGGCAAATAAGAGATTAAGGAATGGGTTTTAGTGGAGCTGCACTAGGAGGAGTTGAAGGAACTAGGAGAGAACGTGGTGAAAACCAGGCGCACCCAGAAAGGCGAGATGCTCTTTGAGCTGAAGAAGGATCCTACGATCGAGAGCTCTTGAAGGCTGAAGCTCAGCCTTCAAGGAGCTCGTCGAAAAGTCTCTTGGCGAAGGGGCGAGCGTAAGAGCTCTATCCCAGGAGACAGTGGTCGAGTGCAGGGATCTGGACTAGATCACTACAGAAGAGGAGCTGAGAAGTGCGCTGAGAGTGCACTGCGATCTGGAAGACAACCCGATGTCAATCCGGACGAGTTTGACAGTTTCACAGTTTCAGCGAATAAGCTGTTGGATACGGGCAAGGTCAAGGTTGGGTGGTCAGTAGAGTGATGCAAAATTTGAAATTTTCGCTCCACAATACTTAAACGAGTCCAAATCGGATCCTGACTAACCTCTCAAAATTTGAACCCATTTGGTGGGAAACTGAGATGGCACAAACCATTTGAAGTTTGCATGGGAATTACTATGGTAAAACCAAGATTTTTGTTCATGTCTATCTAATAATTCACCATATCGGTCTGTTTCAAAAGTTTTCAACTTTATTTGTAGGAAATTTTTCCAGCTACAACTTTGCTGAAGACCACTTTTTGATTAAATGCAAGGATCGAAAGTTATCAATGGTTCAATGCGCTGATGTCTTATGATCATGCTCAATCAACTGCTCAGCAGGCAACATTGGTATTTCTGGAGCGTTGAATAGGACACACAAATCATGGCTACTATGTCACACTGCAAAATACAGTGTTGCCTACAGAGCAGCTGCTTGATCATGTCATAAGTTTACCAATCTCTTAAATAATTGATAACTTTTTCCTGTCTCGTTTTACATAGAAACAATCTTCAGCAAAGTTGTAGCTGAGAAAATTTTCTATAAGAATGTTTATCGAACTGTTTCGCAGCTCTATATGGAAAAAGACTAGAAGGCAATGAACAAAAAGTTGAGATCTTCCATAGTAATTTACATGTAAACTTCAAATGGCTTGTGCGAAGTCTGTTTCTAACCAAATGAGTTGTAGCTTTGAGAGGCTAATCAGGACCCGATTTGAAACCATTTAAGCACTGTGGAGCGAAAAAGTCAAATTTTGCATCAGTCTAGCGGTCAGTGTGCTCGCTGAAAGCCACTCCTCAGGTTACCAAGCAACTGGAGCGATGCTTCAAGTGTATGGGTTTCGGTCACCAGGCAAGGAACTGCAATGGTCCTGACAGATCTGATCTGTGCAGGAAATGCGGGGAGAAAGGCCATATTGCAAGAGGCTGCACAAAACAACCGAGGTGTATGCTCTGGAAAAAAAGAGGACGGAAATGATCATACGACGGGAGGCTTCAAATGCCTAGCATACAAAAAGGCGATGGCAGGCCAACAGTAATGGAGGTAACCCAAATAAACCTCAATCATTGCGATGCCGCACAGCAACTGTTGTGGCAGTCGACAATAGAAACAAAGTCCAACGTTGCAATCATTGTGGACCCGTATCGAGCCCTCTTCCGATAACGGTAACTTGGTGGCGGATAGAACTGGAATGGCTGCTATTCAAGTTATGGGCAGATATCCTATTCAAGAAGTGGTTGCTAGCTCATACGAAGGTTTCGTGATCGCCAAAATTAACGGAATCTTCGTATGCTATTGTAACGCACCCCCCAGATGGATGATGGAACAGTTCCATAAGATGCTGGATGGACTTACCGAAGAGCTGATCGGACGAAGACTGGTAGTCATCGGAGGAGACTTCAATGCTTGGGCAGTCCAACGAAGGCACCAGCAGCACTTTTCACTGAGATGACCGGGAATCCATTATCGACGTCACTTTCTGTAGTCCATCAGGTGATCCGATATGGCATTGGCCAACGGAATACCGTGGCAGTACGGAGGACGAGAGCTTGCGACCGGAAGGGGAAAACGAAGGCTTTCGACAAGGATCTTTTCGTTGAAGCACTCCGTGTGGACAGGGGCCCCGCGAGGACAGAAACATTAGTTAGAAACGCTAACATTTGTTCAAAATCAGCTTCCAGCTCCAAATGTTGCTTAAAACACTATCGTAAATCATTACAGACTTATTAAAGAATTTATCAAAAAGAATTTTAAAATTCTTCGCCTGACATTAGAATTATTATTATTATTATAGAAGTTCGTTTTGATTCAAGACATTGACAAAGAAAAGTTATGCTCTCGATTTAAGCAAAAGTTCTTGAACTCTCAGACGGTTTCGCAAATTCAGACAATTAATATAGCTGGGCCTTGATGTATTTTATTAGTTTCCATCTAAGTGGAAGAGGAGACAACTGGCTTCTTTTCGTCTGTGACGTGTTCTTCTTCTCTCGCAGAAACGACCGTGCAAAAAATATTACTTTATGGGCGACGAAGTCGACTGTCAAAATACAAGAAAATAGATTCCTTGTTGTAAAAATTCTCCCATTTCTATACGTTCACCCGACTAATCAGGCGCTGGTTCGCGTTTGTCAGAAAATTGGTTCAAAAAAATCCCCCTATTGTCTCCTCTTCCTCTTAGGTTTTCATGCATATTGAAGAATGCCTTTTGACTTTACTACATGACGAAAAGATCTGCGAATAATAAAAAAAAACCCTACCTACTATTTAAAAATCTTAAATCCTAATCTCGTCCCGAAACGCGCATCGCAATACAGACGGCTAGCTGTACGTGATCATTCATAAACACCAGCTAGCACTTGCACGCTTTACTGAGAGCGGTTTATTTACATTTATAGGACACCACATGTCACTTCCATCCACCTGCGCCTCACTTCCCCCATTGTTGTTTCCGTATAGAGTCGTCCGGCACCGCGCGTCTTCGACAACAACGACGCCGACGTCTCGCTGCTCACAACAATAGGAGAATTACATTCCTGACTGACTTTTGAATAATATTAGCACGCGTAATTTAACCTTTCGGGCCTCCCTTGGCTCAGCCAGTCCGGACAAAGAGAAAACCTGGGTTCGATTCCCGGTCCGCTCGAGTTACAATTGCAGAAATGAAAAATAAACCCAGAAGGTTTTCAAATTGTCAAATGAGGAAAGTCGAGGACATGTGCGCAGTGTCAGTTGGGTCGTAAATGCCACACAACGTTGCCCTTTTCCGTAACGGAGAGTTGTGGGTTGGGGGGGAAAACCGTCCAACCAGAATGCGGAAACCGGTGTAAAACTGAATCGTGTAAGTGCGGAAGGAGCGTCGTCTATAGTGGTGCAGTGGCAGTCAGTGGGGTGCTGGGCACGGCAGAATAAATTAATATTTTGCTTTCGGTTCCATTTCGCGAACATGGAATCGGTGTAAATATTTTCACACGCACTCACGCAATCCGTCGCCGGTCGTCGTCACCGTAGAATTCTCACCGCGGCGGCAGGCATGACGGCGACGCGCACCGTTTGTTTGGATGCTTCGGGGCGAGTTAATGGCGTGAACTGACCTAGATTCCGGTTTTGCCGTGCTGCGGGCAAACGCGAAATTGAGGTTAATTCATAGAAAGAACCATACTGTGACACCGCACAGAGATTGGCATGCGTTTGTTTTGTGTTTTCGGATTTTTTTTTCGGTGCCAGAGATTACTTTGATTGACGTCCGGATCATAGACAGTCAGTAGGCGGTTGATAACGGTTGATAGTGGGGACTTAAAATTAGAACCTCTGCCGATGGGTGACGTCAATACCACCAGAAGCAGATGTTTATTTTTGTTGTTATTAAGATTTATGTCATTTCAGTCGTAGAAAACATTCTCTGCTCTGAAATATTTGAAATTAAATCCCCATCCGCGACGCGACGCGACGCCACAGCACGGCCAAATTATAGTCAAGTAATGAGTAAGCGTGCCAACAGAGATTTTCAAAGTTATATACAAGTAGGTAGGTATACTTTTCCGTTCAGCTACTCTGTTTCTCTTTCTCGTCTCGCCACGCCGGGTCGAACAGTTGGCCAAGTGTTTGTGTTAACTTTATTTACACACCCCTGCTGCGGCAGTCTTGCCTTCCTGGCACTGACGACGACGATGACTAGACTTGGTTTCATTTGTCTAAAGGGGGGAGGGGGGAGGGAGAGCTTGATTGTGTATGCAATACCTATATTTTATAATAACGCTATCGTTTGCAAGTCAGATCGGGTCTGTTTCTCGTTTTCAAGTTCAATATGCAAATTTTGTAATTATTTCAATTAAATAAAAAGTTTAGGAACTGTGGGGTCGATTCGTGGGCTACTTGTTGGTACCCGGTAGTCTGTGTTAGTCGGTGTTGTTTTTGGGTTTCCCTCAAAGGAAATTGGACAAGCTTCTTTTTCTTCCTCTTCTTTGCATTTCAAGCTTATTGCATATCGCATATTAGCTTATTGCGTGCTCTCAACTTAGTGTTCTAGATGCATTTCCACAGTTATTATGCCAGTACCATTTTTTCATTAGTATAATCGTGTGGCAAGTACAATTACAGGGAAGTCGAGAAATTTTCCAACTCGAAAAATTCCTAGACTGGACCGGGAATCCAACCCAGCCACCTCCAGCATGGCCTTGCTTTGTAGCTGCGCCTTTATCGAATGAGCTAAGGGAGGCCCGGGCAAGCCATTGATGTTAATTTTTATTTTTTCAACTCAGACAGCCAAGACAACCAGAATGTATGTATGACAAAGTTGTTTCTGTGATGAATGAACATCGATATACAAATCGTATAAAATGCCCATAAGGAGCTGTCCATAAACATTTTTATTTGTTTTTATAAATAATCTGAACCCAGTTCCCCCCCCCCCCCCCAGCCTTGCAAATGCCAGTGTGAACCTCGATACGATTCAAATTTTAAAAGAAAATAATCAAAATAACGTTTGTCAGAAAACAAAAACAAAATCAAAAAATATATCAATCATTGAAAATTATGAAGTTGTTATGAACATAATCCACAGGAATGGATAGACCATTTACAATGCTGGAATTCTCTATGGCTCTTCTTTCATCGAACAAATCCTCATCGGGAAGCGATATGATTAAATTCAATCTTCTGAAAAATCTCCCAGATATCGCTAAAAGACGCTTACTAGACTTATTCAATTCCTTTTTTCTGTTCGGGACCTAACACCACTGCGACCAGTAATTTGATCTATTGTAGTATATCCCGTGTCCTAAGTTTAGTGCATGTCGTATTACTCCATCACTTTTGAGAAATGATGAAGTATTCGATTTTTTTTATAGTTGTCATTCTTGTATTTATAGCAAGGACCCGACTCTAATTGAAAGGTCCCGCTATTTATACCCTTCTGAGTTTTGACTGACAAAGGGGCGCGCCTTTTGGAGTTAAGGAATGACACCGATAATGACCATGCATCAGAACCCTAGTCTTAACCACTTCAAACTAGAGAACAACGAATAGAAGATTAGGAACCACATAGATGAAGACTAACTAACTCATTTTTTCCTTGTTTCAAGATCATCCTCGGTGGACAAAGCCGAGTCTTGCCACTATCAACAAGGTATAAAAAGTAACAAGGACTAAGATGTGTTCCTTTGATTACTGAAATCTCCTGTTCCCCTAGTTTGAAGTAGTCGGGACTAGGAATCGGTGGTAGATCTTACATCCCGTAACGTACCACGAAAAGGTGATCTACCCACGTTACGGGGCTATTCAATTCCTTACTAAAAAACAACATTATACCGCCTGAATGGAGAAAACCTGGCAAACCAGCGTCTGACCATAACTCATACCGTCCGATTGCCATGCTTTCGTGCATTAGGAAATTGTTGGAGAAAATGATCCTTCGGAGACTCGATCAGTGGGTCGAAACAAATAATTTGCTATCAAATACACAGTTTGGGTTCCGCAAGAGCAAAGGAACAAACGATTGTCTAGCGCTGCTTTCCACAGATATTCAACTGGCCTTTGCACACAAGGAGCAATTGGCTTCAGTATTCTTGGACATTAAAGGGGCTTTATATTCAGTTTCCATTGAAACTCTGTCAGACAATCTGCACAGATGTGGACTTTCTGGAATTTTAAATAATTTCTTGTACAATTTGTTGTCAGAAAATCAAATGAACTTTTCTCTTGGACAACTGACAACTTCCAGCATTAGCTACATGGGTCTGCCCCAAGGCTCATGTCTCAGCCCTCTTCTTTATAACTTTCATGTCAAAGATATCGACAACTGTTTGGCAGAACAATGCACGCTAAGACAACTTGCAGATAACGGTGTGGTTTCCGTAAGAGGTCCACATGCCGTGGGATTGCAAGGATCATTGCAAAGTTCCTTAGATAACTTGTCTTCTTGGGCTAGGAATCTAGGGATCGAATTCTCGCCGTAGAAAACTGAACTGGTAGTGTTTACTCGAAAGCGGTACTCAGCCCAAATGCAGCTAAATATTTTGGGCAGAAAAATTACTCAATCATTGTCTTTCAAGTACCTTGGGGTCTGGTTTGATTCAAAGTGCACTTGGAATACCCATATTACGTATTTGAAGCAAAAATTCTTGAATGTGATATGGCCGTAGACCGGATTTACTACTACTTGAAAATACGTCTTAGCTTGATGAGAGACAAACTTGGAATGGCATTTTATTTCAGACTATGAGAATAAATTTATTTGTAGGTTGCTTCGATTTTTCGTCGCTTGCTAGGTTTCTACCTCCAACACTCCTCCTCGACGAAAGAATCATGGCTGCATCTCGAAACCGCGTTTGCTTGATACGTTGAAGAGGCTTCGTCATCATGTCTGCAATCATTTCGTTTGTTGGAAGGTACTGTGGACTGATGATTCCTTGCTCCTTCAGTTGACGCGCATAGTGGTACTTCGTGTCAACATGCTTCGAACGTCGCTCGCTGGAGTTGGATTCGAGTTGCTTGATGGCGCTCTGCGTGACGTCACCGTGAAATATTGGTTCAGCTCATTAACGATGGCCTTGTAGTCGTTTTCAGTCTCGCATGCTATAATGAAATCGTCAACATATACAGCAATATAAGCGATTTTACCTCTGTTCTGCATGACGTAGAGACAACAATCGTTCTTGGACGGCTTGAACCCCATTTGTATCAGCGTTTTGTTCAATTTGTGGTTCCAAATACGGGCGGCTTGCTTCAACCCGTACAATCCTTTGCGAAGACAACAAACCACGTTTTCTGCATCCGCTGTGCATCCATTCAAGTAAGCTGTCTTGACATCTGCATGTTTGATGAGAAGTTTCTTCTGGCAGGCGACGGAGAATTGTCCGGTACGTTGTTTGCTTCACCACGGGAGCAAAAACTTCGTCGTAGTCAACTCCATATTTCTGCGTAAACCCTTGAGCGACAAGCCGCGCCTTGTACCGGATGACCCTTCCATTCTCGTCCGTTTTCTTTTTGAAGATCCAGCTCCAATGGTTTTCTTACCAGCCGGCAGCATGGTCAACTCCCACACGTTGTTCTCGTACATCGATTGCAATTCATCCTGTATGGCTTGCTTCCACATGTCTTTCTCCGGACCAGTCACAGCTTCTTGATAGGTGCGCAGCTCGTCATTGTCGTGATGTGCAACCCGACTGTCGGCACAGTAGCGTTGAGGTGGAATACCCTTCGTCACCCTGGTTGATAGTCGCTGTGTACCTACATCTTGCTCTACGTGGATTGGTACCGGCTCCTTCTGTGACTCACCTCCATCGAGTGCTTCTGCTTCATCAGCATCTTCGTACAGGCTTTCATCCGAATGTTCTTCAACACCGTGGAGATCTTCCTCTTCCATGATTTCACGATCGATTGCTGGTTCAGGTTGTCTCAGCTCCTCCGGTGTATCCGTCTCACTATGGTTTTGAATGAATAGCGATAACGGAAAGAATAACGTACCTTCGTCCTCTGTGGAAATTTCCCCCTTGTCGATCATCGAAGGCAGGAATCGGGCATCTCGGCTAATCGTCACTTTGTTCGTCTTCATGCTAATGAAACGCCACGCTTTGTGTTGCAACGAGTAGCCGACAAAAGTAAGTTTTTCGGCTTTGGATTCGAGTTTCGATCGTTTGACTTCAGGAACAAATACGTATGCTGATGTTCCGAACACTTGCAGGTTCGAAACGTCCGGCTTGATTCCATGCCAAATCTCGTACGGAGTTTGATTAACCGCTTTCGTTGGCAACATGTTTTGCAGATGACTTGCTGTGTTGATTGCTTCTCCCCAGTAGCGATTATGCATACCTGCTTCCAAAAGCATACACCTGGCCATCTCCACCAAGAAACGGTTCTTTCTTTCTGCGAGTCCGTTCTGCTGCGGTGAATATGCTGCCGTAAATTGTTGCTGGATACCTTCACGCTTTTGGAACGTCATGATCTTCGAGCCACGATATTCGCCTCCCTGGTCGGATCGCAGCACTTTCGGCGGTCTGCCAAACTTCGTCTTCATTTTCTGCACATAGTCCTGGATAGCGTCAAATGTTTCTGATTTTTCTCGCATCAGATACAGCGTTATGTACCGGCTGTGGTCGTCAATAAGCGTCAGGAAATAACGACGACCACCGGGAGTCACCGTCCTCATTGGTCCACACAGGTCACTGTGTACCAGGTCCATCACAGCCGTCGTTTTCTTCGTTGCTTCCTTTGGAAATGGCAGTCGTGCCATCTTTCCCTGCAGACAGGTCTCACAAGGCAAAACCAAACCGCACTGCTTAATATTGATGCCCGTCGCCAATTGTCGTTGCTCCAGTTCTTGGACTGCCTTGACATCACGGTGACCGAGCTTGCGGTGCCAGTCATGCAAACAGTTCTTCTTATTGCAATGCTCAATTGCCGCACCCACGCGTTCCTCCATCTGCAAGTGGTAGAGACCGTTGCTACGCCTTGCTACAGCCGCAATCCGTGTACCTTTGACAATCGTACAGCCATTGTCGTTGAACTCTACCGCTGCGCCTTTCTGGACGAGTTTCCCGACGGAAACGAGGTTCATATCCAGATCTGGGACGTACAGGACACCGGTGAGCACGATTTGCTTCGCTTCGCTGTCTTTATCGTAGCAATGGATCTGGCAGTTCCCCACACCTTTCACGAATGCTTTCTTCCCATTAGCGACAGTAACGAAACTTGGGATATCATCTCGTGGTTTCTCAACGGATACGAATAACTTTCGATTGGCGCACATATGGGAGCTGGCTCCAGAATTCACGATCCATTTCGTCACTGGTCCTTCACGAGCGCTGAAAACGAAATCCTTTTCAGTGGACTCCGTTTTTCTTGTATTTGCCTGTTGCTTGGCAAACTTCTTGGTTTCCTTGGCAACCGATTTTTCACTTCGAGAAACTTCATCCTGGCTCTGCTTCTGCCAAATTCTGCAGTCTCGCTTCTTGTGGCCGACCTTCTGGTAGTGGTGGCACACAATGGATTTCGATTTCCCGTCCACCTTCAATACCGCTGAATCCACCGGAACAGTCCCTTTTCGCGTCTGCACCTCATTGATAATTTTATCTTTTACAAGGGCCAGCGTCAGCTCGTCCTCCGACCGATTTTCGAGGGTAGTCGTCAGCGCGTCGAAAGAGCTTGGTAGACTGCGGAACACCAGGATTACCTGCAAATCGTCGTCGAGCTTCGTACCAGCGTTGGCCAGTTTTTCAAACAAACTCTCGAATTCTACCAGGTGGTCCTCGATGTCGTCTCCTTCCTGGAACTTGAGATCGCAAATCCGCTTCAGCAGGTGAACCTTCGACGTTAGTGACTTCTTTTCATGTTGCTTCTCCAGATTCTTCCATACTTCCTTTGCGGTTTTCGTAGCCCGGATATGGCCGTGTTGACTCCTGCTCAGCAGCAGCCCAATGGTCGCACGCGCTTTCTGATCCCCTTCGTCCCAGGCAATCAGCTCCGTCGCGTTCGCTCGGTTTGCAGCCTCTTCCGGCTTGACACGATGTACTTCGCGAACCAGCAGGAATTCCAGCTCCAGCTTCCAGGTTTCGTAGTTTTCGTTCGTAAGCTTCGTTATTCCGGATCTTTCCATCTTGAACTTCTGCGGGCTCAAAACCTCTTGAATGTGATATGGCCGTAGACCGGATTTACTACTACTTGAAAATACGTCTTAGCTTGATGAGAGACAAACTTGGAATGGCATTTTACTTCAGACTATGAGAATACATTTATTTGTAGGTTGCTTCGATTTTTCGTCGCTTGCTAGGTTTCTACCTCCAACAAAAATGTCAACAGAGGATCAACTTTCTCCGTTCAATTTGCGGCACATGGTGGGGTGCTTATCCGGGAGACCTTACAACGCTTTATAAAACAACAATTCTCTCTGTTCTAGAGTATGGCTCTTTCTGCTTTCTCTCGGCAAGAAAATGTCACCTAATAAAATTGGAACGAATTCAATATCGTTGTCTGCGTATTGCTCTCGGCTGTATGCACTCAACGCATAACATGTTTCTCGAGGTTCTGGCAAGAGTAACACCCCTCCAGAACCGTTTCTGGGAGCTCTCTCTCAGAATACTAATCAAATGCACAATCTCGATTTATGAGAATCTACCACCACTACATATCGTCAGATATGTGTCTTCCTTGTTACACTCCAGACGGAGGCGCGGTGCTCACTTCACCAATCGTAGTCCCTCAATTGAATATGATCTGACCATGAAACAAGCAACTCATGGGATTCCCGATCAACTTCGACCTATTTTTATAACGCGTATTTTTTCAGAAAAGTACCAACACGTCAATTGCGTGAACATATATTTTACAGACGGGTCTCGTCTCAGTGGATCCACTGGCTTCGGTGTCTTCAATGAAAACTCTAGCGCCTTGCGCAAACTCCAGGAACCTTGTTCCGTTTTTGTTGCTGAGCTGGCAGCAATCAACTTCGCATTGGGGATGGTTTCCAAAATGCCCGCAGACCATCACTTCATCTTCTCGGATAGTCTCTGTTCGATGGAGGCTATTCGGTCGATGAAACAAGGTAGGCACTCATCTCATTTCCTTTCAAAGGTAAGGGAGCAGATGAGTGTGCTGCACACGATGAATTTTACCATTTAGTGCGTCAGAGTACCCTTTCGAGTTGGCAAACCAATTGGGACAATGGAAATCTTGGACGGTGGTTACATTCAATTTTTCCTAATGTTTCTTCGAGAGCGTGGTTTAAAGGCTTGGACTTAAGTCGTGACTTCATTCGCGTGATGAGTAGACTTATATCCAACCACTACTCGCTAGATGCTCATCTCAATAGAATAAACCTCGTGGACAGCAACATCTGTCGGTGTGGAAACGGTTACGATGACATCGATCACGCAGTTTGGCAATGTACGGATAATGACGCCGCCAGAGAGCGACTTTTGAATACCCTCGAGGCCCAAGGAAGACAACCCCATGTTCCTATCAGAGACGTGTTGGGAACTCGCGATATCTGCTATATGCACTGGGTTTATGCGTTTCTTCAAATGTCTAGTATAAGAATTTAATTTTTTTGTCTTTTGTCTCTCTTTAATAGTTTTTGTTTGCCTTTTCCCCCGTCTCGATGAGTCTCATCGTCGCCCACTGGTCACCATAACCGGTCGAACTCCAGACGAAACTAGAACCGCACTACCGTTCATCCTGGCGACAACGCTCTGATAAGACAACGAAATCTTAGTCCCAAGCTCCTCACCTGATCCTATCCTTCGACAATGTGCCAGTCTAACCTCGAGTAAGCCGCGAGTATTCGGCCCAACTCCTACTAGACATAGAATTAAGAGAATTTTGTTGCAAACAAAGAACAATGAACTATCGGTTCCGTAAAGCTAACGCGGTTGAGCCTTCCAACTAAACGAACTAGTTAAAAAAAAACCTACAGGACAAACAGTTGAATTGCATAAAATTGCTTTGGATAAATCAGGATGCGATGATGACCGAATAATGCTCTTATTGGGCCTTTTTGGATTATTGATTAATTGGTAAGTTTAGGAAATTTAAATGACCACTATCTGGAGTATTGTGCAGTTGGAATAAAATATAAGGTCAGGAGCGAAATGCTTTCGAATACATCTATAAGGATTCCATTTCGCTTAGTGCTTACGGTTGAAGGTCGGCGCACAATAGATAAAGTGTTACGCACTTTTGTTCCGGTTGTAATACGTTCCTGCAAAATAAAGGCTAAATCTATTGTCTAACCATTTGATGGTTTATATCAACGCTTCGCAAATGGATCAAATGTGCGTGGGCCTTATGTTTGACAAATTATCTGGATATCCAATTTATTTGGTTTTATCATTTAGGGAGAGATCCAGGAATATTTGGAGATAAGTGGAAATAGGTTGAGGATACCTATAGCCATTCCATTGCAAACGATATTTCTAAAAATGTCAACTAAATTTTCATGAACGGTGCTCGATGGGTATATAGGGGAAATGACGGCTTCGGCATGACAGACTATTTTCGGCAACCGAAATTGAAACACTATTTTCACTGGATTTTCTTACGAAAACACTTCGCTGAATGCATGCAAACGATTTTTTATGCTTTCAGCTTCAATTTGACTATATTTTTACCACTGAGAAAAAGCAATCTAGCAGGGTTTTCTTGAAATGAAACACACGCACTACAAATTTTAGCTGATTTCGAGTTGCCGATAATAGAACAGCAGATTTACATGCAGTTCAAATGGAACGGTTGCCGAAGAAAAACTGGTTGCCGACAATACTCGCTCTCACTAGAGAAGATTGGAGCTTTGTAAAAGCGTTTCAAAACAGTGTTTGACAATTCTTTCGACTGAAATTGTTAGAGCAGCTGGCAGCAAAAGATTGTAAACAAACCAATACTGCATATATGTGCGTTCCATAGAGAAAAAGGCTATAGAAAGAAAGTCGCTGCTTAGGTTGCCGAGAATACGTAAATTCCCCTAATAAAGATGCTACTACCGCTTTCATTTCAAAATTTGGCCAACAAAATCATGAAAAAATCAGGCGTGATTGTTCAGTGTGAATTTGGGAAAATGTTCTAAATTTAGGTGATGTTTTATTATTAAAAACATGCAAAGTATATGGATCTAAATAAATACTTACGAAGTAAGTTACATTCAATATCTTTCAAATTACATATAAAAAGGGAAATTTTACGTTAAATGGTATGTTATTTAGCGCGTGTCCCCAAGCTTTTGATCGGAAGTGTAAATGATTTCCTATAGCGGACAATTTGCAAAGTTTCATAGTAATCTGAGAGGATTGAGTCTGAAATTCCGATTTTAGCTCATTGGTCTGGATTTGCCCAAACGACAATCGGCATTGTATTTTTTCATAATGTTTACCTTTTTCCAGGACGCTTGTGCATGTGGCCTATACTTTGCATCAAAGAGCAATGTGGCATCTCGCATTAAGAACTTCCACAAACTGACTGGCAGTCAACTAAAGGCACGGCCTCTGGAAATCTTGAACCAGCGATCGGAGGAAGTGCTTTGTGTGATTGATGGCACAGAGTAGATGTTATGGAAGTTATCTGGCTCGATAAAATTTCAGTTGAGCTGCCTCCTGATGAGATGTTTTCGAATTATTCAGACATGGAGTTCCCGGTTATTAACGATTTCAATATTTTGTTGAAGACTTTCTGGAGGGTCACAATTGTCACATTATTTTTCCCTACAACCAGGCTTGCAATTGCTCATTACAGCTAAAATGCTATTTTTCGTAATTATGAAACAATGAGATACTATAATGATAAATTTTATTTGTAAGATGCAAGAAGAGGTGGTAAAGTTTGTGTATGACATATAAAATTTGTCAATTTTGCTTTCAGAAGGTCACAACTTTTTTATTTTTCAATATCAAAGAAGAATCTTAATTTTGGCAAAAAATATGAATCATTGCCCACAATTCTGCAAAGTTTCACGCAAGTAGGAGAAGATCGAGTTTTCTCGATTCGTTATTCGGCGTGGAACTGCTCTAAAGTAAAATCGGTTCGTCAGTTGGCGTGGATTTTCTCAACTGTATGTTGTATGAGATTCATGAGCTTCTATTCCACGTAACACCTCAAGTGAGAAGCATCTCAATAGTTATAAGGTAAGTGGTAGTGCTTTACAAAAGTGGTTATGGATTGGAGTAGTGACAAAAATCGCAATTTTAGTAACTAAATTGGACGAAGTAGTCAAATTAGTAAAACAACATGAACCAATGTAGTATTGCTCAAACCAAACTCTTGTCCACGACGAACAACAAAGGTCTTCAGAAACAGTAATAACAGCAGCCAGCCGGCCCATCGTCACCCCCCAAACACATAAACCTAAAATTTCTGTAAGTTCTATAATAAAAATGTGAACGGAGCTCTTGATTAGTAGTTTATATTGAAAAAAAAAATACGACCCTGAGGGGGTACCAAAAGGCTGTTAAGTTGTCAAGTCATGAGTCAGCGCACCGTATTTAGTCCATGCAGTAGCGTGTGTCGGGTGGTGTCATCTTTCGTCCAATTACTTATCCTAAATGAACCCCCATTGGTGGTTCTGGAACAAAAGGCCAAACATGATAAAAGGTAAATAGACAAAAGATCGAAAGACAAAACGTCCAAAGACAAATGGACGAAATCAAAATGTCGAAAGACAAAAGGTCGAAAGACAAAAGGACGAAAGACAAAAGGTCGAAAGACAAAAGGTCGAAAGACAAAAGGTCGAAAGACAAAAGGTCTAAAGACAAAAGGTAGAAAGACAAAAGGTCGAAAGACAAAAGGTCGAAAAACAAAAGGTCGAAAGACAAAAGGTCCAAAGACAAAAGGTTCAAAGACAAAAGGTCCAAAGACAAAAGGTCGAAAGACAAAAGGTCGAAAGACAAAAGGTTAAGGGTTAAGAACCTAGGAGAATAACGCCCAAGGCTGAAAGTCTCTTTAAGGGGAAGCTCACCGGCCCAAAAATAAAAAAATATTTTCGGTACGTTTTTATTTTTCTAAAAATATTGGGAAAAATTATGAAAAATCCAAGAAAATCAGTTTCTTCCTTAGATTTTTGTCAAAAATTAAATGCAAAAAAAAAATTTCTATCCCATCATGAAAAAAAATTGGACTCTCAGAAAAACCGAAAAGTTGATGTTTTGTGGTTTTTTGAGTCCAACTTTATGCCATAATGTTTTTGCACGTGAATTTTCTTTGAAAAATTAAAAAAATTTGTGATTTTCTTTGAAGTTTGATATCTTTTTCCAATATTTTTAGAAAAATCAAAACGTAATTATTTTTTTCGGAGCGGTGAGCTTCCCCTTAATTAAAAAAAAAACTAGGAGAATAAGAAGGACAGAAGGTCGAATTAAAGCTAAGGGAACAAAAGGTGAAATAGTGGTATGTAAATCGTCGAATTGACAAAAGTTCGAATGAAATATAAAGGCCAAAATTCAAACAAACAAAAGGTTTAAACGGACAAAAGGTCAAATGGACATACGGTTAAATGGACAAAAGGTCAAATCCAGAACAACATGTGAAAAGGGCATACAAGCTTTTTGTAAACAAACCTTTGTAGGCCTTTTTCTCACCAACCGAGGGTCGCCCACGCAAACCAGCAATATCATCGGGAAGGGGAAAGTGTCCCCTACCCGGTGATGTTAAAGGTTTGCGTTGGTGTCATATGGGTGGCGAGAAAAGGGCATACGAAGGTTTGTTTACAAAAAGCTTGTATGCCCTTTTCACATGTTGTTCTGGAAATGAAATTTGAAAGGACAAATGACTGAAATAGAAAAAAAATACGTCGAATAGACAAAACGCCGAATGGACAAAAGTTGGAATACAATTTAAGGTAACGAAAGGCGAATGAAAAGCGACAAAATTTCGGAAAGGTCAAAAAGTCAAATCACTTCTTAGTGGAACAAACTGTTTTTTTTTTGTCTATTTTCTAGTGCATATGGTTTTAAAAACTCCAAAAGTTAGCATTTTGCATAAGCTTTATTAAAATAAATATTTAATTTATAATTTTTTACTCAAAGTTACTAAATTACCGTGTATATTTTTCCTAGAAAGACTTTCCTTTTCTAAACAACTTAGTCTCAGACGTCGTTTCGATCAGAGGTTTCGATTTCGTGTTACAATTTTTTGAAGAATGTCAAAGACGCCTTTTTGAAAATAAAAAACAAGACTCAAAATAGCCGAATTTTTGCAAAAATGTGAATGTTTGCCCAAAACACACAATTATGTAAAGATAAGGTCAAGCCAAGGCCATTTTTCCTATTTAACCTGGAGCTGCTCATGTATTCTACTAAAAAGTCAACGTTGACACATTTTATTGAACACTCATTACTTACTATAAAACAAATAAATGAGAAGAGACGAACCAGCTAAAGGCTAAAAGTCTCTATAATAAAGCAAAAAAAAAAATGCGTTTTCAATAAATAAAAAGAACCCGATAAAAATTACCACGGAAAACATTGCCGCATAAATCATTCTGCAACGTAGCTAGCATAATTCTCCATCCAATCAGAACCATTCCCCATCCATTACCGCACAACCTTCAAGCGGCGCTCCATGGGTTCAACCAACAAGGTTATCCTTGGCCCGGGCTCAACTTTTACCACGCTTGCAAAATGCTTCTTCCTCTGCCTTCTCCATCCGAGCGGCGGGAGATCCAAGGCGAAAGGGCCCCCGACGAAAGTTTATGGCTTTCAATTTACCCCCGTTGACCGTCCCTAACCTCAACCCGCTTCCACTCACACCCCAGAGAGAGAAGAGCAGTCGAAAAGAAAATTCCCACCACCACACAGGCAGTGTCACTTTCCATTTCCCATAATCCTAGCTACATCCAGAGTGGGATTTCCTCGGCAACACATCCCGGCAGGAGTGGGAAGTTGGGGGGGAACCCGAAGAAAAATAAATAATGGAGAGGTTCTTTTTTTGTCGGGATGGCAAAATACCACTGAAAAGGATCTTTCTCGACAAAACGGGGCGTGCCGTGAAATTTAATGCGGTGGCCTACTTTCTGACTGCTGCCGTCGCGGCGCCCACGACCTTTCTCTCTGTGCAGTTGGTTGGTTGATTGCCGTCTCGACGGCTGTTTCTTCCACAGTCCTTGGCCCTCGGTATGGGGGAGAACAGTCCACAATGCACCCCTGGGGTAAAATGGCTCTGGTGCGCTTTCTCATTACTAATTCTACGATTTGCATGTACTGAACTAGAATTGACAAATTGACATTCGGAAAGCTATGAAAAACAGCGCGGTGGTGCCTTTTTGGACCATCCTACCCCACAGGCGAAGACTTTTCCTGCGGAAACCGCTGGAAAGGGTCGAAAGGAGCAAGCTTTCATTTGACGAACGACGACAGAGCGAATATGAAAGCAGTCGCCCGGGAGACCGCGAGTGCAAGGGTAAACGGGGAATAAATATTTGAATTTTCGATCAACTGCGGAAAGTTTCTCCGGGAAAATTGTTCGTCTTTTCTTTGGAAGCTCAATCACACTCGTCGCATGTGGGCAGATTGAAGGTGCGTCTGACTGAATTAAATTCTGTCACGTCTTATTAAATATTATCCGGAGGGCTTTTCGCAGAATACTCCCTCAGGCTAATCAGGACAGCTTTGTCCAAGGATGCGAAAATTGAAGATGACGTTTATTCGCCCCTGGTGATGAACAGCTCAGACAACAAAGCACATTTGGCGACGACGACGATGTTGGTGACCGCGCGAGACCGCTTGTTTGTGTGAGCTAGGTTATGTCGAACTGTGTGATGATGCGAAGTCACACGTTTCGTATATTGTTGCGATAAATCGGCGAGGAGTTTGGCCCGGGCGGCGGTGTCGGTTTTGGAGCTTATGGGAGGAGTCGCCACGCCGCACCGGTGGAGACTGGGGCGCCCGTCTGTCTATATCGTAGTGCTGGTGGGATCGAGCTACGTGTCGCGTACACACCGGCACCACCACTACTACCACGCACCACAACCGTCAATATCGTCGAATGTCCAAGGAGAAACACGAGCCAGCCAGCTCTAGATGGAGAGCAACCGACCAAACGAGAGCAGAGCACCTCCGCCGATGATGTCGATTCCGAACCATAACAACGAGATGAGGATACATTGATGTGACGCGCGGTCGGCCGGTCGGTCCGTGCCGGGTGTGCGGAAGAACCGTTTACACATAAACAGTAAAACAGAAAATGCCCGAAGATTGAGAGGGGGCAGTCAAGCGAAAACAGATTCTTGCTGTCTCGACGATGGTGGTGGGGATTTAATGGCTTAGTGGGTGGGAAGTGGAAGGTGGGAAGACGGAGGAGGAAGAGAAGCAGGACGACGACGGGAAAACTGCTTCCACGTGTGGATGCCGAGACAATATAAATTCAGGGGGTAAATGCGTCGAAACAGGTCATGCGGTAATTTATGAAATTTTCAAATAAATTTGCTGTCTGATCCTTCGTTACCCAATTGTGGGAAATTATTCTCTTTAAGGTTTCGTTGGTCCCAAGTAGACACACCTTGGCAAGAGCGATATAAATGAAAAAAAAAATGAGCTCGAATTATGTGAAGCAAATTGATCGATGGTTAAGAATTATCCGCCTAATAGTATAGGCGGATAAAGCTTTTTATTATGATCTCTGGAAACGTTCAAAGATCACCATTCACTGGTAGACTGTTGAGCAGGACCGTTGTTATTTCTACTGGGAAACGGGCCCGGACAAAAAAGCGTCCAAGAAGCTGCTGGCAAACAATCGCTATACCGTTCTGGAGAACGGCGACAAGCTGAAAATCTAGCAGTAGGAGGAAATACCACCGTTAAGAGATTCTTGACCGGCTTTTTTTTCCTTGTCGGGTATTTTCATCACTGCGACAATTTTTCTGATCTATTGTTATATATTCCCCATTTTTTTTTTCTTTAGCTATATCAAGATGCCGTATCACTATTATTAGGAGTGATCGCCATCGTTTGACTAATAGCATTATCCCAGCACGGCATTATACTTCGAATAAAGTGCACTGTCGTACTGGGAGTTGTTCTCTAAATGTCAAAGGGTTCTATCAGCTCCTTGTCGAAGAACTTACGCCTTTTATTGAAAATTGCCGGACAGTGACAAAGCAAATGTTCCGAGTCTTCCTTTTATATGCCACAGAAGCGACATACATCATCTTAAAGTTTTCCAATCAGCTTCAAGTGATAACGGCTCGGACAATGACCTGTTATAAGACCTGCATATATACTAAGATCATTCTTAGAAAGTTCCAGGATTTTGTGGGTCACAGAAATGTTAGGATTAATGAATCGCTTCGACTGCCTAGCAATAGAAGTGTTCTTCTAGTTTTCCTCCACTTTTGAAGATTCCCACGCTTTTAGCTCCATCCTAAGAGATGCAGCCGATACACCACAAAAGGGCTCTGGTCCTATGAACTTATGAGAAGATCCGAGTTTTGCTCGGATGTTTTCCCTCAATCCCGCAATGACCAGGAACCTAATATAAGTTGACTTGATTATGACAAGACAATTTTTGAAGTGATTGAACACACTCCCAGACAAGTTTAGATATACATGTCGCCGACTTTAAAGCATTTAGAGCAGCTTGACTGTCGGACATAGTTTCTACGCAAACATATAATGGAACACTCTAAAATTGCTAGAATTTCAGCTTGGAACACAGTTGACCATCTGCCCATAGGAACCGATATTTCTATCCCTGGGCCAGTTACTCCTGCTCCCACTTGATTGTTCAATCTTGAACTATCTGTATAAAAAAACCGATTCTGGACGAAGAACAGGGCCATCAAATTGCCATGAACTACGCCCATACGATTGAAATTGTATCTTTTCTCTATCCAGTCTTCGTTATTCCTTACTAGAGACGTGATACTAACAGTTTTTAGAATCCTAAGATGTCCTCTAAGTTCTCCTTCAAAGAGTTTCACTGACCTTGTAATCCTTAGAGCACACTTTTCGGCTTCTAATTGTACAAATTGATGCAATGGTAGCATATAAAGCAAAGCATCCAATGCCTTCGATGGTGTAATTCTCATTGCACCTGTTATTGAGAGAGTTGCTAACCTTTGGAGTTTTTCTAACTTTCTCTTAGCAACACTCTTTTGTTTTTGGCCACCAGACCAATGCACCATACACACTTAGAAAAATTCATGTAAATTTAGGTGCTCTGAGAGTGACATATACGAGCGTCAATTTTGACATAAATTTGAGTCATAACAGACGTGAAATATAGCTCAATCAAACGTACTTTTCGACGAGCAACGAACTTTTCAGTCTCGGAGCACTTAATATTACATGACATGTTTGTTTACGTCTGATCTTTTATGTCAAAGATGGATTCCGTCACGTGTAAAATTAGTTATTTCTAAGTGTGTAAGTAATACTGGGTTTCACAATTGCCGAGTAAATCCAATGGATCATTTTCGGTTTCAGTCCCCACTGTTTACCGAATGTTCTTTTGCATATCCATAGAGCATTAGTAGCTTTGTTTATTGCCTTCTCTAGATGCATATTCCAATTAAGTTTACTATCGAGGATTACTCCAAAATATTTGACAGCATTAGAAAGTTCCAACAGTGTGCCTTTCAATCTTATGTTGTCTAGTGAAAATTTCTTCCTTCTTGTAAATGGCACGATAGTAGTTTTAGAAGGATTTATGTTTAATCCTTCCCTATCACACCACGATGAGACAAAATTTAAAGCAATTTGCATTCTGTTGGCGATAATACAATCATATTTGCCACGTACAATTATGACTATATCATCTGCGAAGCCAATTATTTCGAAGTCTTGGGCTATTCAATTTTTGAAAAGATCATAAACTATTACAGACCACAGTAGCATGAGCATGAGCATGATTGACCGCCCACGGTTGCTACTCTGTTATTGCCAGCCCAGCTGTAATTACACAGAGAACCAATAGACGATGCTTGGGAGTAGCAATCATCCTCAATGTGTAAAAACTGGTGATCTCAAACTAGGCAATACCAGCGCCGGCCGCGCCCGAACACAGGTCAAGAAAGGAAGGGGTAGGAATGTGTTGACGTGACACTCGCTTTGATGGAAGCCGAGAACACCTCTGCACTTCCACGAGGAATCACTGGGATGTTGGGTAAAAGGGTTGGGTTGGGTTTGCAGCAGGGTTCGTTTTGGTAAACGATAAGCTGAATCGATGTCCTAACAATCATATATAACGCGAAGGAGCTTGGGATTGAACCCACGGTATTCTGCTCAGTAAGCAAAAACGTTTGCCACTAGGCAGACGAGCTCCTTTTAAATCATCGAGTTGCTGTTATTGCCATGGAGTCATGTTAACAAATAAAACGATTGACGAATCTTGAATGTGGATGGGCTTGAGATTAGACTCATGATGTTCTGCTCAGTAAGCAAAACCGGTTGTGCTAAGGCCACCGAGCCCCTCATATCACATTATAGCGTTACTCAAGTTTTTATAACTATTCAAACCCGGCACCGACGACAACGAAAAGTTTTACAAAATACATCATAAACAAGCGATCTAACCATACATTTTTAATATGAAAGGATCTGGGACCGCGTTTTTCTGCTCAGTAAGCAAGCCACTGGAACCGACGATCTTTGAAATCCTTAAACTAAAATCTTAAGGCTTTATTAAGATCCATTTTCACGCGACGTTAAATGTTTCGATTTTCTCTTTACGCATGGTTCAGGTAATCATAACAAGCTATGACCGACGTGACGATTGTTTAAGACCTAGTTGAACAAGCTATTCAAATGAAATTACGCTCTCGAATTTTACTTGGCATGTAATGAACAACAGAAATACGCGATATTTCATATTTTCAGCGGTTGGTGGTTAATTTGAAATATACTAACGGTACTGCCTACGACTACGACGGCGATTACGACAGCGACTACGGCGGCGCCTACGACAACGACAACAGCGAATTTGTAACTTACTATTTGTCTAGGATAAACACTTTTGCCCGGCACCTCCACTGGTTCTTCATGTCCACCATCTGTCACTGTTTGCAAAATATTCATCAACTATTACAGACCACAATAGAGGTGATAACATGAATTATTCGCCTGAAGGATTTTGGTGAAGTTTTATCCTTTTTATTAGCCTTGGGGATAAAAATAACCCGCACTTGTCGCCACACTCCCGGCATATAGCTTAATATTAAGCTTGCTCGTAATATCTTTGTTGGAATAGGCATTAAAACCGCTTTTCCCTTCTGTAGTAGTACAGGAAAAATTCCATCCCTACCTGGTGACTTGAAAGGTTCAAAGGAGTCAATCACCCATTCAATTTTTTTTAAAGTAAAGATTTTGTTGGCCAAAGTGCAAGCATCAGCTTGTTCTGTCTAACTCAGTCGTTTCATTCAATATTTCATGAATATCCGTCCTGGTTTCATCGATACATGACCGGCTTGCTCGAGTTGGTTTTGTGTGGCCCCCTTGACATGGAAACCAACTCATTGTCAAAGGAACTGAAGGCAAATGGACTCAAGCCCCTCCAGATCTACAAGTTGAAGCTCGAAGGTAGTCAGTAAAGACACGGTATTACCATAGAGGTAACTCTAAGACCACTGGGTCCCGAAGAAAATCATTATTATTTTTGGCTCACTCAGTACCAGAACATCGGTTCCAAGCAGTCCCAAGCTATTTCACTCACCCCTGCATGTTCTGCATGAATCCACACACCCCTGATGTTATCTGTCAAACTTTCATAGCGAATCAAAACAAACATAGTGTAGTAATAGAATTTCAACTAGAATAGGGTACGTTAATCGTTTGCTTGGGACCAATAGGCTACTAAAGTGGTGAGCCAATTTAAAATCGTTAGTTTCGTATTGATTGTTGGTATTACCAAACCGAAGGCGGTGGCTTCGATTCCCGTTCGGATCTAGAAAATCTTTCGGCTTGGAAATGTTCTCGGCAAGCACACAATGTACACATTCATGTATTGGCTGGCATAGAAACCTGTCAATTAGAAGAGGTAGGCACAGCTAACCGAAATTTTTTTGCTTCGATAACCGCTAATCCGCTAATTCAATATGTTAGCTTCGATAACAGCTGACCGCAAAATTGATCAAGATATTAGCGGAGCTAGCGCTAATGCTAACCGCTAAATATATTCGTTGTAGCTGAGCTTGTGGTGTACTGTCGTTTTTTATTTATGTTTTATAACAGTTTCATACCACAAAATCCTATATTTTCTCGATATCGTCTTAGGAAAAATATATTTTTATTTAATAATATGATAATAAATTGTTAAATTGAATTGAAATCACAAATGTGAATATCAAGTTGAACCAGTTCATTCATCGTCATGTTTATGTAAATCTATATTTGAAATATGATGCTGGTTACCCTTCAACAGCAATAGCTCGCTTGTTCTTAAAAATATTTTTCAACGTGGGAAAAGGCCGCTCAACTGCTGCACTCGACGGTACAGCGGTGTTGTAGTTGATGAATAAATCAATCAACACTTGATTATTCAAAAAGACATTTTCCTCAAAACTTTCTGTGGAAACAGCCTGGAGCCATTCCTTCACCAAATCCCCGTGAAGTTGTCCTCGCCGATCTTCGATTGCGCCCTATTGTTCCTTTCTCCTGAAAAAGTCATCGTCATCATTCAAGCTCGTGTCGCTGCTGTTAACTTCTTCAGACTCCTTCAACAATTCTTCTTACGTTACTTCCATTGCTTCTCTCACTCTCGGTACTTGATTGGGGTAATACTTCTCCAACCAGATCAACCGGAACATTGGATGGAGTCCTGCAGCCAATTGACAATCATTGTCATCAAAATACTTCCCAAATCTATTATTCGATTGCATCGAAAAGTACATCAACCAATGTATCACAGAAGATAAGCTTTATGCCGTGGATACACTTGGATGACAAACTATGAGCATGAGCCAGTCACCAGAGAGCAAGACAATTTTAATTTGAGAGAGAAAATTCTCTCTCACAAGCAGGGGTGCCAAGTGTTTTGAGAAAAAGTCTTCAACGAGATCGAAAAAATGTCTTCGCATGTCTTCACCGCCCAAGTAACCAACAAGCTAAAAAAAGGCCCTTTTTGCAGCTGATATACAGGGTGAAAGGTAATTCCTGTCAGTGTTTTTTAAGCAATTGTAGTATCAAATAGGTTAATCACATACATGTCTGCATATCTTTCTTTTAGAGTGTGTTCAAATGTCAACACGGCATGCAAGTTTGTTTTGAATTTTCATTCGTTTGATACTCGTGATAATCATGGACGCAAAAAGGGAACTCGTGATAAGCCTGTTTTTGAAGCATCAAAGACCGTGTTCTATTTTGAAGACGCTGAAACCACTCGGAATAAACGAAAGATTCATCTTTCGCACCATTAAACGGTACAAGGAAACCTGTTCGTGGAAAATCCCTCCCAGACCAGGCCGAAAACGCAGTGTCAGGACTCCGGAAGTTATCAAACGAGTGAGAGAGCGAATTCGGCGGAATCCTTGTAAGTCTGGGCGTAAGATGGCCAAAGAACTCGGAGTGTCGCAGCCAACGATCAGGAGTATTTTGAAAGATGATCTCGGATTGAATGCTTACAAAAAACAGCGGGTGCATGGTTTGACCGGAAAGCAAAAGATAGCTAGAGTCGAAAGATGTCGGAAACTGCTGTGATTGCGAAATCCTGTTTTCGGATGAGAAAATGTTCCTGCTACAGGATCACCACAACAAGCAAAATGATCGGGTATATGCTGCATATCTTGCTGATATTCCTCGTGATAAACTGGCTGTTCAAAGGTTCCAGAATGTTTCCAGGGTGATGGTTGCTGTTCATTGAACCTGGTGTTAAAATAAACAGTAAATATTACATCGATAATGTTTTGAAGAACCACTTGCTTCCCTTCGTCCAAAAGCATTATAAGAATGCACCATACTGCTTCCAACAAGACTCTGCACCGTCCCATCAGGCAAAAGTTACACAGGCTTGGTGTGAGGCCAATTTCCCGGATTTCATTTCGTCGAAAGAATGGCCTGCCTCCTCACCCGATTTGAATCCTCTCGACTTCTTTGCATGAAGCTATTACATATTAGGCGAACTAGGGAATACCAAGGGACTAACCGTGGAAACTTTTAAGCAACGTTTGGTGAAAATATGGGACGAAATTCCTCAAGATATCGTGCGTGCCAGCTGTAACGGTTTTCAAAAACGGATGCGGCTCGTAATTAAAGGAAAGGGAGAAATATTTGAATTGGACTAAGTTAAGACAAATTTTATAAATACACGAAACAGGAAATACACTGAAAATTAAATTTCACATCATCTTCTCATTTTTATGACCATATACTTTACTGACAGGAATTACCTTTCACCCTGTATGGCTGATATAAAACACGGAAGCCCTATATTAACCTTATATTGCAAAAAAAAAGCTGGCTTTTTGGTTAATATTATTTTAAATATCACAGAAAATTTTCGAAGTCTGTGGACGCTACTGGGATAAGTAATAATGTGCCAAAAGCACGAATTTTGCAAAGAGAAGGAATGGACTTTGAAATTGTTTTAGATATGTTAAAATTGAATTAATTGAGATCCGGGACAAATTTTTGGGATTCCGGTCGAAGAAGAATCTTCAAGACTGCAAGATTTAATAATAATTTCAAAATCATGAGTCAGATTCGTAGGTAGCTCATATTTTGATGTAGATGGAGCTGGAATTAGGGCGTAACAGCTTTGGTAAACAATGACTCCTATCGATGATTTCTAGGAACTCAAGGCACGCCCACGCAGACCAACATAACCATCGGATAGAAGAAGTTGCGTGGCCGAGCCTTGAATTTCTAGAAATCATCGATAGAAGTCATTGTTTACAAAAGCTGTTCGGCCCTAATTCCAGTTCTATCTAGATTTATACCATGCGTATTTTCCCCTCGTTTATCCAGCACTGCTAGCTGTGTCACAATTTCCGCTCACATCTGTCATGCTTCACGCTAATTTAGCTCAACTCAAATGGAGTGTTTCATTACTTGACACAACTCTCAAGTTTTTAAATTTATTTTATTATTACTATTCCGCACCAACTTTATCTACCACAATTCTAAAACACGAAAATTTTATAGGACATACGAAAATTTTCAAAATTATGGGCCTTAAAAAATAATAATCCAAGCATGGATATACTATCAAGATTCGGGTACGAAGAATCAGGTGTCGGACCTTGATTTTTCGCCAGATCCCAGATTTGCAAGGGTCACGGACTTGAAGAAAATATTTATATTTCTAGCATTTCGCGGCATTTCCTCGAGAATTTCTGAAGAATTTTCAGGCGAACATAAAGGAAACTCTAAGCATAATTCCAAAGGATTTCTGAGGAGTATTCTAGGAGAGTTCAGACTGGAATTCCATTTTTAGTTTTGAAAAGAACTTTACCCAAGCAACACACAAATGACTGGTTTTGGTTGTTAGCAGATTACTTAACATAATTCTAAAATTGTGTGTTACTTGTGTAAATGAAATCTATGCAATGCTTCCAAGGTAATTCTTAGGACCTGCTGATTCCTGGTAAATGCTCAGGATCTGAGAAGAATTCCTAGATAGTTCTGAGGACAATTCAAACGAGAAGAACTTCAACTTAATTTTAAGGAGAATTCATAGGTAAATTTATGTGTACAGTGCCATCCCGGAACTTTGAGATGATGGCAGAAACATACATCAGACTGAAGGCTGAAGCTATACGGATTGGACTTGCCATCAACGCATCGAAGACAAAATACATGAAAGGAATAGGTTCTAGGGAAGACAATGTTAGCCTCACACCCCGAGTTCAGATTGACGGTGATGAAATCGAGGTGGTCGATGAGTTTGTGTATTTGGGCTCACTGGTGACCGCCGAAAATGATACCAGCAGAGAAATTCAAAGACGCATTATGACAGGGATTCGTGCCTACTTTGGACTCCGGAGGACGCTCCGGTCGAATAAACCCGCACGAAGTTGACTGTCTACAAGACACTGATTAGACCGGTGGTCCTCTACGATGCGTACCATCTACGGTGGAGTGCAGATGGATGACGGAACGTGGAGGAGGCGAATGAACCACGAATTGCACCAGCTGCTGGGAGAACCATCCATCGTCCACATTGCAAAAATTGGGCGACTATGGTGGGCTGGGCACATCGTAAGAATGCCGCACGACGACCCAGTGAAAATGGTTCTAGAAAGCGACCCAACAGGAACAAGAAGAAGAGGCGCGCAGCGGGCAAGATGGATCGACCAAGTAGACTTGCGGACCCTTCGCAGACTACGAGGCTGGCGAACTGTGGCCATGGATCGAGTAGAGTGGAGACAGCAGACAACAAGGGCTTAGTCCGATTGGTAAGGTAAGTAAGCCATCCCGTTTTTGGTAACACATTATCTTTTTCTTCACTTTCTAGAAAATCCATCCAACGCTTGATTCCATTTCTGATATTTAGTTGATGAGGTCGTGTTTCCAAAAACGGGAAGGCACTGTATTTCTGCGATATAAAACAAAACAAATAAATAAATTTACAATATTGTATACAAGCTCGTAAGCAATTTCGATGTTCATGGCAACTATAGCTCAAAATTAAACGAAAGATTTTCGCGACAGTAAAAATTCAACATTGTTTTCTGTATGAGAAGAAAATTCGAAAGATTATTTAAGCATAATTACTAAGATCAAAGTATGATTTCGGTGGCATTTAAGGAGAAAACATTGGGAGTATTCCAACTGAGTTCTGATAACAATATCATTTCGCAAAGCATTGACTCAGCTGATCTATTGTCAAGGTTAAATTTGTTTGCACCTTCCCGACAATTACGCAATCGACAGTTGTTCGCAGTAGATCGCCATCGGACCAATTACGCTAAATTTGGACCTGTAAATCAGATGATGACTGTTTATAATCATCATTGTGAAATGATTGACCTAAAAAATATGCCCTCAACAGAATTAAAATATATTTCAGAACCCTGCAAAGTCATAGAACATAAGCCCTAATGTTAATATGTAGTCTACGATTTGATTGATTGACGAATAAATAAATAAATAAATAAACTAATTCCGAAGTATTTTTTTTTATAAATTCATGAGCTGAACTCAAAAGTAATTTAATGAATAATTCCATTGAAGATATGGAGGAATTCTGAGCAGAATTTCTAGTTAGTTCTGTTAGAATTATTAGAAATCAAAGTGAATTGCAGACTGAGTTTCAAGAGCTTTCTGCAGAGAATTTCTAGAGTGTTGTCAAGAAAATTATGCGGGTATTACAATAGAGAGTCGGATTCGAGAGTGATTTTAAAGAAATTCTTAAATAAATCCTAAATAAATCCTTTAAATTGGTCGAACCTCTTAACGGAATCCCTTTATGAATAGCTTTGAGTGTGTTGGTTTATTTCCTTTAAATTCCGTTATAATAGCTCATCTTTTGACATATCCGCGTATTTCGTCTACTACTTGCAGACTTCATCAGTGCCAAGTAGACGAAATACGCGTATCTGTCAAAAGATAAGCAATTATAACGGAATTTAAAGGAAATAAACCAACCCACTCAAAGCTCTTCCTAAGTAAATCCTGTGAAGGGTTCCAACATAATAAATCTTATTAAGATTCTGCGCGTTTGGATAGCTTAAGAATTAAAAAAATATACTTTATGAATATCCCGAAGATGAATGATTAACAGAAATACTCTAAATGCTAAACTTTTTAACATTGCTAAATCAAATACCTGAGAATTCTTAGCATTTTAGGATTCTTGGAACACTGGAATTTTTGAAGATCTGAGATTTAAAAACAGTTTAAAAATTTTGAGCATTTTTAAAATTGCAGACTTGAAGATTTTCTATCAAGACTCCGAGAAATGAATTTTATGAATAGGGTTCCCCTTTCTTTGAAATATGATCACTTCAATGGAGATTTCCCCCCGTAGTAATTTTTTATACGATAGATAAGGAGATGAAAGTATAGAGTTGATAGTTCCGTTAGAGTACGGCAGTGTGAAAATTGTATATAGAGAGTAGAAAGCGAGCAAGGACAACTTTTTAGGAAGGTACAAATCGGTTTGATCATCTCTCTTTACCAAACTCCCCCGTTGGAAAGGGATGGTGAAGGGTATTCCTGCCATGATTTCTGTGTTCTATTATACGCACCAGAAACACTGAATAGTTGATTGAGCATAGTCATAAGACATCAGTGATTTGAAACATTAATAACATTTGTTCCATAAATTTTATCGAATAAAGTTGTAGCTGAGAAAATTTCCTATGAGCATAGTAATTATTTTTTAAGGGGGGAGTACACTTTGATTTTACAAAAAAAAAATGCATTTTTTTTTGGCTTAAAATGTTCCTTGAGATGTATACTTTAATTTAGAAAAGACTCCAAGTCCGCCAGAATATTCCTTACCGCTTTACGAAGCGATTTCCTAAAACATGTACCGGCGCGCTGAGAGAGAATTTTTATCTTTAAACGCGTTTATCTCGAAACGGGGTTTTTCAAACTGGCGTGGGAAATAACTCTAACCAGTTATCATCAAATTTGGATATCGCCTAGGTTTTCTTGTTCAGAATTAAATTCTGCTTAGAATACGTATCCACATTTTCGATTTTGTCAAAAATGGATTTTTAATCCACGATTTTGTAAGCATTTTTAGGGTGAAAAAATGGACTTTCTTTTTCCTAAGGCCACAACTTTTGAAAAAATTAATTTAAAAAAAACTCGGAATACGTATTTCTAACCCAAATTACATTACTAATCAGGATTTTTGTTCGATTTATGTGCCAGGATCACATGGAAAGGAGTATTTTCCCACGCCGTTTTCCTACTTCCGTGCGAGGACGCCCGCGCGACCTGGTGCACCGGCCACGGGGAGACGCCAATCGAGTTCAAAAAAAAAATACAAATTGTAGTTCGAAGGATGACTAATAAATGGATTATAACATATTTGCCCTACCTGAGTGTTTTATTGCTTTAAAAAAAATTAACGAAAATGCCTTACTTTTTGGACGTTCAAAGTGTACTACCCCCTTAAAGCATCGTGATATGGTATATTTTTAGATATTAGTGAACAAAACAGTTGTTTTCCCATAGTAATTTCCATATAAACTTCAAATGGTTTGTGCCAATTCAGTTTCTCACTAAATGAGTTCCAACTTTAGGAGGCTAATCAGGGTCCAATTTGGAACCGTTTGAACACTATGGAGCGAAAATTTAAAATTTTCATCAGTCTAGTGCTCATAGGTTTTCAAAAACTTCTCATGATATTTTCTCAATACTTCAGGATCATCAAATATCAGCGATTCTTTAGATGTCTCCGGAATTATTGCAAACCCTTCAGGTCTCCAATAACTTCAAGATAATCAAGATTTATTCTGAAGATATTCAACTGTCCAACAATTAAAATAACGTCTCTCAGAGATTCTCTCGTGATATCAGCTGCCTCAGAAATTATTGCAAAGACCTTCAGGTGCTCAAAAGTCTCCAAACACATCTCTGGATATTTGTTCCAATACATCCTCGTTCAGTGACCACCCTGCATGTTTTGACAGCAGAATCATCCGGGACCATTGCTCGTGGTTCGAACTCATTACCTGACACTAGCAGGCATGGAAAATCATTTGCATTCATTTCGTACATTCATTTACATTCATTTGCTCCTAACTTTTTTCATGAACAGAATTCCGCAAAATAATGTGTTGAACTTTTGTAGGTTTTGTTATTAGCTACAACTTTTGTTAACAACTTAAATCCGTATCTCTTATGCATGACGAACCAGAGCAAACAGAATCCACTACTGTTTTTCAGTGAATGTATTTTACATTCACTGAAAAACAGTAACAAGTTCTGCCGGCTCTAGTTCGTGATGCATAAGAGATACAGATTTGAGTTATGAGCTTAACTTGTAGTTAATAACAAAATCTAAAAAAGCTCTATACATCATTTTCCGGAATGCTGTTGATGAAAAAAGTTAGAGGCAAATGAATGCAAATGATTTTCTATGCCTGGACACTAGATTACGTTATTGAAATCATCTTGTTTCATGAAACATTCTTGAATCAAAATCACCTTCTCCGTACGCACTAAAATCACCGAAGCAAACAAAACTTGCACACGCACACATGTGTATGAATGAATACCAAACACCTTTTAAAACTGTGCGATGCGGTGATCTTGTTGCAGTTTCATTTGTGACAGTTTCTAATTTTAGAACTGTCGAGTAGTTTGAAAAAAAAAAATTGAACTCAGTATTGCGAATGGCCTAAGAAGAAAATGTTTTAATTTGAATATTAAACTGTGCTATTACTTTCCGGGACAGCCTACACGGTCATTCAGACCAATTCAAAATTCAGTCCACTGAATTTCGGCAAAAGTGGATTTACTCAATAGTGAGTTGAATTTTCCGGGATTCTCTAGGAAAAACCTTTCGAACATAAGGAAAATCGATAGAGGTTTCACTCGGTCTATTAGTATACTCCTAGACTGAGTAAAATTTTCATGGATTTTCCACTTGTCCAGAAAGTTTTTTTTTCTGGTTTTCCAGGGTTTTTCCCCGGAAAATTTTAACTCAATTTTGAGTAAATCCACTTTTGCCGAAATTAAGTCAACTCTGCTTAATTTTGAGTCGGTCTAAACGACCGTGTATAGTTCGTTAAATTGTACATCTGTGTTGTATTGTACTATATCTAGATAGAGCTGGAATTAGGGCCTAACAGATTTTGTAAACAATGACTTCAATCGATGATTTCTAGAAACTAAAGGCTCGCCCACGCAAACTAATCTCCTCATCGAGTAGGGAAAGACTTTCCCTATCCGATGGTTATGTTGGTCTGCGTGAGCGTGCCTTTAGTTCCTAGAAATCATCGATAAAAGTCATGGTTTACAAAAGCTGTTACGCCCTAATTCCAGCTCTAATATATTTATATCTTGTGTTCTCATGTCATTCCTAACTGAAAACGGAGTGCAATGTTAGCTGATTATCACTATTTCACCCATCAGTCTCAATCGTGTCGAAAACAATACAATTTTACAGGCTTGTTTTAGTTGTCAGCAGGCTGAAAACTCTCATCACAGATAAAAATGCTACCTTCCGAAATCATGAAACTGAAGGTAGAATTTTAGCTGTAATGAGCATTTCCAAGCCTGGTTTCCAATGTGTACTAGTAAGTTCATAACATGTCTATTTATCCTAGTAACCAATCGACACAGAGTCACATATCATTCTCTTTTCAATCATGAGAGAAATGTTCATTCAACTACAACCATGCGTCTCCATAAATTCTCTATTATTTCAGCATGTCATCCACAAAGCTCCCCTTTCGCTCAACAAATTACTTCTTATTTTATGTTATAAACGCTCCCACCACCAACATTATCAACGATTTCCCACAGAATCATCAACACCCACATCAATCCTGAGACAAGACTCGCCGACTCATCTTAGTAGGTGTAAAGAATGACGCGCCCTGTCCTTGAAACCGATGACAACCAAACCGATCAACCAGCTCAGAAGGAGGAGAGAGAGAGAGGAGAAAGACATCTTATAGACACGTGACGTCAGCTGATTTGAAATTCAAATTCCTTATGCTCGGTTTACAGATGGGCGGGTGAGCCTGTCGCTCACAATAATGGTTATCAGCATGATGTAAACAGTTTTTCGCAACTGATTAACATTGGCGCATCCATTTCTGGTTAAAACTTACACCAATAATGGTTAATCAGCATTATGCACCAGCAGTAGTGTAAACCGGTCATTAATGATCCTCTTGTATGATGGTAGCACGTTTTTCTTGACGTACATTTTACAGTAAATATACAAAAAATAAGAGGAAAATCCAATGCCTCTTGGGGAGCATCCATTAAGAACGTCACGCTCTAAGGGGGGCTCACAGATTAGTGACTAGCAATGCATTAGGTACAGGAAAAACGTGGAAAAAAGGGGGACGTACTTAATGCATGCTCCCTTGTTTGCATTGCCACCGTCATTGGCATCAGCAACATGATAAACTCAACAGCATCTTTCCAACAACAATAATAACAACAACAACAACAACAACAACAACAACAACAACAACAACAACAACAACCATTCCGTCGAGCATTAATTTTTCACTCACCGTGCTTCTTCTGCTGCTTCCTTCGCCTCTTGTTGGCTCTGTGCACAGGTTTCGTCGTCTCCTCTCCGGCAGAACACGGAGCTCCAAACTCACACTGGCCCACGACGATCGCTTCGCTCCGCTCACGCTCTGCTTGTTCTCGGTATCGCTTCGCTATCGTTTGATTCAACTTTATTTACACACTCGACTCACAACCACAACTACAGTGACGACGACGACGACGACGACGAGAGTCTCTTCTTTGAGGAGGCTTCCGCCGATTCCGATTCCGCCCGCAGCACCCACCAACCACTTGCCGCCACCGCACGCAAGCAGGTCGTCTACCACCTTGCAAACCCCAAAGCAGGGGCAAAACTGGGCTTCAGCAGCTGGTTTCTGCTTCGTGTGCTTTTCCCAACCGCGCTCGGCAAGCTCTTTAATGCTGAATAAGAGCCTCAAGCAACGGTACCCACCACAATCGTTTGCTTCTTCATACCGGTACAAACCGTGGAATGCACTCGATTGCTCGTTCCACAGAAACTTCTCGTCGAGTCAGGCAGATTTCCTAGGTCCAAAGAATGAAAATTAAAGTTGGCCACTTTAAAACAACCAAAAGAAAATCGAAGATGGCGACTAAACGTCAAGCACTGCGCTGCAAGTCACACACTGTGCTCTACATACTAAGGTGAGCTGATGGGGCTCGCTCGAGAGATGAATGAGTATGTAATATGTTCAACATTCGGGTTGGGTGTGGGGGGTGGTGGCGAATGAAGGATGGTGGTCCAAACCAATCCGCAGAAGTACACACATCAGCACTAACTCCACCGTGTCTGTCTGTGGGATGTTTAGTAGTAGTGAAGCGGCGTGGTACGGAAACGGGTAGGTACTACGCACGCATATTCGACTGACTGATTGTATTTATGATGTTGTTAGTATGCAGCACAGGGGACGGACAGATCAAGTCAGACAGAGGGAGAGAGAGACCAATAATTGTGTGATCTTGTAACCTCGACGATTTTCACTCGACTAACCATGAATCGCCCGATTGGGGCACCCGAAAGCCCCAATGTATGCATTTTCATTCGGACAGAGAGGCAACCAGTGCGAAATCGGAGAGAACGTCGTCGTCGTCGTCGTCGTCAACGTCGACCGGAGGGACTCGATTTGCTCCGATTGGGTGACACACGGATGCACTTTGGTCGTTCGCTCCTATTTCACACAATGCAGGGGCACGACAATGCTCCAAAGGCAAGTGTGTCTGTGAGAAATTTTTCCGTTTTTTTTTCATGCTGACAAGTCTGGTTTTCTTCGGTGGAAAACTTGTTTTCCTACTTCATTGCAGCTGAATCGCTTGTGGGTATGTATGTACTTTGCACAAATACGATGGTTGTGGTTGACGGTTGACGGTTGATAAGTAGGTTTCGACATAAATTTGTTACGGCTTTTACTAAAAATTGTAGCCTATTTTTCACTGAAAATTATCGAGCAAACACGGTAAACAATGGAAAGCACAGTGGTTTACTGCCCATAAAAGCATATCAGTCCCATCTGGGAAAAAAAAACAGCAAGCCGAGAAAAACGCTGTTGAAAATATATTTTTCTGTATACTCTAATGGATGAGACATTTAAGTTTTGGTATTTTCCACCATATTTTCTGAAAAAAATATGAGACTAGTAGAGTAAAGTGTAAAATACAATCGATTCTAATAGATAACTTGTATTTGATAAAAATCCAGATGGGACTGTAATGCTTTCATGGGCAGTTCAGCTCAGTATAAAAGTTGAGGTTTCTGGTGGGGTCACTCTGGGTCGGCATTCGGCTGAACTGTTTTGTAATTACACACACGGTGAACATAATATTTTCTTACTAAAATCATGTAATTGGACCAATGGTTGCTATAATGATGGCTCAAAATCACCCTGGCATGTTTCGGTCGCACGACACATATCAAACTTCATGGTTTTTCAAAACTTTGCCGGTAATGGACTTTTTGACAGTCCACGATCACACTAGCCCGCTCGGGCATGTTCCAATGTCCCTGGAAATGTTTCGGTTCTCGCGGAGAAGTGAATAATTCTCAGCAAGCTCCAAAACCCGTCGCGCTACATATCGAACTTCTTTGTTTTACAAAATATGGTCGGTGGAGGCCTTATTGACAGTCCATGGTCCCATTGTCCCTCCCGAGCATGTTCTGGTGCCTTCGAGAATGTTCCAGTACCCCCGGGGAGGTGGTCAATTCTCGAAAAGAACCAAAACCCCTCAGTCTGCATCGCGTTCTCTTGCTGTGCAGATTTATTTGCTTTTTGCTACCTATAGGTACAACAAATTTAAACAATATTACTTGTAAATTTTCTACATTTTTTTACTCTTATTCCAGCTACCACCCGTTCAGTGTTAGGTTCAAACTCGCCCACGGTGACGAATCTTTCAATAGAACTACACGCTGAAAGTGTGGCATCCAAATTCGGAGAACCGGGCTCCCGGGAGGCAATGAAAACCAACACCGAACAATGGAACTGAAGCTGCGTCGTAGATTTTGGAGGTTAGATTCAAGGTCAAACGAGTCACTCAAGGCAAACACAGGCAAAACACGATATATCACTTTATGAACACTTTAAACTAAATGTCAGAACACAAATTAACAAATCAAAGGCAAACATTGTTTAATTCGCTGACGAACAACACGCAGCAAAAGAAAAACACGTCAGTTTTCATGCGCGGCCTACTGCGATCACCATTTGAGCAATCAATTTGATATGCTCACCAATTATGATGATGAACTATCATTCAGGCCAAATCACACTAAACTTTCCCGGCTTAATGCCAAGAAGGAACAGGTCCCCGCTATTGTGATAACCACTTCCGATTTTCATGCTCTTCGCACGGAACTTTTGAACTTCGTTAATTTCAATTTTTCACTTCAAATTGGTCGTCGGGGTGAATGCCGTGTGTTGGCTAAAATCTTGAAAGAAGCTTTCAAATGAAACCAGAAGAACTTCCGCAAATACTTCGACCTGAAAAAAGTTAGAGGTTAAAAAAATTGCTAAATTTATTTAATACTTTAGGGATTTTGGAATCATTCCATGGAGTGCTGGTTATAATTGTTGTGAAGGCACCTGGAAAGCGGTCAAACCTGCGGAGGGACAGGAACCTGATCCGGAGCTGAGTGATCGAGCGCTGGCTACAATTTGCCTGAGTGTCGAGAGGAAACAACGGGCTGATCCGAAGATTCGGTATGCTGGACAAGCTGACCGGAGTGCAATTGGAAAATTGTAGCTGTGTTGAGGACTACGTTGACGAGCTTGTGTCCATCACGAATGATTTGAGCGAGATCGGATTCGAGGTGAACGACCAATGGTTGGCGTCACTCTTGCTAAAAGTACTGCCGAAATACTACAATCCAATGATCATGGCTTTGCAATCATCGGGAATCGAGTTGACGGTGGATCTCGTTAAGGCAAAGGTACTTCAAGATGTACAGTGGCCGCTGGACTGTTCAGGCGAAGGAGCATTCTATTCGAAGCAGAAGTCGCGGCGTCGGAAGAGTGGAGCAGATAAGAAGGAAGGTACGTGCTTCAATTGTAACAAACCTGGGCATTACGCGGCCAAGTGTCCCCAGAAACAAAGTTCATCAAAGTCAAGAGGGAAGGCTCTGTGCGCTACGCTGGCGGTTGGTCGTGGAGAAGAAGAAGACTGGTACTTTGATTCCGGAGCCACTTCGCATATGACGAGGACGATGAAGAATTTTGTGAAGCAGGAAACTTTTGTACACTCTATCGAAACGGCAAACAACCAAAGCGTGAAATCAACATCGAAAGGTCTGGTGAAGCTGGAGTTGTAAGAAGGTTCAATCGAAGTTCAGGATGTATTGCAAGTTCCGGATTTGGCAACCAACCTTTTATCGGTGTGTCGAATATGTAAGAAAGGGCTGAGTGTAAATTTTCACGGCTGAAACTTGCGAGGTTCGTGACGAGACCGGAGGCTTATACCGACTGAACACGAAGAGACCGGAATCCTCTTACTTGATAACTGAGTCCAATATCTGGCACAAGAGGCATGGGCATTTGAATCAAGGCAGTTTGCGGAAACTTGTCGCGATGGTTGATGGCATGGATTTGAAGAATGACCTGAAAGTGGACTGCGTGGCATGCGCAAAGGGTAAGCATGCTCGAGACTCTTTTCATTCTAGTTCATCCCATGCCCCTATATCCCGGAGCAGAATGGTATCGCTGAGCGCATGAGCCGTACGCTCGTGGAGAAGGCGCGGAGTATGGTCAATGATGCGGGACTGTCGAAGAAGTTCTGGGCGGAAGCAATCTCAACCGCCGCGTATTTGATCAACAGAAGTTCATCACAAGCGCTGCAGATGATGACACCAGAAGAAGCGTGGTCCAGAAGGAAGCCGAATCTAAACCATCTGAAGATATTCGGTTCCAAGGCGATGGTCCATGTGCCGAAATCGAAGAGAAAGAAGTTTGATTCAAAATCCGTGGAAGCCATTTTTCTCGGGTACGCGGAGAATTCGAAAGGATACCGGATTTATCTTTCAGAGAACGATGATGTATCAACGAAGGTCGAGCAGTGATGTCAACCGAGAAGCAGAAACCGGTGGAGTTCATGGAAATTGTTACCTAGATTGATGAAGTTTTCGATGTACCGGAGCAACCAAACGTCGAGAATACTATCCCAGAGGAGCAAGATACGGAAGGACCGACTGAGCCTGATGATCTGATGGAAGGTCCGTCTAACGCTTGTACGATTTCTGAGATTGAGCATACTGATTCGTTGAAAGGTCCGTCCAACGCCGACTGGAGAGATGAGTCTGCATCAACGCTCCCACCGCAACAAGATAGACCAGCTGGTAATGAGCAGCGTGTGTTAAGGCTCAGCGGTCGGGAGCGCCAAACCCCAGGCAAGTATTTGGATTTTGTATGTTTTAGTCCATTGTCTGGCCCCGTTATTTCCCCCACAGTTGGACGACGTGGACGTTGGCTGACTTACAGGCCTATTGGAAGTGTATTCGCAACAAGTGGGTGTTTAAAACGAAGCGTGGACCGGATGGAGCAATTGAGCGATACAAGGCACGGTTGGTGGTAAAAGGATGTTCTCAGCGACCGAGAATCGACTACGACGAGGTTTATTTGCCGGTGGTCCGTTACTCCACCATTCGATATTTGCTGGCATTATCTGTCAAACACGACCTGGATGTGGAACAAATGGACGCAGTTACTGCATTCCTGCAGGGGAAGCTCAAGGACGAAATTATATATATGGATCAACCTGAAGGCTTCGTGAACAAAAGCGGCAAGGTGTGTCTGTTGCGGAAAGCACTCTACGGCTTGAAGCAATCCAGCAGGGTCTGGAACAGCCAGCTCGACGAGGCGTTAAAAGATTTCGGACTTAAACGCTCGGATGTCGATACTTGCTTGTATTTCAAGTTAGAAGGAGGAAAGATGCTTTTTAAAACCATCTATGTTGATGACTTCCTCATCTTTAGCAACGACCCTCAGATGAAAATCAAGCTGAAGAAATTTTTGAATACCCGTGTTAACATGAAGGACATTGGTCAAGCGAAATTCTGCTTGGGACTGAGAATATCCAGGGATAGGCGAAATGGTAAGCTTTGGCTTGACCAGCAGCATTATGTGGAGAGCATTCTCCAACGGTTTAGCATGGCGAACTGTTGTCCAGTTTCGACTCCAGCTGAATCTAGCTTGAAGCTCCACAGTAAGATGTCTCCAAGCACACCAGACGAAATTCAGGCGATGAAAAATGTACCGTTCAAGTACTTGGCGCAAGCGACGAGGCCTGATATAAGTTATGCTGTCAATCAGGTCAGTTAATTTTCCAGTAATCCTGGACAATGCCATTGGACTGCTGTAAAACGGATCATGAGGTACCTAAAGGGCACCGCTGGACACCGGCTTCAGTATTGCAGAGAGAAAGTTTCCCAATTGGTCGGCTATACAGATTGGGGATTGGGGAGGAGATCTCGACACGCGAAAATTGACGAGTGTTCACGTTCATGGACGGAGTAGTTTCGTGGAACGTGAAACGACAGGCGACAGTTGCACTCTCATCGTGTGAAGCCGAATATTTGGCGCTTTCAAGGACCGTGCAGGAGGCTCTCTGGTGGCAGTATTTTCAATCGCAAATTTTCGGGCAGCAAGTTATTTGAATTCAATGTGACAATCAATCCGCTATCTGCCTGGCGCGGAACCAAGGATATAACCCCCGAACCAAACATTTGCACATCAAGCACCAGTTTGTGAAGGACACTTTGGATCGTGGAGTCATCGACCTTGCGTACGTTAGCACGAAGGAGCAACCCGTCGACGGTCTTACGAAGGCTTTACCGAACATCAAACTGGAAGCTTTCAGAACATTAATAGGACTCGCAGATAGATAGTGTTGTGATCTCAATCTAAGTAATCCGCGAGTTCGTAGTAACCACTGTTAGTTTGTTATTCAAATAAAACTTTCATTCGTGCAAATGAAAAAGTGTAAACGTTGACCCACATTTTGTGAGATGGTACTGTCAACCACTAATCGAGTAGTATAGCAACTTGTTTCTTGTTAAGTCCAAAACAGTACGGGTGATTCTGATTTTTTTTTATACATAGGGTATATGTCCCTAACCTCGCTCTAATATGACGCCTTCAATTACATTTCCGGAGTGATTTGAGATTTGGGCATAATTGTATTTGTAAACAAACAGGTAAATCGCCGATTTCTCGTGAATAAAATCTCAATCTTATAAACATGTGGTATAGCATGATAAAGGAATCATGCCTCTACCTCATAGTGTTGTTTGTTTCAAAATTTAGCTTTTATTCGCGAGATATTACAAATACAATTACGCCCAAATCCCAAATCACTCCGGATTTTATGTCATAGAAGTAACTAACGATTTAAAATTGGCTCACTACTTGACTATCCTTATGGTCCCAAGCAAACGATTAACGTACCCCATTCCAGTCAAAATTCTAGTACTACAGTATGTTTGTTTTGATTCGCTATGAAAGTTTGACAGATAAAATGAGGGGCTCGTGAATTTTCCTATGTGTCAAGGGGTGCATCGATTAGCTTGGGACCGAAGAGAGTACCAGAGCATCTGAGTGTCAGTCTGGTTCAAAACTGTTGGGTCAGAACGTCATCTCTGTACCTACATGTGAAAAACCGGCGGCAAAATTCTGGCTCTACTTGTCCCGTATCCAACGTGATGTGAACAACGAAGCAATCTCTGAAATGGTGAAAGCCAACCTGGAACTCGAAAATGAACCTGATGTTGTGAAATTGATCGCCAAAGGAACCGACACCAGTAACATGACCTTTATTTCATTCAAAGTCGGTCTAGACCCAGCTTTGAAGAAGAGAGCTTTGGATCCGTCATCTTGGCCCGAAGGAGTTCTATTCCGTGAATTCGAAGATCACTCGGCTCAAAAATTTCGGAGACCATCTCGTGTGAATCTAACACCCACGCCAGTGACACCGCAGACGACGTTTGCAGCAAATCAACCGATGGATGGACCCCGGGACGCGCAAAAATAAGCATTTTGGAAGCCTCTTATCCACTCAGCACAGTCGCGCCGATAAATGGTGAATGCAGTCGAAGTCGTCCCGGCTCTGTGTCTGATGTGCGAGAAGAGGTCTTCCAGCTTGCTTGTCTAGGCAAGTATCAACATAATTTTCATAATTTCCTGCCTGATGATGATTCCCTCCTCAGATCACCAACTTGTTCTGCCGGGAGTACCTCCAGCCAACATGGACAACGCCTTGAACGTCCCCTACCTATGTCGGGACGCGCCGAAAATTCCTACACGCCGGCATCTCGTGACAACAGTTGTGGAATTGCTGGTGACAACGATGTTTGGCTTTACTTCCAAAACGTACGTGGTCTAAGAACCAAAATTGACGACCTGGTTGTAGCGGTATGTGATTGCAATTACGATGTATGTCATCATATTGATAGAAACGGGCCTTGACGACAGCATCAACTCACTGCAACTTTTTGGTACTGACTTTAATGTATTTCGCTGCGATCGCAGTGCTCGTAATAGCCAGAAAGCGAAGTTTGGAGGAGTGCTTATTGCCGTGGCCAGCGTTTACAAGTCTGTTGAGATAAAGACTATTAATGGTAGTAACCTGGAACAAGTAAGTGTGTCTGCCTGTATTCGCGGAAAGCGGTTCGTGCTTTGCGCTGTATATATTCCTCCAGATCGTAGTCGGGACGTAGGTGTTATCGATGCCATTTAGCTACTCTTCGTGAATTACGTGATGCAACTCCAGATGGTGACCTTTTGCTTGCTTGTGGTGACTAAAATCAACCACACATAGCATGGGATTGTCTTGATGATGGAATCTTAAACCTTGATCCTTCCACGACGTCTGCTGCCAGTGGTGCTCTGATGGATGGAACGAGCTTCCTGAATATCCGGCAATACAGCTCTATTCGCAATCACCTGGGGCGCATCCTAGATTTGGTTTTCTGTGATTCCGATTGTAACATTGTAGTTAACGAAGCGGTGTCCCCATTGCTGGCTATTGATTTGCATCATCCACCGATTTTATTCTCCTTACCAACTCAATCCGATTGTGTTGACCGTGTGGAATCCCTTGATGCTGGTGAACATACGCTCGACTATTCAAAAATCGACTTCGTCATGCTCAACGAGTTCCTGATGAGCTGTGATTGGAGCAGTATTCTGGCAACAAATGACGTCAACGATATGGCAGCACAATTTTGCAACATAATTTGCAATTGGCTCACCGATAACACTCCAAGACGAAAACCTCCTATATCTCCTGCTTGGAGTTCCTGCGGCTTTTGAAACGCGATAAAAATTCCTGGCAGCGTAAACTTCGCCGACATCGAACTTCTGAAACGAAACGCAACTTTCATCGCGCTTGCAACGCCTATCGTAAGCTTAATTCAACCCTATACAAGTCATATGTCTTGCGTGTCCAGACCAATTTACGTAGAAATCCCAAGAGCTTCTGGAAGTTTGTGAACTCCAAGCGAAAATCGTCGAATATTCCTTCATCCGTATTTTTTGGCGATTTGGAGTCTACTTCTATGCTCGAATCGTGTGATCTATTTTCCCGCCACTTCAGGTCTGTTTTTTGGATTCAGCTGCCAACGCAGATGAAGTAGAAAGAGCGGCTTGCAATGTTCCTGAGGGTATCATCGATTTGCGTACATTTGTGGTTAGCAATATGTATGTCGTTAAAGCTGTTAGGAAGTTGAAGAAATCTGTTTCACCGGGTCCTGATGGTGTACCTGCAATCATTTTTTGCCGCTGTGTTGCTGTTTTAGCTGATCCCCTAGCTCGCATCTTTACCGCTTCGTTGCACCAAGGAGACATTCCTTTATGTTCCCTGTCCATAAGAAGGGCGACAAACGTGACGTGACAAATTATCGTGGCATAACAAGTCTATCTGCAGCTTCAAAATTATTCGAGATCATTGTGAACGATGCTATCTTCTTTCATGTCAAGAGCTACATTTCAGCAACGCAACACGGATTTATGCCAGGACGCTCAGTTACATCAAATTTGCTGGAGTTCACCTCAACATGTATAAATCACTTGGAAAATAGGGCTCAAGTAGATACCGTTTATACCGATCTGAAAGCGGCATTCGATTGCATCGATCATGGTATTCTTCTTCGGAAAATGTCTCGCCTGGGAATTTCGGATGGTTTGGTTGATTGGCTGAAATCATATCTTTCCAACAGAACACTTCGTGTCAAGCTGGGTTCGTGCACTTCATCACCATTTGCTGCAACCTCCGGTGTTCCCCAGGGCAGCAATTTAGGACCATTGCTGTTCACAATCTTCTTCAACGATGTGACACTCCTCTTGCCGAGTGGTTGTGTGCTCATATACGCCGATGATCTCAAACTATACATTGTTGTCAAGAACGTCGAGGATTGCCGTCAGCTCCAAGCAATGTTAGACCAATTTGTTGATTGGTGCCGCTTAAACAAGCTTTCCGTCAGTATATCAAAATGTGTGGTCATGACATTTAATCGCACAAGAACGCCAATCGTATTCGATTACTCAATTGATGGATTTGTACTAGAAAGAGTAGAACAAGAAAGCGACCTAGGTGTAATGCTGGACCCTAAACTTACGTTTGACTTACACCGTTCAATGGTAATCACTAAGGCTAATCGTCAGCTTGGTTTTATATCAAGAATCTCAAGAGATTTTTCGGATCCGTACTGTTTAAAAGCACTGTACTGTTCACTCGTTCGTCCGATTATCGAGACTGCATCTGTTGTTTGGACTCCCTACCAACTTTCCTGGAACATCAGAATAGAACGTATCCAAAAAACATTCATTCGTCGAGCATTAAGACAACTTCCTTGGAGAGATCCACTAAACTTACCTCCGTATGCTGAGAGATGTCGCTTGCTAAGCATGGACACGTTACAACGACGGCGACAAATTCAACAGGCAACATTCGTCGCGAAGTTATTAAGTGGTGAAATTGACTCTACCCACTAACTCTCTTGCTTGAACTTTCGTGCGCCAAGCAGATTTCTACGCTCAACGTTCCTATTGCGTCAAGACTCACACCGCTCTTCTTTTGGACAACATCAACCTGTTACGAGTATGATTCGCACGTTTTCTACAGTTGAAGAGTTGTTCGAGTTTGGGGAACCTGCTGCTCAATTCCAGAGACGTATTATTAACTCCAGATACATTTAGTATTTGTTATGGCTTCTGGTTCATTAAGACTTATTGTCAGATGGACGTATTAAATAAAAATAAAAATAAATAAATAAATAAAAAAGGTAAGCACGTTTCTTCGGGACCTTCTGGTCTTAGAGTTACCTACTTTATCAAACTGTGTGACAGAAATAGCTCAAAATATGTTTATAAAACTGTGACTATCAAAAGAGAAAGTCGATGAAGAGAATCGATCAAAGTCACTTACACCCCTTTCCTTCTAACCCTCTCAAATATGATTGATATGAAAATTAATCATGTTTTGTTGTTTTTGACATCATCCACATCCAGAGGGCCAGTCACTTCGAATGTATGAGAATGGTAGGAAACCATTTGGAAATGCATGAACATTTTCAGTTTTTATTCATTATCGTCTTTATGGGCAGTTTTAGATGCACAAAAATTGCACGAGTACATTACTATGGTGATAAGGTAAACACTCGTTTATTTGTTTCCTTCTGTGAAAGCATGTTTAGTCACAAATCGTGGATTTTCTGATATTCTCCACACTGCAAAAATGATTTTCCTACCACTGAAGGGGCGACATCTCTCGGATTTTCAGTATAGCTACTACTCAAATCATATAATTAATTGTTTTAACAATACTTTGAAGCATTTTACCATCTAACACTCTGCACCAAATTTGAGAGCATAGCTTTTGCTTTCTTCACAAGACTGTTAAGACTCAATTTTGTATCAAAATTGATGCTTGTATGTGTTTTCGACACTAAATATTCATGATTTTTTTTTTCTTCAAAGTCTACATGAATCATAATTCCGTGATACATTTTTAAATTAAAATCAAATGTAAAAGCCAATTCTCGCGTCACTTTTCACCTTTTGAGATTATTATTTTAACTGTTTAGAAGCAATACATTTTACAATACTATTTTTAGTGTAGTCAGTGAATAATAACGTTCAAAATTCAGCAGAAACGGTAAAATCACAATTTTACGTTGAATTTCATGCTACAATATAGAAAAAACCACATAGGCAAGGCCAATCTAAAGTTAAGTACTCTACTCTGAAATCTGTGAAAGGGTAGAATCATGTAGAACAAAACGTCCAATGTAACACTCATAAAACCGTCCAATGTAACATGTGTACATCGTACCTAGTCAAGTTGTACTTCGGACATGTTACATTGGACGATTTTATGAGTGTTACATTGGACGTTTTGCTCTACATGATTCTAGATTCCCTTTCACAGATTTCAGAGTAGAGTATTTAACTTTAGATTGGCCCCGCCTTCAGAAAATGAGCACCAATCATGTTAGGCAGTCCAAATGACCGAAGTAACAATCATGTACCTATCATATCAAACTGTGCATTGGACAATTTTTGACCTATGATTATCTTAAATAAATGAAAGCAAATTTGGATGGGTGTTTTTGTATCACATACAAAGATAGAAGAGCAATAGTTTGTATTTCTTAGCTCGATTTGTTTACATTTATTACTTAAGAACTTCTGGAAAGTGACGCGAGAGTTCTATGTTCGCTGGTGCTGGATAAGATTTCTGGACCTGAAACTGCCTCACGTGTTCCGGAAGGCCTGGTTACTTTTGTGCTAAATCCATATACCTAGTCTATTCCTGCTAAGCGTCACTTTCTTCGCTTTATCAAGTCTGATAATACGATGACTCTTGATGGCTTTTTTTTTCGCATTCCAATATACGATTCAGTCACAATATATAGGTATGCAACACGGCCACAGTATCAGGCTAGAGCAGAAGCAGCAGCACGCGGTGGGATCTATAATTAGAAAGCCAAACAATCCGCGTCAACATATCGCTCTGTGTTAAAGAACTGCACAAACACTCACCCGGTCGACTCTCGGGGGTGCACATTTGGTTGAGCCGGGGGGAGGGGGCATGGGAAATAGGGGGAATGCTACATTTCACGAACGTATAAAGCAGAAATGTGTGAAGTTCAGTGCACTGCTTCTTTTACGACGATGCACTCAGCGATGGATGTGCTGCACGCGTGTTTGGTATTCCTACTACCTACATCTATTGGTTGTGGTTGAAGACGGTCAAAGTGGCCACCGGACCCGGAGGTGGTGTCGGAAGGTAGGACGGGAAGGGGAACTTGTCTTGACGGAGCGTGAAGCGATAAGCGTGTGGCATGTGAATGTATGTGCAGTGGGCGCGAGAGGTTAGTGATCTGATTATTTCGTGTGATATGAGATTGATTTATTTTGGTGAATGCATGGAAGTTATGTTCGATGAAAACAAGTCTCATTATAATTGATGAAGTTGGGAATATTGTTTCTTTTGTTTTCTTAAAAATTACCCTCAAGCAAAAAAAGGCAGAACGGAAAGTCTGTAGATTTATCAACGTTAATGGGGGCGTAAACAGTTTCTCAACCCTTGTTTACTTCATCCGTGCCGTGGGACCACAATAGAACCATCCGTCATTGATCACCCAGGTCTGTTGGCCACACGACCCAAGACAAAGTACGGTTTGATTGTCGATACTCCCACGAACATCAAACAAACTCGTCTAGCACTGTGGCGTCTGTCGGAAACGTTTTTCAATCAACCTACTTTGCAATAATGGATGACGCAAGGGCGGAGCTCTCTGATTCTACACCCTACCACGTGGCCATCCCATCCATCCGTACTAATCCATTCGCTGTGAATGGATAGATTTTTTTCAATTCTTCCGGCTCATTATCGACGGATTGATTTTCCCCTTCTTACCCACTAGTAGTTTGCTTCTCAGCCTCGAATTCTTCGGACTCCTCCGAACGTGATTAGTATTCAAACGGTTCTATTTACTATATTCCTTCCCAGGAAAAGAAAATGACCATAAATTCACGAATCCGGAATTCGCTGAATTGAAACATCCCACAGCAGAATGCAAAACACAACGCGCAGCAGAAAGAAATGTTTACGAGTTCAAAACGGGTTCGAGGAGCAACCTCGTCGAGCACGTAAACCTCTACCAACCAACCAGCGAGTGGGAACGAAAGCAAAACGAACGAACACAAATAAAAAGATCAACAAAAACAACAACATAGCAGCAGGCAGGAGTATTAAAAGCGGAAAACAAGAACAACAACAACAACATCCAGTCGAGGAAAAAATGAGAAGCAAAGAAAACATTAAAGTACCGTTAGAGATTGGCGTATTGTGTGCAGAAAAAAATGAAAAGTTTCGCCATAGTTTGCCGTGTTTCTCAAGCCCTCCCGTTTTCACCATCCCCCTCCCGCACTCCCCCAGCTTCATTCATGGTTTACTTAGATGCTATTGGAGCATTGTTTGAAAAGAACGTCAGTTGAGCTCCCCCGCGCGCCGGCAGATGGATTCCCGTTTGGGTTTGTGGCCCATTGGCAGATCCACCGAGAGGGAGGGGTTCAAGTTCAATAAATGGTATTCCAGAGCAAATCCAAACATTTCCAATGAAATCTTGAATTATGTACATTTCCACTGAATATTCTAAAAAAAAAAAAACGATTAACATCCCTGTTAGACACTGTTGCCTATTAATCTGACTTTAAATTACAAGCTTAGGCAAACATGAGAAAAGGGCCTATAAAGCAGTTCCATGCCAAAGGACGAATCGGAAATACTTGATTTTCTTCGATTTGCATGCAATTTTGCATAATTGTTTGTTATGGGAAATCATTCATATTTTTTGCTAAAATTAGGCCATTTTTTATGTATTAATTTATTTAATAAGGCTCAATCGAATTAACTTTACAGAGCCGAGGATTCTCGTTAATTATACAAAACATCGTAAAACCAACCGGTGGAAACTTACGATTTTAAATTGGCTCACTACTTGACTAGCCTATTGGTCCCAGGCAAATCGATTAACTTGCCCCATTCTAGTCGAAATTCTAGTACTACACTACACTACACTAGCGAATCAAAACGCTATGAAAGTTTGACAGATAGAATGAGGGGTTCGTGGATTTTCCTATGTTTCGAGGGGTGCATCGATTAGCTTGGGACCGAAGATAGTACCAGAGCAGAGCCAAAAAGTTGAGCACGTTTCTTCGGGACCTACTAGTCTTAGAGTTACCTCTATGGTGTAAAACTATAGTCAAAAGGTACAACGCACTAAACACTTTATCATCCGCTATCCAATCAGCCTCCTCCATCAAAACGGGATCCGCTTCCAGTGGTTTCATCGTATGGCAGTATCGCCAACGGAGGGCAGAGCGCTTCCATTGCAGCAATAGGACGCAAAACATGGTCATTACTCACGCACTCATCACGAAACGGTTGCTTTCCATAGTCGAGGACGCATCGACCGAAAGAACTGCTGATGAAGAACAATGAGGAGAACCACACAATGGTTGCTGCCGAGTAAACAGACAATCGCGTGACATACATCGAGAGTGGCCTGCTTCTGTCGACAGCCGAGTGAACACTGAAAAATAAGGCTATTTTAGATTTTATAAATTTTTTAACCTGGCGTCTTTGGCATTTTTCAAACAACTTTATCACGAAAACGGCAATTGTAATTGAAAAAAACGTCTGAGACAAAGTTGTAGAGAAAAACATTGTTAAACTGGGAACAATACTTAGACAAGGATTTTAGGATTTAAATTTCAAGAATACCCTTTCTGTGCTAGCATTTTTTGAAAACTTTCAAGGACGCTATTTTGGAAATTTTAAAAGATCCAGAATGAACGAATTTTAACAAAAATGTGAATCATTATCCACAACAATCAATCACGCAAAGTTTCATAAAAATGGGACAAGGTCGATTAGAAAATAAATATTTTTTCCTATTTTACCTGGAACTGCTTTATGTCCACAATTTGAAATACTTTTCTTTTAAATCAATAATTTTAATTGAAGGATTCCAAACATATTTTTAGATCAATTCTTTCTACACAATGTGGCCCTCGAAAAACTACATGTTTCTACAACTCAAGCGAATGTTGAGGTCCGAAGACCTCACATAAAAAAATGAGATTTTGAAGATGATGCTTAAACATTTTTAAGCAATGTTGATCCATAGAAGCAACTCTAATATCAGAAGGTCCCGAAGTAACGTGCTCAACTTTTTGGCTCAGCTCTGGTACTCTCTTCGGTCCCAAGCTAATCGATGCACCCCTTATCTGTCAAACTTTCATAGTGAACCAAAACAAACATAGTGTAGTACTAGAATTTCGACAATAATGGGGTACGTTAATCGATTCGCTTGGGACCAATAGGCTAGTCAAGTAGTGAGCCAATTTAAAATCGTTAGTTTCCACCGGTTGGTTGAACTTTGAAAAAAAAAGTGCTAGCTACGCCTATGTACTTAAAAGAAGTGATATTCACGGTACAAAACAAGTATGCTGGGTTGGTATTCATAATTTAATCGTTTCAGAATGGTAATTTAATTACTTGCTGTCGTTTTCTTGCTGATGCTCAATTTTTTTTTTTTTTTTTTCCTTTGGTTTGTTTTTTTTTCCGTTGATCTTGTTTTCCGTGCTGAGCACCAATGCTACCGACGTGCCAGGAAGGCAGCTTCCACACCTGGACCCTACTTATCGACCCATCAACTCATGAACCGGGGACCAACGGCTTTACTTCCCATCCGAAGGAAGGTGTGATCAGAGATGTTATGCCTCAGAACATCCCGGCGGCGCCGACTGGGATTGAACCCAGGCCTTCTGGGGTGAGAGGTAATCACGCTTACCACTACACCACCGGCGCCGTTTGATGCTCAATTTCACGTGACAGTTGTCGTTTTTGCTGAGGCCACCACCGGAAAAGAACGGTAGTAACAGCAACTTAAGTGAGAACTCGATTGTTTTTGTGATATAAGAGGCCCGATGGACTAGTGGCGCCCGTTTTTGCTTACGTATTATAAAGTTGTTAGTGTCGCAATCAGTGCTGATAAAAATCATTTCATCTGCAATCAACTTAGCTGAAAATGAAGACAACCTTAACAGATAGACCAACAACCTGCATGAATTAGAATTTTGACATAACAGCATTCCCTTGATCAAGGCACGACGTGGCTAAAAAATGAATGAGAAGATTATGTGATACCATCACTTCTGGCCACTGTCTTGGTCTTCCATTCTGAACACAGATAAAGGTCTTTGGAATAATTTCTGAGCTGCCTGATATTATATGAGCGAATATCAGAGAGATGTGATTTAGATTGTTAGACAGTTTGATGTTTCCACAACGATACCTGATCATCCTGAAGTCTTGAAAAAGTAACCTGAGGTTATCATGGGGATCTCTGATCACCTGATGATTTTCGGATTAATTTATGAGCAACCTAGTATCATGACAGAACATCTAGTAAACGTAATTTGAATTGTTGAATAGTTGAAGATCTTTAGAATAATACCTGATCAACCAGAAATTGTGAAAAACTATCAAGAGGACTTCATGCAGATCTTAGAACCAGGCCTCACTCGCGAGTTTGAAATAAGCCGAGCGTAGCATTTTTCTAAGGAATAGAATACCTACTGCCAAATCATTCCACTGAGCTTCAGAGCTTGTGAGCGAAGGGGGATAAAATGAGAGTGAGGTTTGCTGCCATTCATGTTCATGTTTTCTATCACACGCTCTTACCATAGCGGTAACTCGAAGACTAGTAGGTCCCGAAGAAACGTGCTCAACTTTTCGGCTCAGCTCTGGTACTATCTTCGGTCCCAAGCTAATCGATTTACCCCTCAAAACATAGGAAAATCCACTAACCCCTCATTTTATCTGTCAAACTTTCATAGCGAATCAAAACAAACATAGTGTAGTACTAAAATTTTGACTAGAATAGGGTACGTTAATCGATTTGCTTGGGACCAATAGGCTAGTCAAGTATTGAGCCAATTTAAAATCGTTAGTTTCGTATTGATTGTTGCTCTTACTCTCATTCTGGGTGAACTCTGAGCTTCTTGCGTCGAACAAAAAAGTCATCCGGAGTCTCGAAAAGCGCACCTCACGTCAAATCATCCTCTCGCTGAAGTTCACTCTCCCTCTCTCTCGAGGAGTTTTTGTTTACTTCTTCCATATTCCTGCCGCCACTCACTCGAGGTGACGGCTGGCTAAACTCGCAGGACAAGAGTTTTTTTAAACCTACAGTGAGTTTGAGGAGTTTCAGCAAGCCTGCTTAGAACACCTGAAGATCGTTGGAATAATTTCTGAGCAGCCTGGTATCATACGAAAGAATATCTGTTTGATGTAAAAGACGCAACTTTTTTTTAAATACTAGCTGTTCTCTGTGAAGCTACGAAATAAAACCAAATAGTCGAGCAGTGGCAAATCTGGTGCAAAATAATGCTCGAATAATGAAACTGCAACACAGCATTGCTAGGGGTGCGTTTCTGTTCTAGTTTCAAATTGAAACAGTCCATATAAAATACAACAGCATTCACGCTGGCTTGAAAGTATCCATTAATGATTAAAAAAGACCCATTTTGAAGAAAAGTGTCTTAACTCATTAAATGAGTAAAACCAACTTAACTCATTAAGGAATATTCATAGATACGTCAAAATGGGTACTTTTTACTCGTTTTATTTTTTGAGCATGAGTAAAAACTACCCATTTTATTGATTTGTTTTTGCTTCATGGAGGCTACCCCGTCATAAAATAAAGAACCTCTTGAAATCTTTGCAATCATTGAAACAAGTCAAGAGCAAATTTTCATTATGTCGTAAGTAACATTCGCACCAATCCGAGAAAAATAAAGTTTTGTTTTGATGACCGAAAAGTTATTCCTATTTCCAATTAAACACATATAATCTCATAGTGATAGCAATTTTTAACATATTCAGCCGGGTTTTAATCATACAAAGGCAAATCGCTAGCTTTCATGCTAAGAAATACTGGTTTTTGAGTCAAAAGTTATTATACGTCGTTTGGTGGCCCCTATTGTTACTTAAGTCAAAGTGTATTTACCAGGATATTCGGGAGAATTATCAATTACGTCTCCTTACGTGCAGCCCATTCATCATTTTAGGACCACCGAAATCATCTTAGCAACAAACAGTTCGATTTATTCACTTTAATAATGAGAAAGCGAAACGACGAAAGTACACTTTTCACGGGTTTCTCAGTGCTGTTACTTAAGGCAAACGGCATCTCCATAGAAATCGGATGACTTAAGTAACATCGAAAACTATTTTGATCGGAAGGTGATTACGTCAAAAAGTAATTCGACTGGTAAATAAATTTAAAAATGGGATGTGATCCTATATTCGGACAGTATATCAAGAGCAAATTTTCATTACGTCGAATGTAACAAAGGTAAACAAAGTCGAGCTATCAGTGTCAATCGATTCTCCTGCTATTACACTATATGCTGTCCGAATATAGGATCAAATCCCATTTTTAAATTTATTTACTAGTCAAATTGCTTTTTGACGTAATCACCTTCCGATCAAAATAGTTTTCGATGTTACTTAAGTCACCCAATTTCTATGGAGATGCCGTTTGACTTAAGTAACAGCGCTGAAAAACCCGTGAAAAGTGTACGTTCGTCGTTTCGCTTTCTCATTATTAAAGTGGATAAATCGAACTGTTTGTTGCTAAGATGATTTCGGTGGCCCTAAAATGATGAATGGGCTGCACGTAAGGAGACGTAATTGATAATTCTCCCGAATATCCTGGTAAATACACTTTGACTTATGTAACAATAGGGGCCACCAAACGACGTATAATAACTTTGACTCAAAAACCAGTATTTTTTAGCATGAAAGCTAGCGATTTGCATTTGTATGATTAAAACCATGCTAAATATGTTAAACATTGCTATCACTATGAGATTATATGTGTTTACTTGGAAATAGGAATAGCTTTTCGGTCATCAAAACAAAACTATATTTTTCTCGGATTGGTGTGAATGTTACTTACGACATAATGAAAATTTGCTCATATAGTGTAATAGCAGGAGCATCGATTGACACTGATAGCTCGACTTTGTTTACCTTTGTTACATTCGACGTAATGAAAATTTGCTCATGAAGTCATATTTTTGTTATTGCCAAATAAATATAAATAAATACTCGCTCTCGCTTTCCTGATAATACCCATGTTTTGACACTTCAGAATAAATTTTAAAAAAAATGAGTAAAAGATACTCATTTAGTGGGTACTTTTAAGTTCGTGTGCTGATACGGCCTAAGGCATGACTTTTTATCCTGTTTCCAAGGCCCCATCTAAATTGTTTCAATTAAATTAATCATTTTGTACGACCATTTTCCACAGAGATGGTGCTGTTCCGCTGGTAGGAAGTGATAAAATTCCCCATATAAAAATTGAGAGAAGTTGGAATAATTCGATTTCGGTGCATATTCAGTTAAAAAAAAAGTGAACGACAACCTAAAGAAATAAATCAGGGACTTTGTCGTTCAGTTTTTTCCCGGAAATTATTGTTAAACAAGCTACAATTAAATAAAAACGATTTTTCCCCATACAGTTTTACATGATTTACTACCAGCTCCCAGAGAGCCAAAAAATTCAAATTTGAGAGAGAGAATTTGCTCTCACGACCTCAATCTCTCAACATGCCATGTATTTTGTTGACACTCGATTTGTCATTTCCCTTTCACAGATTACAAAATAGAGTACCTGACACTACAAAACATGTCTGGTACCTCTATATATGCATTTGCTTTAACATTTGAAGTCCCTCCTTTTTTACATATTCTGCGCAAAAGATACTTTATGCCCCGCCCCATACATAAAATTCGGCGGGAAATTCTGTGAGGGGTGAGCTATTTTGTGTGCAGAATGTGTAAAAAAGGAGGGACTTCAAATAATAATCTAAATGCATATATAGAGGTACCAGACATGTTTTGCACTGCAGTGTCCTCTGTGAACAATTATAGGAAAACAGATTGTGTCTAGTTTCCGATACATATCACTGCATATAACATTTGTTACATCTGATGGAACATGAATGCAGAAGCTTGACAAAATGATCAACATGATTTCGGGTGAAGTTTTGCGAAAATTGTTTCCCAGGATGTTACTGGTATTTCCATAATTTTTATTTAACCAACTCATTATCTCAAACACGCGTAAATAAGCAAACTTGGAAATGATTTCTGAGAGTTTTGATTCAGAAGCTGAAAAAGAAATTAGACAAAACAGATTCAGTCCTCCTCCAAAGGTAAAATTATGTCGGTTCAAAAATGCAGCAAGCTGGGGAATCTGCAGGCAATTGCTTCAAGCGGAACATTGCGTGTTTGGAGATCAAAAGAATCGCCTTATCCTTGGGTCGGGATCGTGGTAGGCCGCGATGAAAAGTTGACGTGTTTTATTTTTGCAGTTGTACCTTTTTCGAGTGAATTTGTATGATTTTATGAAGTTTCAAACGCGGTTGATAATTTCAAAAGTATATTTTAGTGTTCGTGATTCAGGAAAAAAAAAATCTTTAGAAATGTGTCCTAGTCGAGGGAAACACATTCCGAAAAATGAAGTGTCGAGGAGGGCATCCTCTGGATCCGATTCGCGGACAAAACGAAGGTACCCGTGAATGTGTAAAAAGCCTGGGTGAAGTGCATTAAGACAGTTTAGAAGAAGAGTGAAGATGTCGCATACTCGCAAAGAATGGGAGAAGGAAGTTTCGTGACCTATTTGGATAATATTGAGTAACTGGTAGAATTTGGTCCCTATTATTTGCCGCTGAGAAACTGTTCCGAAGCCAAGTAAAACCTCCACGAGGCGTCCCATAAATCGTCCCATCATTAGTTCCATCATTCGTTGAGTCACAGCGTTGAACCTGACTATTGGCCACGAAAAGGCTTGACTACAACCGAACATTTGTCTATATCAAATCGACGGAAGACATTCCGCGCAACTACCATAAACCGGACTAGTTCATATTGAACTTCATTAAGCTTCATCTACAATTTGGACTTCTACATCAACACATGTCAAGCAGCCTTCAGGTTCAATTGGCTAAACTTGGTGAGTTCGTTCCATTTTGTAAATTTTTATCTTTTCAAACCAGTAACGTTGGGAGAACACTTTTTGTGTGGTGCGTTACTGGTATAAGATCTACCACTGAACCCTAGTCGTGACAACTTCAATCTAGGGAATCAGGATTTTTCAGTTATCAAAGGATCACATTTTAGTCCTTGTTACTTTTTATGACTTGATAATAGTGACAAGACTCGGCTAGTGACCACCGCCGTTATGCATTTCTATATTGTATATTTCAAATCAAAAATATTGTTTATGTTCATAGATTTCACATAATCCTTTTCCCTTTGTCCTTCTCCTTTTCCTTTTCCTCTTCTCTTTTCAGAAAGCGAGTAATGGCGCTATAGCCATAAGTCATAAAAGGCTAGGACAAGAGTTAGTGCTCATGCCGTAACCGTCAGAAGAGAATGGAGCATCACCTTACCTTTCTAGCTTTGATGCTTCCAACGACCAACCAATCATATAATAACCAAAATTGGAACGTACGATACGAAATGTCCACGTTTCATCCATTTATTGGATTCTGAAGCATCGTGTTTAAATCTTCGATTTAAACAGGCCCGATGTTTTCTGATTCATCTTGCCCCTTAAATGCTGCACAGTAGGCCTGGCCGTTTTGATATGTGAGACGCATCTTCGATGTGAAACATATATCAAATAGACAAGAAAAATGATGTAGGTATGTATATCATTTTCCAGGATGCTTTCAAGAACTGGCTGCGTTGGTGTTAGATTAGATTAGATTAGTAACTTGGAAATGATTTCTGAATCGTTGTCCTTTCGTAAATTGATGAGTGCCAAGTGATTTAAAGTTGAAGATTTTAAGTAGCACCTGTGCACACAATTTGACCTGGCCACCCTGTGCAATCTGCCGTTACATTTCTCGTATTTAAACTGTTTATACCTTGACAAAAGTTATTTTAATGCAACCGAAGGGAGTGCAGTTCAATGATCGAGACGATGTTACCACCACTCATTTTGATTTTATCTATTCCACCAGATTAACACGTCGTTAAGTCATTGTTATTATACTTTCAAATGGGTTTCAGCTTGCAACAGTACCAAAACTGATACACTATTAGATTTTACAGATCGTTTAGTTTGCACAGCTGGAAAAGATCTTTGTGAGATAAAAATACAGACGGAAAAGGGGCAACACGGACCAGGTGGACGTCCTCGCCCCCTCTTTGCAGAGACCTGGAGCCGCCCGTGAAAGTGCCTACTTAAAACTCTAACATCCAAACCGGAATTCGAGTCAACGGCAGCGAGCGAGAGTGGAGAAATTTCAAGGGTTATGAAATGGGTGGTAATAATGATGTAAACTTTTAATTTCTTTACCAATTCCGGACGTATAAGTTGAGCGCGTGTCGTGCGGCACCATGACAGCTCCCTCGCCCCCTGTCCTCCTACAGCCTACTATACCAAGACGAGAGAATTGGAAATGGTGTCAAATGAGAAGTGAAATATAACGGTTGTATCACGGGTTTACCGAGGCGAATGAATGACGTATTTACTGCAAACTGCGGGCTTGCGCTTGTTGTTGTTTTTGCTATTGCTGGCCGAAGTGATTCAGCCTGGTTGGTGTTGGTTTTGGCGTTTTGCATGTCAAGTTCAAATATGGCAATCCATTATTGGTTTATTATTATTTAACTCGCAAAGTTATATTCCTTGTTTTGTTTGGTCTGCTTCGATCAGGAATCTTTCGGAATGCAATCCAATTAAGATCAGGAAAAACTTTCATCAGGATGTTTAAGTTTCGCTCGGTAATAATGAAGAAAAAAAAAACTTGTTTACATTACCTTCGAAACTTTACTTTCACTCGTGTGTTTTGCTTTGTTGTTCATTTTCTTTGGGCATTCATCCACCATCCAACCGGTAGTTGCTACGACGACGACCACGGCGCGACGACGCGAACGCGAGAGCCATTCTCTTTTGACCCATTTACACGCGACTCGAACACCACCATCATCCCGCAATGTGCAAGATCACTCTTGATTCTGTGTTGATTGCGTCCTTTTTTTTCGGACTGCAATTAAGCGAAATGAACAAGAACTTACTCTGAATGACGTTCAATCCGGTTTTGCAGAAAAAGCTGTCGAAGATTGGGCCGTATTTCGAAGAATATGGTGCGACGATGAGATTGACCTACTTTGGTTGTTCCAAACGAATGGTATTTTATTTAGTAACCAGACACTAAATATCACGTTAATTAACATTTTCCGGAACGTCACTCCTCTGAAGGGTTATTGTTTGCGTTGCTTGGCAATGAATCAGGAAAATTTAGGCTAATAAACAGAACTACCGTAATACGGGGACAAATTGATCACCGGGGTGAATGGGATCATTAGAGTAGAGAAATCATCAACTATATCAATGATTTCGACATGAACGAATCAGGCCTGTCATGGTTACTCCATAGAGGTAACTCTAAGACCAGATGGTCCTGAAGAAACGTGCTCAACTTTTTGGCTCAGCTCTGGTACTATCTTCGGTCCCAAGCTAATCGATGCACCCCTTGAAACAAAAGAAAATCCATGTACCCCTCATTATATCTGTCAAACTTTCATAGCGAATCAAAACAAACATAGTATAGTACTAGAATTTCGACTGGAATGGGATACGTTAATCGATGTGCTGGGGACCAATAGGCTAGTCAAGTAGTGAGCCAATTTAAAATCGTTAGTTTCCACCGGTTGGTTACTCCATGAGTAATCAGCTCCAAAAACCGATTATTCAGCCATTCCATAGCAAAACGATCTAGTGGTTCACAGAATTTTGTAAAAATTGGTAGTTTTGTACCTTATCGCACAATGTTAGACCCGTATTTTTTTTTTATTGTGTCATTAGGCAAGTATGCGTTTGTTGAAAACAGTTCTTCTCCTGATCCGTCTCTGTGTTCAAGAGTACCACCATGCTCGTTTCGGCTGATCGATCATTCTGCAGACCTCCAACCGACTTCGTTCGACCGCCTGTTGGTGTATTACCAGAACGTTCGTGGCCTGCGAACAAAGATTGATAATTTTTTCCTGACTGCCGTTGACTCTGACTACGATGCCATAGTTCTTACGGAAACCTGGCTCGATGACCGCATTAATTCATCTCAATTATTTGGCAGTCTATTCACGGTATTTTGAAACGACCGCAACCACCAGAATAGTACCAAATCGCGTGGGGGAGGCATCTTGATTGCGGTATCCAAACGCCTAAGCTCCTGCATCGATCCTGCTCCAGTTTGCACTTCTCTAGAGCAGCTGTGGGTCAAAATAACGACGCCTCTTGGATCAATAAGTATTGGCGCTATATACATATCTACCTCCAGACCGGAAATCTGATTCAAGTAGCATTGCAAACCACATCAGTTCGATTGGTACCGTGTTCTCTCGACTAGAACAAAACGACCAAGCTCTGGTATTTGGTGACTACAATCAGTCTGGGCTCTCATGGAACGTTCCTGCAAACGATCTTCCTAGCATTGATGTTCTTCGCTTGAACATGCCCGCATCCTGCTGTGCTCTCCTTGATGGTTTCAACCTGCATGGCTTAACGCAAATCAACTCGATACTGAATAGCAACTCTCGGCTGCTTGATCTCGTTCTGGCGAACGAAGCTGCAGGACTGGAATTTTCTATCCTAGAAGCCCCAGAGCCTTTGATTGGCATCGACACCAATCATCCTGCGTTGGAAGTTTCCATCAACCTATCTGTTCCTGTTCGCTACAATAACCCCCTGTTGATGTACATGAGCTCGACTTTCGTAGAGCAGATTTCGTCGCGCTGAGTCACTCGCTTGCCCAGGCAGATTGGCAGTTCCTTGACACGTGTTCATCTATTGATGAAGCCGTCAACTACTTGGCTGAGGTCGTTGGCCGGGCAATAACTGATTCTGTCCCATTGAGGAGACCCTGTCCCAAACTCGCATGGTCCAATGCTCGATTACGGAATTTGAAGCGTCTGAGATCGAAGGCCCTCCGTAAATACTGTCGTACTCGTAACCCATCCACCAAACGACGAGCAACGAATATTGCACATATAACCGCATTCTTTACAAGAGCTACACAAGGCGTGTGCAGGCTAATTTACGACTTAATCCACAGCAGTTCTTGTCATTCGTGAATACCAAACGAAACGAGGAGGGGCTACCAGTCGAAATTCACCTGGGTGATAGAATCACCAGAAATTCCCTTGAGAAATGCAATCTTCTGGCAGAACATTTCAAATGCATTTTCAATGACACTACGGCTTCGTTGTCCCAAGTTGCTGAAGCGGTGAGAGACACTCCCAGTGATGCTTTCAATTTTCCGATTACCTCGGTTACAGTAGACCTCGCTGAATCCGCCATCAAGAAGCTGAAATTTTCTAATGCTGCTGGCCCTGACGGGATCCCCTTAAGCATCCTGAAGCGATGCTGTTCAGAGCTTACAACACCGCTTTCGAAGCTGTTCAATATTTCATTACAGCAGGGGGAGTTCCCTACGCGTTGGAAATCGTCATTCATGTTCCGATCTACAAGAAAGGAGACAAGAGAAACGCCGAAAATTACCAAGGGATCACATCACTCAGTGCCTGCTCTAAAGTTTTCGAAATCATCATCAACGACGCATTATTCTCCAGCTGCAGAAATTAAATTTCTCCTGACCAACCCCATTTTTTATCCCAAGAGATCAGTTTCAACAAATCTAGCTCCGTTCATTTCTTTATGTCTTCGGAGTATGGAAACTGGAGCGCAGGTGGACGTTGTATATACAGATCTTAAAGCTGCATTCGACCGGGTTGTCCACTCCATACTGCTAGCTAAACTTGAAAAACTCGGTGTATCCTCGGGTTTAACTCGTTGGTTCAAGTCTTATCTGACCAATCGGGAACTTTGTGTTAGAATCGGATCAGAGCATCCTCCAGAGGATCCTCCCAACTGGTTGCCGATCGTTCTACGCGGATGATGTGAAGATCTATGTGATTGTTCGTAGCTTCGCCGATTGCTTCACCACCTAAAGGGTGATACGGTCAAAATTTGGTCAATATCAACTTGACGTATTTCTTTCAATTTTGCTTTTAAAAAACCTGAACACCCCTCATTTTGAAGGTGTGTGTGTGTAGAATGTTGCTCCTATTTTGATTTTGGAATTCACTCTTCAGTTGTCAAAATGCCGTCCAAGCAAGAAGAGCAGCGTATCAAAATTTTGCTCGCGCATCGCGAAAATCCGAGCTACTCGCACGCAAAGTTGGCAAAATCGCTAAAAGTTGCCAAATCAACCGTTACAAATGTAATTAACGTGTTTGGGGAACGTTTGTCGACAGCCAGGAAGTCTGGATCGGGGGGAAATCGAAAACCGGAAGCCGCTGAGACGACAAAGAGAGTTGCCGGTAGTTTCAAGCGAAACCCTAACCTCTCTCTCCGAGATGCCGCAAATAAGCTGGGTGTATCGTCTACAACCGTGCATCGAGCCAAAAAACGAGCCGGACTATCGACTTACAAGAAGGTAGTGACTCCAAATCGCGATGATAAACAAAATACGACGGCCAAAGCGCGATCCCGGAGGCTGTACACGACGATGCTGACGAAGTTTGACTGCGTGGTAATGGACGACGAAACCTACGTCAAAGCCGACTACAAGCAGCTTCCGGGACAGGAGTTTTATACGGCAAAAGGAAGGGGAAAGGTAGCAGATGTTTTCAAGTACATGAAACTGTCAAAGTTTGCAAAGAAATATGTGGTTTGGCAAGCCATCTGTACCTGTGGCTTGAAAAGCAGCATTTTCATAGCTTCCGGGACTGTCAACCAAGAAATTTACGTGAAAGAGTGTTTGAATAAATGTCTGCTGCCTTTCCTGAAGAAACACGGTTGTTCCGTACTGTTTTGGCCGGATTTGGCATCTTGCCATTACGGTAAAAAGGCCATGGAGTGGTACGCCGCCAACAACGTGCAGGTGGTTCCCAAGGACAAGAACCCTCCCAACACGCCAGAGCTCCCCCAATTGAGAAATACTGGGCTATTGTCAAGCGGAACCTAAAGAAGACCAAAAAAACTGCTAAGGGCGAGCAGCAGTTCAAGGCAAACTGGCTTTCTGCGGCGAAGAAGGTGGACAAGGTGGCTGTACAAAATCTGATGGCAGGGGTCAAGCGTAAGGCCCGGCAATTCGGATTTGGAAAAGCGGAAGCCTAACTGAATATTTTTCCTGAATTTTATACTAATTGAACTTGAAAAAGAAATTTAATTTGATTTTTTAAATAAACGATTTCACCGATTTACACGCGTTTTCCCTTGACCAAATTTTGACCGTATCACCCTTTACCAAATTTGTAGTATTTTTTTTCAAAGTTTATGAAGAGAATCGTTCAAAATCACTTGCACTCCTGCTTCCAAGTTTGGTTACAAGATTACAACTCTGGAGAGTATGTTGTATGGTCGTTGAGGGCATGTGGTTCTGAATATGGACAAACAGGCACAGATAAATTCTATTCCAACTATTTACTGTAATAAGCTTGTTGGCCCTGAAATGAGCCGTTTTGTTGCAAAGTTGGTGATGATTTAACCTCCGAAACCGTACAGAGTGCGTCTCTGTCGCTCCAAAGCGTAGATGATATCCATGGCCGCTTACGCTTGGCGTGTTCAGTGTAGGTTGCAGCATCACGGATCTCATTTTCCAAGAACACCTTCGGCACACCTCGTAAATCAGAACGGAGATAGGATTGACACCGCCACGGCGAACCAGACGACGGATGGCGGTTATCACGAAGAACCTTGCGATGACGCTTGGCGCCTTCTTTACCAAGACCTTTTCTTCCTTTGTCACGACCAGTCATTGCTGCTTGTTAGGTAGAAGAGTGGACTACCTTCCCGAGCAAAGTCTGAGATCAAATTGAAATCTAAATTTGATGTTGTGATTTCGCTGATAATGATTGCTCAGGTTGCTGTCGTTTTGGTCGTTTTAACGGTTAAAATATCAAAATTGAGAGCAAAAAAATCTTCCTGTGACATCACATTGAAAACTATTTCTGCTATCAGTGAGAGCAAACTGAAAACTCAATTTGATATCAATTTTTCCTGTTGATAACAAAACAAATAATCAATTTGATGTTATGCTAAGGCAATGAAAACAAACCCGCAACAACATATTTTTGAAGAGCAAATGTACAGCAAAATGAAAACGAAATTCATCAATTGCATAAACTGAAATCAAATTAGGATTTCAGTTTGATGTTGATATCAAAACTTGATTTCAATTTGCTGTCATGCTGATGCTAGACTTTGCTCGGGTTACCTGTCACCACCTTCCTACTGCTGCTGTTGATACTTCACACTTAGAAATTTTTACATAAATCTGTAAAATTTTACCGAAATCTCAACAGCTGAACGTTCGGTAAACAGTTTCGCAGATTTCCTGTAGTTTTTCACAAATATCTGTAAATTTTTCACAGATATCTGTAATTAATTACAGGAAAACTGTAAAATTATTTACCGAACGGTCAGCTGTTGAGATTTCGGTAAAATTTCACAGATATCTGAAAAATAATCTTAGTGTGTTCTGCTGCCAGGTTGAAGCAGAATGATGTACTCGATTATGACGACTGGGTTTGGGAAGAACGTTTATTTCATGAATAAACAGAGATAAAATTATCACTTTTTATTTGTACATTGGACAATGATTGACATTACTACTTTTTCAATAGTTTCTTGTAGAAAATCATCAGTCAGAAGAATTGCTATTGACGTGAAAATATTTCTGATCGATTGGTGATAAAATTATTGAAATGGGTCCAGGGGCAGCTGAGTTATTAATGTTCAAAATCTTTCATAATTTTGTTACATGGTCCATTTTCGTTTTTCACAAAGTGTACCCCCATATAGAAATCACAGACATAGTCCTACGTCAAAAGCCTAAATTTTTAAGGAAAAACATAAAACCATAAAAAACAAATACAGTCAATGTTTTTCAACACAAAATCCCAATTTTTTTAATATCATTATATTTCAAGGGTTATGGTTAAACACCGCAAAAATAATTCTAAACATTTTCAAACAATTTAAACTTGTAAATTTTTGGCAGGTTTTCATACAATAGTTTCAATAACATCATACAAATTCGGGAGCCTTTAAAACATTCTGAGAATTTCATTGAAGTTCCAAAAATTTCCAAAATAATCCGATAGCTTCAGGAAAGTCCCAAAGATTTCAGGAAAACTGCAATATTTTTTCAGTGAACTTCGTGACAGTTCTGAAAACTTATGCAGTTATATCAACAATCAATACGAAACTAATGATTTTAAATTGGTTCACTACTTGACTAGCCTATTGGTCCCAAGCAAACGATTAACGTACCCCATTCTAGTCGAAATTCTAGTACTACGCACTGTTTGTTTTGATTCGCTATGAAAGTTTGACAGATAAAATGAGGAGTGATTGGTTTTTCCTATGTTTCGAGGGGTGAATCGATTAGCTTGGGACCGAAGAGAGTACCAGAGCTGAGCCAAAAAGTTGAGCAGGTTATTTCTGGACCTTCTAGTCTTAGAGTTATCTCTATGGAGTTACCTCTATGGTTATATGATTTCATGAAAACAGTGGGAAACGTCAAGAATTTTCGATAATTTAAGGATAATCCATAGAATTTCAGGGAAGTTAAGTGAGCATAAGAAATATTTCGACAACTTCAAAGAAGATTCAAATGTTCACGGAAATCCAGAAAACATAGAATTTGTAGGACATTTTGGGCAGATCCATTAATTCCAGAACATTTCCAGAAACATGATCAGGAGAACTGTGAGAGCTTCAGAGAAGTTCCGTGAACTTCAGGAAAGATAAAAGTACTTCAGGACAGTGCCATTATCTTCACAAAATATGTAGGAACTTTAGAAGCGTTCTGAATAATGAAAAGAAATGCCCAGAATTTCACAGAAGTTTCATAAACAAACTTTGGGGACATAAGGGAACTTCTGACAACTTTTTTATGATTTTTGAGAAGTACAGGGAAGCAGCAAGAATTCTAAGAGCATGCAGCATCTTTTAAGAAGTTCTGAGAATCTTCCAGAGAACTTCAGATAAATGAAAAGAGCTTCAGAGAAGAGAGAACTTTAGGACTTTTTGTAGAAACTTTATAGAAATCCCAGAAATAAAAATTTCACTGAATCAAGCTAAGAGTGTATAGAATCACAGTAGGCTTTGATTGTCAGGAGTTCATTTGTTTACAACATCATGGCTTCACCGGACCAAGCACGTCGCGATTCGATCCTGCACGCTCGAAACGAAAATCCCGGTCTATCCGCTCCTGGCAGTTTTCGTTCAAATTCCTGGGCAGGAATTTTATACCTCGGTTGAGCGGAAGAATTTAAAATCAAAAAGCAGTCGAAATTCCCCAAAAAGTCCCCCAAAAGCGAAACTGTCGTCAGTTCTTGGACCATGAACAGGCGAATTTACCAGGAGGAGTGCCTACGGAAGCGACTACTGCCTTTTCTGGAGCAGTATGAGGTGGATTGTCTATTCTGGCCGGACTTGGTAAGCTGCCAATATGTACTCAAATTCCTCCAAACAGTGGTACAGTGAAAATGGCGTCATAGTGGTTCCCAAGAAGATGAATCTGGCCAATACTCCGGAACTAAGGCCAATTGAGCAATAGTGGTCAATTGTGAAGCACATACTTTAGAAAAAGGGCGGAACCATAGAGGTAACTCTAAGACTAGAAGGTCCCAAAAAACGTGCTCAACTTTTTGGCTCAGCTCTGGTACTCTCTTCGGTTCAAAGCTAATCGATGCACCCCTCGCAACATAGGAAAATCCACGAACCCCTCTGTCAAACTTTCATAGCGCATCAAAACAAACATAGTGTAGTACTAGAATTTTGACTAGAATGCAGTACGTTAAACGATTTGCTTGGGACCAATAGGCTAGTCAAGAAGTGAGCCAATTTAAAATCGATAGTTTCCACCATTTCCATGGAACTGCAATTGGTCTGAAGGATTTTAAGCGGAAATGGAATTTGGCAGCCAAACAAGTGGGAACTGGGCTCGTTCAAAAGATGATGGGCCGTGTACGAAGAGAAGTTCATAGTAAGAAGGAAGACTGAAACAATGGCTTAACAATAAGCATTATAGCTGTTACATTGAACCATGAAAAACAAAACGCATTTTTAAACCCCAACAAGATTTTCGTGTCCGGAATTTTTCGTGTTCAAACTTAATTTCAGAAAAACTTGCGATCTGCAGGGATTTTCAGAGATCCAGGAACATCATGAAAGCCTCGATTCTCTGGTAAGTTTAAAGATCTGTAAGGAATATGTTCCGATAAATTCAAGACAGTTCTATTAGCTTTTATAAAACTTCGAAAGAAGTTCCGGGAACGTCAGGAAAGTCCAGAGAACCTCAGAGAGCGTTTGAAAATATCAGAAATATTACGGTAATCTCACAGTCCTCTGATCTTCAGGCATGTCTAATGGTTTTCAGAACAGATCCATTTATTTCCGGACAATACCAAGAACTTTAGGGACCTCAGATAGCCTAGTCAGTAAAGGCACGGTATTACCGAACCGAAGGCAGTGGGTTCGATATCCGGTTTGGGCGAGGAAATCTTTCGCGTTGGCCATTTTCTTGACTTTTCCTGGGTATAGAGTATCATTGTGCATGCCACACAATATACAAATTCATGCATTGGCTGGCATAGAAAGCTCTCAATTAATAACTGTGGAACTGCAGTTGTGTAAGTTGAGAGCCGGCCGAACGCTCGCTAAAGAAACGAAAAAAGAACCTAAAAGAAGAAGAACCAGAGCTTCAGCAAAGCTCCTAGAAAATCAGAACATATCGGAGGACTTTAGAGCAGTTCAACTAATTAAATGGAAATAACTTGAATTTTGAAGGAAAACTTCATCAAAGTTCCGGGAGGTTCATGAAATGTTTTGGAACGCTATGAAAGTTACCAGCACATAAGGAAAATGTGAGAACATTTTTGGGGAAATTCCGTGTTATTAATGGCAAATGCGGTTCCATGAATTTTAAAAAAATTCGAGAGTTTTAAGAAATTCTGAAATCTCCAAAGTCTAGAGAATTTCAAATGAGATCTTAGATTTTAAGGTAGTTTCATTATATTCATAGAAGTTCCGTGAAGTTCTTGGATAATCAGAGATCTTCAGAACAACCCCATGAACTTCAAGAAAATTGCAGAAACTTTCAAGGAGTTCCGAGGAACTATGGAATATTCCGAGAATTTCAGGAAGGTTCCGAAAACTTCTGAGGACATTGCGGGATCTTCAAGGAATTTATATGAATATCAGGATAAATTCCGGATCATTAGAAAATTTAGGGAACTTCAGGGAAGCACCAAAAATTTCAGGGAAGTCCATACAAGTTTTAAAAAAGATTAAGGGATTGATACGCGAGCTTCAACAAAGTTTTCAAAACCCAGAACTTTTATAAAATACTTAAAAAATTCTGGGAAGTCTTCAGAGATCTTTCGGGTAGTTTTAATAACATCAGGAAACACGTAAAATATTATCAAACTATTAGTTCTAAATATTACAATGTATTTCCCCTAGTTGAGAGCATAACTTCCTGTCCAAACGCAATGATCCAGGCAGGAGATAAAGTATTCCACCAAAAGAGCATGTCCATTAACTCCTCGGGCAAGAAAACTTTCAAACTAGCTTCGAGGAGCAGCTGTCTTCCATGCTTCGTTTCGATAAGAAAGAGAGAAGACTTTATGCAATCGAGAAAATAACTCTGCTTGATCCGAAAAAAAAGTTCCAACCATTTTCCGAGAGAATCTTAACTGCAGGAACCCCATTCGGCATCAAACCCGAGGGAAACACGCAATGCAACGAATGCTAGCAAACCCGACTTACCGGCAGGCCTCGGGTTAACTGTAATGGCCCTCAAACACGCACATAATAGACGATTCGTATAATTCAACCCCACATCTGGTTGATGCCGGGGGAGCTACCACCGGAGAGTTACGAAATACATAACTTCATCCTACCACTGACTGGTCTGGCTCTGGCTGGCTGTGTGAAGCAACAACAGCAAAACAATAACCCTTTCTCGCACTCTCCCCCTTTCACCTTCAACTGATGGCTGGGTCGACCGAATACTAAGAAGGCAAAGAGCATTAAGACGCCTCATGGGAATGGGAGGAAGTTTTTCCGTCCGAAGAAGTCAGCATAGTCAGCGGCCAAAAGTTTTCCTCTTGAACCGAGTTCGTAGCTGTGTGTCTGTGGATGTGCTTTCAGCCACCCGGGGAATCGGAATGAGAGGCAAACCAACCGGCTGACGACGACGACGACGACGACGGCTGCTGGTGGTGGCTCGTAAAGCTCCCATAAGGCACAACAGCATGGTCGGTAGTCGAGTGGGTACGAAAAGTTGGAACGAACGGCTGGTTCCAAGATAAATCACCTTGACCTGGTAACCTACATCTTTTTTGGTTTGCTGTGAAAGAAGTAGGTGGGTACTAATGCTAATGATTTGACCTAAAGAAGTTGGAGAATTATTTGGTTGCATTTATTTTCTTCCGATGTTAAGGACAGTGAAATGATTTTTTTTACATTACTCGTGACTTGAAATGCTGAGCTTCAAAATATGTGTGTTATTTCACACCAATAAAGTTGGTTGTCAAAACGATCAAAGTATGCTTTGGCCACGAGTGGACGTGTTTATGTTTCGCTGTTAATTTTTTCGCTCGTTTCCTCTAAATTTCAAAATATTTCTAATAGTGTTGATCAAATTTACCAGAACAATGTGAAACTATGAAAGCAAGCGGCTGCAGGTGGAAAATCAACTGAACTATAAGTTTCA